>NC_134872.1:56676204-56998704 GCF_049852395.1 Peromyscus maniculatus bairdii | reverse complement strand
ACTCTGAGTGTGGGACTGTGTGGGTGTTTGTAGGAAAAGGGGGGGATGTTTAAAATTATTTCTACATAGTAAATGGGAAAGAAGAGGCCTGATCTGGCAGGACAACAATAGGGGAGTATGGACTTTCAATCTTTTGACTTTAATATGGAAGACAGTCGGAGAAAGGCTAGTAGACTGAGACTGTGACTGAGTATGTCTCTTGTACCTGTCATTGATCCTACCCAATTCCAGCAAATAATAGGCTCTCAAGCACTTGCTGATGTTTTCCTAGGTTCAGACTTGTTGCAATGCAGCCAACTTTATACCTATGCTATACTGAATTTCACTATTAGGAACTGTGATTTAAGTGCCTCTTACAGTGAACTCCCACAATGCTTTGGGCTTGTCTTCTAGAAGACTTCTGATTGGTTTAGTGAGCTACAGTTATAATTGCAATGCTATAGAATACTCAAGAGGCATCTTGCTCCTTGCTCCACCAAAACTTATCCTCCCACAAGGGTCAACTTCATGACTGTTACTTATAGATTTTATTTCATTTTAATTCAGTCAGTTTAAATTCAGTCATTGTTGAGAGCTGTCTGCATTACAAATATTATCATTTGTACCTCATGAGTATTTTTACTGGAAAGACTATGATCACATGGACTTTGTTGGAATTTCAGTTAATAAAGATTTGAAAATACTAAATTTAGGTAAGTTTTGTTGATATACTATAGTTACATTTTACATTTCTCTTGTTGGTTGGGCCAAATTTACAACTAAAAGGTAATTTTTCTGGGAGACTAGAGATAACACAAAGGTGAAGTGGATTGATTAACAGCTCACTTACCAGAGAACTGATTTTTTTCCAGCATAAGCAAGTATAAGGGCTTCCCAAGAAAATAGAAGAGAGATGCTATTGGGTGTGGTCTCTGGAAGCTGTGGTAAGGAAGACAAAAGCAAAGCATGAGCCAGTGCTTTAAGAAAGGAAATGCACGCTATTTTACCACACTCAGATGTTTGTACAGCCTTCATCTCTATTCAAACTGAAGAATCATCTAAGTGCACTGACTACGACTTTTGTCTGGTTCCCAGAAAGCCTAGGACCTGAGAATATGAAGCAAAGATAGCAGAAATAAGGAGAATTTCCACAAAGAGATGCTCACAGATTTTCCCCAAGTATAAACCAGTGTTTCCCAGTGTCTGACTGGCTAAGGGGCTATCCTATGATTGAGATAGAACATAAGCAAGAAATACCGTCTTCTATTGCTAAATCTTAAATATCAGCAGCTAAGAAATAGAATCCATAGGCAGCATGGGTATAAAGTAGTCATTGACTGGATCCCATGAGTTGGCTGGAGCAATCTCAGCCTCTTTCTCATTAAAGATTCTTGAAGTATCTCATGAAACCCGCCCCATGTCTAGGACTACCTTGTTCTGAAGGAGTTACCCTTCCCTGTGGCTCTGTACTGACTGCTGAGGGAGGTGAAGGTGATGCTCCCTGGGAGACTTAAATACAGTTTGTATGTATGCTGAGAATATCATAAGACAATCTAGACTATAAAAATTTACTTTCAAGGTATACACTAGCTGCCTCTGGATAAATGTTCTTTATAAATATATTTTTGTGTTGTTCGAATCTTGATGGTCTTCTAATAAAAAACAAACAAACAAACAAACAAACAAAAAGGAGCCAGATATTAGGGTGAAAGCTGGAAAGATCAGAGAAGCAGAACAGCCAGCCACTAGTTCTTACCTTAATGAAATCCTCAGCCTAAGAAGAGTGAGTTCCTTTTTCCTCACACCTTATATACCTTTCTTTGCCCTGCCTTATTACTTCCTGGGTTTAAAGACATGTGTGCTCCCAAGCAAAGGCATGAGATCTCAAGTGATAGGATTAAAGGTATGTGCCACCACTGCCTGACCTCTATGTCTATTCTACTGGCTGGCTCTGTTTTCTGGTCCTTAGGCAAGTATATTATACAATATATCACCACATTTTTGGGGGGCAACAAAGGTATTTTAGAAACAAAATAACTGTAAAAACCTTGAATTACTTCTGTATAGCGTTCCTTCTCCCATTTAATTCATTCTTGTAATAATATTTCATTATATTTCCTTTGGTAACTTGTTTGTTTGTTTTTTGTTTGGTTGACACGGGGTTTCTCTGTGTAGTTTTGGTCCCTGTCCTGAATCTTGCTCTGTAGGCCAGATTGGCCTTGAACTCACAGAGATCCTCCTGGCTCTGCCTCCCAAGTGCTGGGATTAAAAGCGTGTGCCACCACTGCCTGGAGGTAACTTCTTGATTTATGAAACCACTGGCCTTTGCAAACTCTTATGCACACCATTGGTTCCTAAGAACTGTGACCTTCCCAAAGGGACAAATCTATAATGGTTTTATAGGGTTAGGGAGGAACCTGATTCTAGTGAAATTCCCAGGTACCCACAAGGATGAACCCAGCTAAGACTCCAAGCAATAATGGAGAGGATGCCTAAACTGGCCTTCTCCTGTAATCAGATTGATGACTACCCTAATTGTCATCATAGAACCTTCATCCAGTAACTGATGGAAGCACATGCAGAGATCCACAGTTAAGCACTGGGTGGAGTTCCTGGAGGGAGTCCAGTCAAAGAAAGAGAAGAGGGATTATATGAGCAAAGGGGTCAAGATCATGATGGGGAATCCCACAGAAATAGCTGACCCTAGCTAGTTGGAGTTCACTGACTCTGGACTGACAGATGGGGAATCTCCATGGGTCTGAACTAAGCCCCCTGAATGTGGATGACAGTTGTATGACTTAGGCAGTATGTGTGGCCACTGGTAGCGGGACCAGGATTTATCTCCAGTGCGTGAACTGGCGTTTTGGAGGCCATTCCCTTGAAGGGATATCAGTCTTGATACAAGGAGGGGGCGGGGATTGGGGCTTGGTATGCCAGACTTTGTTGACTCTCCATGGGAGGCCTTACCCTCTCTGAGTAGTGGACAGGAGGTGGGGTGGGAGGGAAAGTGAGGGGGTGAGCAGGAGGAGAGGAAGGAGGGGAAACTATGGTTGCTATGTAAAATGGGGGGGGGGGAACCTTTAAATAAATTTTTAAAAAAGGATAAAACCCTTTCAGAAGTTAAGTGGCTTGAGTATTATAGTACCCATCAGTCATTGTGCCGCCTGCTGTTTGTCTTCATGTCCCATTTTCACTCAGGTGACTTCTTGGACACTTCAAATTTCTGTGCAGACTTTTGCTGAGCTCTATTCCATGTACCTACTGAGAATTTTCAGGAGGTTACTTCATAGCCATTGTGAAGCCAGTGCAAAGCTAAACCAGGTTCCACCTCAGCATTTTCCCTTCATTCCATGAATGGCTTTATACTCTAAGAGACAGCTAAACAACCATGACTTTTTGTCATACATGACCCTGCTCAGTCAACTACCAAGACACGCATTTATACTCCTGAAGTGCAATCCCAATTAGTCTTATTAAATAAAAAAAAACCTGGAGCCAAATAAGAACCAGAAACATCAGAGGAACAAATGAGCAGCTACCAGAGACTTCTTACCTCTCTGGATCCTCCAACTGAATGGGGCTGAGATCCTATCTTCACCCCCCCCCACGCCCCCTTATATTCCTGTCTCTACCTCCCAAGTGCTGTGATCAAAGGCACCAGCACCACCAGGCTCTGTTTCCTGTTTAGACTGGTTCAATCTCATGTAGCCCAGGGTGGCCTCGAACTCCTATCTTCCTGCTTCCTCCTGCTAAAAGCTGGGATTAAAGGTGTGTGCCACCACTGCCTGGCCTCTATGGTTAACTAGTAGCTAGCTCTGTTCTCTGATCTCCAGGCAAGGTTTATTTGTGAAAACACAAACAAAATATCACACAGCGTACACCCTTTTCTAATCTATCTCCTCATCCATACCCCATGTGGTGTGAGATAAGTTTTGAGCTAATTTTCTGTTTTACTGCTTAAAAAGAAGAGGATGGGCAAGGATGGGGCAAATTCTGGGAGTAGAAAAAGAAGCTACGTTCATTCATGGCTTAGAATAAGCCTATTAAACACAGCTCACTATAAGCCAGTCCTAAACTGTACCATTGATGGAGGTAAATATTTCTCAGCTACTCCTATTAACAAAAATAATCAGTAGGATAAACCTCTTTTTCCTCTATCATTTCAAAGAAACTATTTTTGTTGCTCATTTATAATGCTCTCTATATGGTGCACCTTTCCTCCCAAGAGATGATTGTACTAAGGCTCTGGGGATTTAAAGATGTTTGACAATAGATTTTAAGAGATGCTCATCATAAAAAGCAGATAAATACATGAGGTAATACAAATGTCACTTCACTTTACTGAGCTATTTCACACTGGATAAGTTATTTTGTACGCAATACATACATGCAATTTTTAATTTGTGAAATACATGAAAAATTCATAAATTTTTTTGCATACTAAAATGGAAAGGCAAGCCAGTGTAGTTTGGGCCCATTTTTCAAGCTTTTGCATTGTGCTCAGGGAGGGTCAGCCTTTGACAGATGTCATTCCTAGAGAAGAGATGGAGCCAACTCAATCAAGGCAGGTACTGTAGAATTCTTGTCCACGTTACTGCCAATGAAGCTGTCAAAATGAAAGATGCCTTGAACTCTCTCAGGTTTTATCTTTTCCGAAGGTAACTCAATTAAATGACTCCTTCCCATCTATCAGTGAAATTCCAAATATACAGAATTACTGTACATTAAATTCACCCAATGCACATTCAAAAACACAAAACAAAATGGAGAAACATTGTAAGTCGCATGCACTTATTACTCAACTAATTTTTTTAAAACTATGTATGCCCATGACATCAAAGAACTTTAATTAATTCTGTCATTACAACTTATTCATTTATTCTATCATTTGTTTCCCAAATTTAAAGTGGTTTCAGTGTCAATTTTAGAAAAGCAATAAGCAGAAGAAATTAGAATAGAATCTAGAACAGTTTATTTTAATCTTCATTATAGCATTGTGACCAATTACAAACAATAGTGGAGAGAGGAAGTTTCTAAAATGGAGTTTGAAAAGATAAATGAAACATTTTTATGAAGTCAAGTGAGGCATAAATAATAGAAAACAAAGATTTAGGTGTTTCACATTTTTGACCCTATAAGTTTTAAGTATGTTACTAAAAACAATTGGGAATCACTTCTCTCTGAGCAATTCAAAAAGAGAGTGGGTTCCTCCTAGCATGATGGTCTTTTGCATATGAGAGAATTCTTTAATACATTAGGACCTTCTAAAATTTATTGAGATCCAAAGGATTGATTGTTTCTATGTCATCTCTTATTTTAGCCACAAAAGATCTTATTTTCATCACTGTATCTTTTATTTCAAAATTAGTAGCTACAGCAAAAGAAAAGAGGCAAATTGATGTTAGAAAATGTTATAAGAACTCACTCTATTTTTCTGTAGCTGAAAAATAGGCAGCTGTCAACCTCTGTTAGGGTTAAAGGCAAGTCCCAAAGTCTACATCCAGTCATTTGTCCTTCTTGCAGAATAGAAAGCCCAACATAGAAAACTATTTAATTAATGTAAGGCCAATATACAAAAAAAGCCAAATTAAAGAATATTTAAAATTCAGACACTAAAAACATATTCACTCACATAAAGGTAACAATAGGGAACCAAGAGTCTTTTTAAGTCAAGTGTGGACCCAAGATATGCTCACACCACTTAGACATGCTTAAACATGCCTGCCAGATAGGGTGACTCTGTCTGAGGTTAGCAGCACACTGTGTGCTTTTCCCTATCTAAAGCCGTGGAGACTTAATTCTAAACCAATACCACATACTGTAAATGGATGACTTGTGCTAGCAGCTCCCTAAATGGAGACTCTTATGATAGAGACATAAAATGCTACATGCTTTCGTTTATAAACAGTGGATATGATTTCAGAAAATAAATATTCTAGATTTTTTAAAATTTCATGTAAATAAATAATCTTGAGTGTGTCTGGACAGCTCTAGAGGTATTATACATTTGGGACTATAGATGTATTAGTAGTATCAGCTCCTATCCTCCATGTAAAAATTTTTATTCTATTCCTATGATGTAGCAGCTTCAATTACCACCTGTTTCTAAAACCATCAATCTTTCCCCCCATACTAGTTTGTCTCTATAATAATCCAACACAGTTAAGAAACTCCTACCCTAAAGGAAAAACAAAACAGAAGAGGAAAAAAGAAACATGTTTTTGTTAACACATTTTGTTATTTCTTTTTTCTGTTACCCTACAAGTTCATTAATGTATCCCTTGACAGAACAAAAACTTCTCCAATGGTGACCACAGATGACATCTCTGTTGTCAGTTCTGAACAATGCTTCTCTGTATTCTGTTCGAATCACCTCTGTGCAGTATCTAATTGAAGCTTTCTCAAACACCTCCATTCTGTTTTGGCTTTATTTTCTGTCCTTGGTATACTTGCATACCTCACCTACTTGTGTGGTGGTTATGAGAATTGCCCTGCAAAGCTCATCATTGAATACCTGGTTCCCAGTTGGTGAACCTGCTGGGGAAGGATTAGGAGGTAAGCCCTTGTTGGAAGAGGGTGTGTCTCTGGAGATGAACTTTGAGGTTTCAAAAGGCTTACTACATTCCTGATGTTCTCCCTTTCTGCTTCCTGCTTGCGATCAAGATGAGAGCTCTCATCTGTTTCTGTCACCATGCTTTCACTCTGCCATCATGGACTTTAAACCCCTGAAACCTTAATCCCAATTAAATGCTTTCTTTTACAAATTACCTTGGTCATTATTTTGTTTTCCAGTGGTGGTGCCAAGAGTGGAGTATTGCTGGGAAGAAACTGAGCCTGTGATTTTTTGGAGGAATGTGCAAGAATTTGGGACTTTGTAGTTAAACACTGTATGAAGAGTTTAACAGGTCATCTTAGTAGAAACAGGAAGACAGTTGTGATGAGGACAGTGTGGACTATGGAGCTCAGGAGGTTTCAGAGTGAAGCTGGGCCTTTCTCAACAACTGGGAAAGAGGCCATTTATTGTGATATTCCTTTAAGATGTGGCTACCTTCATCCCTTGACCTACGAATTTAACTGAGGCTAAATTTAAAAGTAAATTTAAAACTAATTTCATTGATAGAGAAGATTTCCAGGCTGCCTCGTGTTGACTGTGTCATGTGATTATTGGTGACTATTCTTATGCAGTTTTACAATGGAAAAAAATGGAATGGAAAGGCAAACTGAGCAAAAAGAAACACAGAATATACAGTTTTAAGAGAAAAAGAGCACCCCAGGAAATTTGATGTTGGAGCCAAAGAGATGAAGGAGGGATTGGATCCCCAGTGAAACACAGGAGGGACTTCTCCAGGGCTAGACTCACCCAGGCAAACTTCAAACTTAGAAGAGGCTTAAGGAGTTTCCTGTTCTTAAAAAGCAACAACAAAGGTAGGTGTGGTAGCCCACTCCTTTAATCCCAGCACTAGGGGGGCAGAGGCAGGCAGATCTCTGAGTCTGAGGCCAACCTGATCTACAAAGCTAGTTCCAGTACAGCCAAGGCTACACGGAGAAACCCTATGTAGATGGAAGTTTCTCAGCTCCACCGTGCTAAAATCCTGCCCAGTCCCATGGACCCACAGCTGCTTATAAAATAATCACTCAGAGGCTTAGTATTATTTAGAAACTGTATAGCCTATGGCAGGCTTCTTGCTAGCTAGCTCTTTCATATTAAATTAACCCATTTCTTTTAATCTATGTTTTGCCACATGGCTGTGGCATTACCAGTCTTCTGGCATCTTGCTTTTCCTTCAGCAGCTGTTGGCATTTCTCTCCCCTCTCCTTTCTTCTCCTGGTACATCTGCTTGAATTTACTGCCTGCCTCTAAGCTGCCTTGCCATAGGCCAATGCAGCTTTATTTATCAACCAATCAGAGCAACACATATTCACAGCATACAGAAAGACATTCCACAGCACCCTGTCTTTAAAAAAAAAGTTTTAAGAAAGAAACAACAAATCTAAGTCTGCTGAAAATATGATTCAAGGGTCCACCCCAAGTAGGTGACCAAACTTGACAGTGTTGTCTGCATGGGTCTGGCTTTAGATTCATGAAGGATGCATGATTAAAGGGCCTGTAAAATATTTCTCCAAGGTTGGAGAGCTCAGCTTGAGGCCATGTGTGCAGCAATGGAGTCCTTGTGTGGAGGCTCTGAGAGGTCATTGTGTAAAGTTGTGAAAATGAAGACTTGATTGCTTTGGAGACCCCAAGATGTTGTGGATATGCCAGAGCTATGAGTTATCTGCCAAGGAGAGAGTAGAATCATCTCAAGAGAGAGAGGTGTGTTGGTGGCAGCCAGGCAGGAAGTGAAGATCCATCTCAACTTTTTGACATCAGGTATCAGACAGTTTCAGGGTTTGGTTTTGCCCTGTTGAGCTTCTATCTCGCTTTGTCTCAGTATTTTCTCATCATGCCCCTACTCCTACCTTTTGGAATGTATTGGTAATACATAGTCTCTGCCACTTATATGTTGGAAATAATGTAGTTTGATTTTTGGTTCTGCTGGGGATGATGGTTAAGAAATTGCCTTTAGTCTCTGAAGAAACTTTAGACTTTGAAACAGTTGTTGAGATGTAAAGGCTGTGGGGACTTTGGAAGTTGGACTCAATGCCATTCTCACTATGAGATGGCCATGATTCTATAAGGGTTGCATAATAATGTGGTAGTTTGAATGAGAACACCTTCCCCCATATGCTCTTGTGTTTGAGTACTTGGTCCCCAGTTGGAAATGCAAGGGAAGAATTCAGAAGTGTGGCTTTGTTGGAGGAGGTGAGTCACTGGGCATGAGCTTTGAAGCTTCAAAATACTCAGACAATTCCCAGTGTTCCCTCTTTGCTTCCTGCTTGTGGATTAAGGTGTGAGCTCATAGCTGTTCCTGCCATTATGATTTCACTCTACCATTATGTACACAAATTTTCTGAAACCATATAATCAATTATGTTGCGGAATTTTAACTATTCAAAGATGTGTAGCATTTGTTTAATTACATAAAGATATGTTGCTCCTTTACCTTGCCTCCCTAAGGCACCTGATTGATCCAATAAAAAGCTGAACAACCAATAGTGAGAGAGGAGGTATAGAAAGAACTTTAAGTAGAAGGAGGAATTTAGGCTTGAAAAAGAAAAAAAAAAAAGGATGCCAGGGAGACACCAGGGGCCAGATAGACAGACATGGAGGAAATAAGAAAATAAGACATACAGAATGAAGGAAAGGTAAAAAGTCATAAAACATAACATAGATGAGTAGAAACAGATTAAATTATGTTAAAAGAGCTACTGGGACAAGCCTAAGTTCAGGCCAAGCATTCAAAATTAGTAATAAGTCTCCATGTCTTTGTTTGGGAGCTGGTTGGTGGCCCAAAGAAAATTCCAACTATAATTAAATGTTTTTAAATAAGTTGCCCTGGTCATGCCATTTTTCCACAGCAACAGAAAAGTAACTAAGTCAACATGCTTTCTCAATAAAGAGTAAGACAAAGAATTATTTTTGGGCTGAGTCAAAATCCATTCGTGTTTTTCCTTAGCCTGTTGTAACACAATCCTGAAAAAAAGATACACAAACTATTAATGCAGACTATCAGACTGTCAATCTATTATGAACTGAATATTTATATTTTCTTGCAATGTGTACACTCAAGTCCTAATTTCTGATGCCATGGTATTTGTAAGTACAGGCAAGAGAAAGCCCTGACAGTCCATTGTGTAAAGCTGTGAAAGTGAAGACTAGATGCTTGGTTAGTTGATGGGGCTGGGCACTTCATGATGAGATTAAAACTCTTACAAAGAACAGCAGACACGCGACAGCTCCCTTTCCCTATCCCTCTCTCCTTTGACCCCATCCTTATCCCCACACCAAGCTTGATGCTAAATGATGTCATAGAAAAAAGCTAGCAATCTTCAAACTAGAAAAGGGGCTCTCACTGGTGACTGAATTTTAGTTTTTCATAACTTGATCTTATAAGTATCTGCATCCCAAACTATGAAAAATAAATGTTGTTTAAGCCACTCAGGATATAATATTTTCTTATGGCAATCTGAATTAAATAAAACACCTGATTAAACTTTTTAAATAGTATATATTATAATTTAAAAATTTGAAAAGTTGAGATAGCATCCTATTGTTCTGAATGCATCACATTTAATAAAATTTTATCTTCCTGCTACAGCCCAGTATCACTCATATAATTTCTTACTAGGCAGAGTGACCAAATATCTCAATTTTTGTTTCTTTTAAAATAATTTTAGCATTGTAATCTTATTTCATGGCCTACTATTTGAAAACTTTTAGGTGTATTTTTATGCTTACTTTGCTTCTATGATTAGAGATGACATTTATACCATGGCTTGCCCAGTTGTGATCCATTACTTTTATTGCACATGAGTGTATTGAACTACATCTAGTGAGTTTTTTTTCAAGAAAGGTAAAAGCATTTATATTTTACGAGTCTTTTGTCACAGACCAGTGCTTTCATTCATAGAAATCATGTGGCAAAGCATAAAATATTTTACAATCTTTACCTCATTTAAGTATTTTGATAATTCTATATAAATTAAATTATCTCTGTTATTTATGGTCATTTGAATACTCTGATAATAATTACAAAGAAAGGCTGTTCTTTGTAATATGAGAGGAAGCCTTTTGAAAGTGAGTTGTACAAAAGGGAATAGAATTTAAATAACCATAGGATAGTTCATGTAGGGGGAAACATATGCATGACTACAATAGTTCTTTATCCCCATATCATAGATCATTCCACAATAAATTATTGCTTTTATAGAAAAGAAAAGGCTGAATGAACAATTAATAACTACTTTGAGCATATGAAATTATAATCTGTTATGGTAGATGTGATTTCAACTTGTACCAGGACAAATGGGAGAGAATTCATTTTGACAAGATTGGGAACTAGGGAAAAAAAAATAGCTTAGAAGAATTGTCAATGAAAATTATGAATATATCAGTATTTGACTCAATGGAAGTTTTAATTTTATAACATTTATTTATGTGTGCGTGCATGTGTGTGTGTGTGTGTGTGTGTGTGTGTGTGTGTGTGTGTGTGCGTGTGTATGAGGGTATGTGTGTAAGCATGCCATGAAGTATATTTGGAGGTCAGAGGACAATGAGTTCCAGGAGTTGGCTATCTCTTTCCAACGTGTGGGTCCTGGGACTGAACTCAAGTTGTCAAGTTTGGCAGCAATCACCTGTGCTAACTGAGTCATCTCACTGGTCCTCTGTTGATATTCTTTTGTTTATGATTTGTATTGTTTTTAATGATGTGCAGGTGTTTGTGTCTTTGGAGGCCAGAAGTTTGAGGTCTCCTGGAATGGAGTTAAATACTGTCCACCTGACATGAGTGCTATGAACTGAACTCAGGTCCCTTAGAAGAACATGAAGTGATATTATACACTGAGCCATCTGTTCCTGCCCCTGTATTTGAGATTCTGAATGCTAAATGCAATTTCTTGTCTTATGTACATACCAGAAGATTCTGGAGTAAGTAACCCAAACTGCCTTGTGTTTTTTCCTGTGTCAAATAACACATAGATCAGAAGTTAATAACACCAGTCAGTAATGCCTTCCAATCTAATCAATGGGTGCTTCTCACGATAGTGTGTTCCTGAGTGACCTCATACCACTCATTCCCAGCCAGACTTTCACAAAGGCAAGGGGTCCATGAAACAGTAACTATACCATGTGCATGTCTATTCTAGGTGATCTATTGAGTGACCATGATCTCAGTGTGTGTGTGTGTGTGTGTGTGTGTGTGTGTGTGTGTGTGTGTGTGTGTACAGCATTTACGCTTAAACAACTTGAATACTCCATCAGAGCAGACACAAGCTGTTTTCTAAACTTTTCTAGATTCTTTCTTTTGTTCATCATGGTAAATGAAGGAAGAGTTTATTATAAACAGGTAGGGATAGTTCGGTTGGCCTCTGGCACTTTTTGAAGATGGAGGCTGCCTGGAAGAGGATGTTTGTGACTTCTGTTAACCAAGAGTGGTCTCAATAAGGAAGGGAGGATGCAACCAGAGATGGTGTTGCTGTGCAAGACAATTAGTTTTGGCATCTGCATAAATGGATGATCCTGGAAACTGATTATTCCCATAGAAGGTCCAGGTATAAGTTCAGATTAAGACTTTGACTTAAAAAAAAAGTGAGACCCTGAAAAAGAAAAGGAACCTGTTTAAACCATCTGGCTTTCAGGCCTGTAGAACCAAGATCTAATAAACAGGTACTGTTCTAGGTCAACGGTTGTGAAAATAGAAAATTATTAGAGACTAACTTCCCTGAACAGAGATGAGACTGGTGTACTTTGCACCTGTCCCTTGGTCTCTTTTTTAGCTGGTGGAAATCACTCCCACCCTCTAGAAGCTTGAACTTCCGATTCAATTCGCAGGTTCCCTCCCTGAGTACAGCTGGTTCCTGTCTGTTCCCAGAGGCTTCTCCAAGCTCCCCCAACTGGTGCAGCGGTGCCCTTCAGTGTGAAAAGGGCCACCATCAGACTCAGAGGGTTTGTTTCCATGACTGAAACCCAAAGACAAAAATCATCGCGATTTTTCTCTCTCCCGTTCCGACTTCTCATTTCATTCTGGTTCCCCAACTAGATTCTGACAAAAGTTATTTGCAGCACTCCCATCTGTTCCGTGAGTGACAGGAGACTGGTGTCAAGTGAGAAAATGAAATGTAAATTTTATTAAACACCTCCTCTCATCTCTGTGTATCAATCCAGATTCCAGCCGAACACAGCAAATCAAATCCTGTCTATGCCAAGCCCCGGGGCAGAGAGAAAAATCATTTCTCCTTAATACTGTTCCCTTCTAGTAAAATATTTTGCTGTTTAGTAAATGAAAATTTTTAAATGCAAACCCTGCATTAATCCTAGTGAAAAGCATATCTCCAAAATGAACGCTTAAAGGAGGAGCTGAGAAAGAGAAAAGAGGAGATTTGGGGGGCAAAGGAATGAAGGAAGGGACAGGGGAAATAAGGCTGTCTCCAGCTGTCATGTGCAGCCTTCCTTAGCGATGCAGGGGTGCACATCTGTAGAATAAACGGCAGGATTGCTTTGAAGCTAGGACCATTAGAACATTTATCTCCAAGTTGCCTTCTCTCAGAGATAATAGAGATTTTAACTCTGATGCATTGCCTTCCAATGGCATTAGGAACATAGATACTTCGTTTGGGATATGAATGTATGTACAATGGCTGACAGCTGTTATGTGGATTTGACAGGTGATGTCTGGCTATAAGGAAATTCTTAACTTGGGTGTAATGTATGTTATTTGCTTAAAAAATAAAAAGCATACCTATTGTGCATTTTATGACAAACAAACTTTTGTTCTATAATTAAAGTACCAATTCATTTTATAAAATAGAATAATTTTATTCATATCCTATTTAATTTCAATAAACACTATAAATACATTATGAAGAAAAAATAATCAGTTTTTAAAAAATCATTTAAATATATTTGGCTACACAATCTTTATTTTTTTAGCTTTTCATTGATTCTTTGTGGATCTCATATCAAGCATCAAGTGATCCCATTCATCTCCTCATCCCTTTTTATACACCCCTGCCCTTGCAACTTCTCCACCCAAAGATAAAAAAAAAAATTTAAAAGAAAAAAAAAATCTCATTGTGGAAGTTGTAGTGTTACACAATGAGTCACACAGTGTGCTATTTAGTCCATACATCTTTATTTGCAAGTGTTCATTGCAAGGAGTCATTGGTCTGGTTTGAGGCCTCTGGCTTCTGCTACACTGGGCCCTCACTAGGATTGCTCTTGGATATCCTGTTGTTGCCCAGTGTTATGGAGATCCTGCAGCTTTGGATCTGCAGGACCAAGCCCTTCATGTGCTCCAGCAGATCATAGATGTGGTGGATGTTGGGGTGGGCCAACTCATAGACCTGGTTCTGGGCCTGGGTGGTAGCTGGGTTGGTCTGCCAGCTAGCTCTCCCTCATCCTTACCACCAGGGTGGGCTCTCTAGCATTGCTCCAGCTAGCTCACACGAAGCAGCAAGCAACAGTGGGTGATTCCAGTTCTCTTGCTCTCAGGCCCTCACTGGGCGGCTCATCCACATCCACAATAGCAGAACCAACTCTACTGTGTTGCCCAGGCAAGGTGCAGGGCCCACTCTCCCAATTGCTGCAGCTGGTGAGGGGCAGGACCAGCTCTCCAGTTCTCATGTCCCCGAGACCAGCTCTCCTGACTAATACAGATGGTGAGGGGTGAGGAGGGGGAGGGCAATTTTCTCTTTCCCACACCACCACCTGTCAGACAAGGGGGGCAGAGGCAGCTCTTCCATACTCATGCCCTCAGGGCCGGCTCATCCATGCCCTGTCAATAGTGCCAGCTCTACTGTGCTGCCCAGGAGAGGTGCAGGACCTGCTCTCCTGAATACTGCAGTTAGTGAGGGTCAGTTCTCCTGCCTGCTGAGGTGGCAGGGCATAAAGGAAGGGGGGCAACGTTTAGTGTTTAATACAAGAAAATATATTTTTTTTGCAGTTTGCTGGAATATTAAACAGGGAAAACTTTTGTATAACAAATATATAAAGTTAAAGATAAGGAACTTAAGCCATAAAATTATGTAACTTCCACATGGAGAAATGTCAACATATTTTCTTTCAATGTGTTGGGCCATTAAAAGACCTTACCCCATTTCCTGAATGATTCCTCTTTTATTGATTGATTGATTTTAAGCTCTCACCTACTAACTGTGTATAACTCTGAAGTATACTGTCACAACTGGATGTATGTGTGTGTGTATGTGTGTGTGTGTGATGATTAAATAGGTGTATTAGCATTTTGCTCTGACATTTATAATTTCTTCATGTTGAGATAATTAGAAGTATTCTTTTAGTTGTTTTTGCTTGTTTGTGTTTTTGTTGAGATAGGGTCTTGTTAGACTACAGTGGACTTGAAATACTGATCCTATGGCTTCCACCTCTTTCCAAGGGCTGGGGTTTTGGGTGTGTGCTTCCTACTTAGCTTTTTCCTAGCTCTTCATAAAGTACATAGTTGTAGCTGAAGTTTTCCTGCCCGGTCTGCAGGCTCTCAGACCCAAGTAAACACACAAAGGCATGTATTAATTAAAACTGCCCAGCCATTAGCTCAGGCTAACTACTGACTAGCTCTTACACTTAAACTCAGCCCATTTCTGTTAACACATGTTCTGTGGCTTTACCTGTGTGCCATTATGTGCTGCTTCCCAGGCTGGCGTCTCCCTCCTAGCCTTCCTCTTCCCAGAATTCTCCTTGTCTGCTTACACTGCCCATACTTCCTGCCTGCCTACTGGCCAATCAGCATTTTTAAACCAGTTTACAAAAGCATTATCCCACAGCACATAGTCACTCATTGTGAGCTACAGTCAATGTGATAACTGAAGAACTGCAACACATTCCTTGCATGTAACTGCATTTTTGTGTTCAGTATCAGAGCCTCTCCTCCCTTCCTTCTCCCCTCTCCTTCCTGGTTTACCATGCCTCCTTCTGTTCTACTGCTGTAAAATCAACTATTGTAGTTCCTATCCATGAATGATAACATGTGACAACTTTCTTCCTTTGCCTGGCCCATGCACTTGGCCTCCCCCAGGTCCACCCATGTTGCCAAATATATCAAGGTTTTGTTTCCATGGCTGAAAAAAAAATCCCATTGTTCATATTACATTTTCTTTATCCATTTCTGCTAGGGATGCTATGAATGTGTTGCTCTGATTGACTGATAAATAAAATGCTGATTGGCCAGTAGCCAGGCAGGAAGTATAGTGTAGGCGAGAAAGGAGAGAGGAGAATTCTGGGAGGTGGAAGGCTGAGTTAGGAGATGCTGCCAGCTACCACCACCATGAGAAACAAGATGTAAGGTACCGGTAAGCCACAAGCCACATGGCAACTTATAGATTAATAGAAATGGGTTAATTTAAGATATAAGAACTAGATAGCAAGAAGTCTGCCATGGTCATACAGTTTATAAGTAATATAAGTCTCTGTGTGTTTACTTGGGTCTGAGCAGCTGCAGGACTGGTGGGAGAGAGAGATTTGTCCTGACCTTGGGCCAGGCAGGACCAAGAAAACTTTAGCTACACATTTCTTTGTTGATTGGCACTTTGAATGGAGGCTCTGTCTTACCTTTTGTGAATACAGCTGCAAAAAGCCCGAGAGAACTGATTTCTGTAGCTAGAGTTTTCCTGCCTTGCCCACAGTCAGGACAAATCTTTGTCCCCCACCAGTCCCACAGCCGCTCAAACCCAACCAAGTAAACACAGAGACTTATATTGCTTACAAACTGTATGGCCATGGCAGGCTTCTTGCTAACTGTTCTTATATCTTAAATTAACCCATTTCTATAAATCTATACCTTGCCACGTGGCTCGTGGCTTACAGGCATCTTCACATGCAGCTTGTCATGGTGGCAGCTGGCAGTGTCTCTGACTCAGCCTTCTGCTTCCCAGAATTCTTTTCCTCCTTGTCCTGCCTATACTTCCTCCTGCCTGACTACTGGCCAATCAGTGTTTTATTTACTAACCAATAAGAGCAACACATTTGCCATACAGAACATCCCACAGTAGATTTCTTTCTGCAGTGTGGACTTCATTTCCTTTGGATACTGAACCATATGGTATCTTTAGGCTTTGCTGTTGGTGGTAGTTTTTATTTTTATTTATTTGGAATTCACACACCACCACTTTTGATACTAGTATAGGAGTTGCCGTCTGCACCAACAGTGTATGGGAGTTCTCCGTTCTCTGTATCCCTCCTAGAATTTGTCACTTATTTGTCACTTTGGTGATGATAGACATTATAATGTCAGTGAAATACCTTGTTGTGGTTTTGGTTTTCAACATTTTGGTGATTTGTTACATCAAGTAATTTTTCACACATGTGATATCCATTTGTATAATTATTTTTCATAATTTTATACTAAGAACTTCATATATCATCAATGCATCTACATTACTCCTGTTCCTAGATCTCCTTCCAATCTTTCCATGTTGCCTTCCTCCCAAATTCATAATATCTCCTATAATTATTATTATATTTACAGATGTGTGTGAATGTATATGCAAACATGTATATGCAACCTTTTGAATTCATTTAGCATTGCCAGCATATGCATGTGTCCTGAACGGGCCACTTGAGATTAGACAGCCAATGAGGGAGATTGTCCCTACAGGAAACTAATTCTCCCTCTTTAGCAGCCATTGACCACCTGTAGCTCTTCATCCGGAGATGGGGCCACGGGGAATTTTCTCTGTCCACATTGGCATGTCCACTGGTGTCATCATTAATGCCAATCTGATTCAGGCAACCATAATGTTGGGCTTTCCTGGGCACATTTTCTCTGTCATGTCTAGGGAAAACTCTCTAACAGCAGGTATCCTGATTGTTTGACTCTTACTGTCCTTTTGTAACCTCTTTTGTGATTTTCCTCCCTCAGCCTTAGGATCAGTAGTTGCAAAATATTTGCAACACAACCCATTTGTATATATGTTTTTGAAAAAAATATTGATTTTCAATTGAATTATCATTTGATTTTACAATTGAGTTTTCTAAGTTCCTTGTAGTAGTATACTCTTAGATGAATAATTTTGAATTATGTTTTAGTTTCTCAAGTGGTCTCTTCACTATATCACAAAGAGGATTAGGAAAAAATAAAAGAAAAAGAAAAAGAAAAAGAAAAGAAATCACTGTCTGTGGTAGTTTGAATGAGAATGGCCCTCATAGACTCATAGTTGAATGTCGGGTTCTCAGTTGGTAGACTAGGAAGAATTAGGAAGTGTGGCCTTGTTGAAGGAGGTGTGTAACTGACATGGGCTCTGGGGTTTCCAAAGCCTACCCCATGCCCAGTCCCCAGCTCTCTCTGCCTTCTGCTTGCGAACCAGATGTAAGCTCTCAGCTAATATCCAAGGGTCAAGCCTGCCTCCCTGCTGCCATACCACCATGATGATCATGGACTAACCCTCTGAAAGCAGGCCCCCAATTAAATACTTTCTTCTATAAACATCCATTGTCATGGAGTCTTTTCACAGCAATAGAACAGGAACTATGGCTCCTCTTTAACTAATATTAATATGTTTGTTTTATATTGGTGGAAACGTTTTTGAACTGTTTTGCCTTGAGTTCATTTGTGGTCTCCTCTGATTTCTCTAAGAGAGAGGGATTTCTCAGGATATGGGAATTTAATAACTAAAACTAGGAAACACAAGAAAATCTCAGACAAACCAGCCTGAACTGGTCACCTTAAAATAGTAATTCCATACACTTTGGTAAATTAAAAGCTCTAGAATATCAAATTGCTGCCTCTCTGAGTCAAGAGCATCTCTTTACCCTCACTGTGGCAGTGTCCCTGTTTTAGGAGGAAGAAGAGAAAGTGAGACTTAGAGAACAGAGCTAAGGACATACTCTGGTTTCAATTCTGTTGCTGTGACAAAGAGCTGGCTGAAAGGGACTTAGGAAAGAAAGTGTTTATTTGTCTTACAATTCTGCATCAGAGTGCATTATTGTAAGGAAGTCAAAGTAGGAACCTAAAGTGTCACAATTAGAGCCAAGACCAAAGAGAGAACAAATGTATGGATTCTCATTTGCCTGCTTGCTCTCAGCTAGCTTTCTCCTTCCCTGTGCTGTCCTGGACAAGCTTCATAGAGAATGGTGCCATCACAGTGGGCTAGCCTTCCCCACCAACTAATAGTGAAGACTTTCCCCAAAGGCATACCCACAGACCAACCTGATCTAGGTCATTATATATAGGTCATTAAGGTTGTCATTAAGCTTCTCTTTCCAGGTAAGTCTAGCTGTGGTGGTTTGAATGAAAAGTGAGACAATTTCCTGTAGCTGGAGAGTTTTCTCTCCAGCTCCCTCCAACCCCACCAGTCCTGGAGCCCACTTTTAAAATAAACACACAGATGCTTATATTAATTAAACTGTTTGGCCTAATGGCTCAGGCTTCTAGCTATCTAGTTCTTACATCTTAAATTAATCCATTTCTATAAATCTATACCTTGCCACGTGGCTCGTGGCTTACCAGCGTCTTCACATGCTGCTTGTCATGGTGGCAGCTGGCAGTGTCTCCCCCTGCCTTCCTGTGCTCTCAATTCTCCTCTCTGTTAGTCCCGCCAATACTTCCTGTCTGGCCACTAGTCAATCAGTGTTTTATGTATTGACCAGTCAGAGCAACACATTTGACATACAGAGCATCCCACAGCAATTTCCCAAAAGCTTAGGTATGTGAACACCTGGTCTCTGGCTGGTGGCATTGTGTGAGGATGTAATGCAGCTTGCCGGTGGAAACATATCACTGGGGGTGGACTTTGAAGATTTATGGCCTCATCCCACTAGCAGTTCATACTCTGGCCCCTGCTGCCATACCTTCCTCATCATTATAGACTATTTCTCTGGAACGGTAAGCCCATATAAACTTTCTCCTTTCCTTGGTCATGGTGTTTTAATCACAGTGATGGGAAACAAACTGATGCATTAGCCTTGTGCTGAGCTGTGGGCAAAGTGGGAAAAGAGAGCAGAGGTTACTTTCCTCTCTTCTCGATAGTGGTTTACTATGAGAGTGGACATGGATGTTGAAGGAGTGAGTACAAAGTAAATTATCTCATGACACAGACTTCAGGGAAGAGCTGTACTTTCAACATACATAGTTTCCCTTACCCATGGTTCTGTTTCTGCTTATTTCAGTTATCCAAGATGAAAGGCAGTCTGCAAAGAGCAAAGGAAGGGTTTCATAAATAAACAATGCATGTTTGACATTTTAATGCAACATGATATGATGAAATTTCTCACTAATCTGAGCTGTCTGTGACGAGAATTATCTCATATTTGTACTATGAGTGCAGTGGCTCTCTTAGTTACCATCCACTATTGACACACCATGGAGCTGATGTTCAAGTCACCCCAAGTAGATATGTTGGATACTAGCATATGGAAAGACAAGCCATGAAATAGTTCTTGTAAGTGAAGATGTGAAAGTTCTAAATTTAGTAAGAGAAAATTTCAGATATTTACATTCCTAAATTTATAAGATAAAGTATTTTGAGAGAACAACTAGATTTATATAAACTTTTACAATATGTTCTTATAATCTTTCTGTTATATTATTGTTGTTCATCTCTTCTCACATCTATCTTACAAATTAACCTTATCTTGGGTGTGTATGCTTAAGCAAACATATGGTATTTAAAGGATGTGATGATGTGTAAGGTTCCAGACATCTTACAGAGATCTAGAAATTTATCCCATGTTTGGAGGAGGTTTCCTTACTTCTGCATGAATATTTTAAAATATTTATAATTTCTACAGGTAACAAGGGGTTAAAAAAGTGCTCTGGAAATATTTGTTGATTGATCCCATGGGGGGAAATAATTCTACCTTTTACTTTTTAGTTAGCACTAGTTAACTTTGTATTTATTTTTCCAGAATATTCTACACCAAAATGGCTAGAATTTTAAGTACTAACCAAGTTTAAGCATGAATAAACCAAACGCAAACAAAAGCAAAACCATAACTGTAGACAAGAGTTAACTATAAGAAATATCCACATAATTCAATCTTTGTTAAAATTATGGAATTTCAATAATAACTACATTATATTTTAATATTAAGTGCAGAACGCCACATAGGAATATATTCCTGTGTATGTGCCCTGAACAGACATTATCCCTGAGAGACAGAGCTATTTATATCTCCTTTGAAAATATAATAACTAGGACTGGAGAGATGGACTTGTTGTTTAGATCACTTGCTGGTTTTGCAGGGAATTCAAGTTGAAGTTCAGTTCCCAGCACCGATATCAGTTGGTTCAGAACCACCTGTAATTCCAGCTACTGGTGATCCATGTCTTTTTTTGGCCTTCATAATCAGATTTATGTGTACATATCCATGTATAGACAGACACAGGCACATAAACATAATTTAAAATAAAAAAGTCTTTTAAAATATAGATATATTAACTGAATTTCTGTAACTCAATGTTATCCTTTCATGAGATCTTAAAAATCCAGTAAGTACTGTTGGCATGAGGACTGGAGTGCCTCACCTCTGCTTTGATGAACACATCTCCCTGAAATCAACTCTGGAAACATGCACCTGCACAGACTTACTTCAAACCCACCTGCTGCTCTCCAGCGCCCTTGCCCAGTGTTTTGAGCAGTCTGCAGATGGCTGAGAATGGCAACATGCTAGCCCTGGAGAGGTCCTAGATCCCATGGCTCTTTGACATGTCTCTAATTTCCTCTCTGTTGTCATCACTATCCAGAGGTAAAGATCAACACAATCTGCTCACTCAGTCCCAGTGAGGTGAGTTTCTCTTCGGTCCACTTGGAGAAGCCATGTTCTTAATACTGCTGTCCTCGTGGTTGCTTGGCTGGGAAAGGATGCCAGGGGACCAGGCTAGTGTGCAGCTGGCAAAGAGGGAAGAGTAATAGACACAGCATTGACTAGACCCAATATCAGTGCAGGCACTGGGAAGCGGTCCTGGCTTTGGGCTGCCTGAAGGCAGTGGTGATCCCCTGCTTGTCCTATCTGTCAGTCTATTTGATCTCCAAATGAATTGCTTTTGATAACAGCTATATAAATGCAGAACAGATCCGCTGGGCCTTCTTAAATGAGGCTCCTTGCTTTCATCTCCCAGTCATTTCAGAGAGCAGATAGACTTGTTAGCGGGTGGAATGCAATGATTTATGTTTTATCTTGCCTGGTTTGAGGCAGCATTTATTTAGCCCTAAATTCTTCCCAAGCTTCTTTATAAGGAGAAATGTTTGAACACAAAATATTTGGGACTTCTTTTTGATTGTTTGTTTATTTTAAGTCAATAATAGATGTTTTCTTTTCAAATTTTATTTTGAAAAAGCAATGAAGCTTATCTGAATAAGGGAGAGAAGGAAAGGGGGAGATTCACTATTAAAAGCACTTTTATTAATACACTCTCAACCAAGTCATAAGGAAATCTAATTATACCAATCCTCGAACTCCATAAAACAAATAACTAAGAACCTTTATATTAATGTCTACTAGAAAAGGAAATTAATTAACTTAATCAAAACAAAAGACACTAAGATATCTTATATTTTTCATACTTTCTTAGTACATTTAAAAAAACATTTTTGCAAGTTTTAATTATGTTTCTTACATTTTTTCTTTACTTCATTTTTTGTATTTTACATTTCCCTCATATTTCTCTTTCTCTCCCTTCTGCCCTCATCCCCTCTCTTTCTCCCTCCTCATCTCTCTTTGATGTGGGAATTGAACTTATACTAGAACATCAAGCAGTATATGTAAGTGTTCTACCACTGAATGACATCAACAACCCAGAAAATTTTCTTGTTAAGGAGACAGGAACATCATTCATAGCACAGGAGACATTTTGTAATTTTGAACAAAATGAAAATTATTTAACTTTCATATACTAGAAATAAGCTTACTTAAGAGGACAAACTTGAGGATTAATGGCAAGCCCCCAAAACCACATAATTCAATAGAACTAGATTTCAAATTCCTTGCCGAATTACAAGAACAACAATACAAAATGGACACCTGTACATAAATTATGGGTCAACTATTATAAAATATTGCTTTCAAAGAAAATAATCAATCTAAATAAAATTATCAATATGATTTTTCTCAGTGATTATGTTTCATTCGATTGTGAACGTACGATAATTCTCTCATGGAACACTATACTACCATATTCAAGATGACAGCATACAACAATGCCTTCTTAAATTCCATGTACAAGAAAGCAGGGAAAAGAAATGACATGGTGTGAAATATGTGCCATCTATGTATCTAGGAAAGAAGATACATTATTTTTAAGGAATGGTATTTGCCTTTCTCCATTGATAGTGTGCAGAGTACCTTCCGGTACCATGAACAGCAGTAGGGATGAAGGCTTTAGGTAGGCACCAGATTGACTTCCCCATGTCCAAGGTGTTGTGTAGGAATCCAGCTACAAAAGCTTAGATCTACAATACTGACCCGCCTGCAACATATTCCTGTGCAATAGTGGCACAAAGCTATGGGAGTAACCAACCAATATCTGATTTGAGTTAAAGTCTGCCCCATGAAATGGGTCCCCTAGCCAATGCTGCTTGGCTGTTCAAGAATC
The DNA here is from genome assembly GCF_049852395.1 of Peromyscus maniculatus bairdii. Lineage (NCBI taxonomy): Eukaryota > Metazoa > Chordata > Mammalia > Rodentia > Cricetidae > Peromyscus > Peromyscus maniculatus. The sequence goes on along the minus strand of NC_134872.1, from coordinate 56,975,590 downwards.
TGAGACTAGATAGTCCAGGGACCAAGGGGAAAACCAAATACTAAGGAAACAGCAATAAAATGACTCCTAATGACAACATGCTGTACTCATGAATCCATGCCTTGCTCAGCCATCATCGAAGAAGTTTCCCCTGCAGCAAATGGGAAGAAATACAGAGACCCATAGCCAGACAACAAATAACCATACAAAATAAACAATAAAACAAAACAAAAAAACCATAGCCTGCAAAGAGTGAAAAATCTTGAAACATTTAGTTCTAAAAGGGGTGCCTTCATCAAATCCCTCCCCCAGAGCTCAAGAAACTGCAGAAGAAGAGGAGGAAAGCATGTAAGAGACAGAGAGGATGGAGGACAGCAAGCAATCAAGGCTTTCTAGACACAACAGGGCTGGCACACATCTGAACTCACAGAGTCTTTGGCAGTGCACACAGGGTCTGCACCACATGGGGTCCTAGAGCTGAAAGAAGTGGACACACATACACACACATCTCTAACCCAGAAGCTGTTGCCAATGGATAGCCACATTTAAATGAAAAATTAGTTTTCTCTAAGGGTGTCTCACTGGGGAAATAAACTACCCCCCCCCTTTTTTTTTTTTACAAATACAATACAAGTTGTATATGATTTTTATTAACTTAGTTATCAAAGGTTCTCCCATTAATTAAGGCTTCTCTCTTGTCCTTTGGGAAGGCTCACCTTTTGCCTTTCTTTGGTGTCCTCTTTTCTCAATGATTTCATAACTGTCATCCAAGCTCAAGTTCAGGTTCCTCTCTTCCAGCAAGCCCTTGAGGGAACTCTTTTTTTTTTTTTAATTATTATTAAGAAATTTTCTATTCACTTTACATACCAACCACAGACCCCTCCCTCTTCCTGTCCCCTCTTAAGAGTAGGTCCCCTGCAGAACAGTAGATGGCCAACACAAAACAAACTAGTAGCATCTTTGGAGGTTGTCTCCTAATGTTAAATCAGGCCATTTTTTAAAACCCTTATAGGTCCTTTGTGTATATATTATGGTTTATAGTTTTATATGGCCTTTTATAGGATTCCTGTGTGTGTGAACATGTGTGTCTCTATGTCTATGTGAATTTCCTGTACTTTTTCTTTGGCTCTTTTTCTTGTTTGGTGGTTTTGTCCCCTTCCAGTTTATTAGGTTTATTTTATTTTATCATTAATCCTTAGATATCTGTTTGATTTCTAATGAGAGTGGAATAAGGTATGGATCTAGATGGGAGGGTAGGAACTGAAAAAAAGTGTGGGTTCACATTGTTTCTTGGAGGTTATAATACAATGACATGGTTTCTCCCTTCCCTTTCCCCCTTCCAAATACCTCATCATTCTTAAAAGCCAAAGTTAGCTGGCAATGAGTTAAACAAGTTTCTTCTATTCAAATTCACATCTGATTGGATTTTACTCAGTTTTCTCTTTAAGTAAGTAGAAAAGATTAAAAAAAAAAAGTATTTAAATGCCTGAACATTTGGTTAAAGCAGCCTATATTGTGTTCTTAGGATCGAGTGCAACAGGTTACAGCTGTTGGTGATAATTAGATTGTCGCCATGATTTTTTTTCTTGTTACTCTTTCTAAATGTTTATAGAAATATTGAAAAACTACTTCAATTTCTTGAACTGACTTGCAATTCTGGCAGAATTTACAAGTATTTTTATTAAAACACACTTAATAGCCAGGCCTGCTGGGTTACACCTGTAATCTTGTGGTGGTTTGAAGAAAAATGGTATCCATAAGCTCATAGGGAGTGGCATCATTAGGAGGTGTGGCCTTGTTGGAGTAGGTATTGCCTTGTTGAGGGGGAAGTGTGTCACTGGGGATGGGCTTTGGGGTTTCAGAAGCTCTAGCTGGGCGGGCCCAGAGTGATCTCTTCCTGCTCCCTGCTGATCCAGATGTAGAACTCTTAGCTCCTTCTCCAGCACCATGTCTGCCTCCACACCACCATGCTTCCTGCTGTGATGATAATGGACTAAACCTCTGATCTGTAAGCCAGCCCCAATTAAAAGCTTTTCTTTGTAAGAGTTGCCATTGTTATGGTGTCTCTTCACAGCAACAGAAACCCTTACTACAACAAATTCCGATACACTGCAGATTCCTCACTCACACTTGGTCCCTTTCCCGTAGGACATCAAATGACTTATAATTTCTCTTTAAAATTACTTATAATTTCTTTTTTAAATCATATCATTTCCTGGCTCCCTTTCCTCTGACCAACCCCTCCCATTCCTTTCTTCTTGCTCCCTCTAAAATTCATAGCCTCTTTCTTTAATTGTTCAAACACACATATACATAAAAATATAAGTACAACCTGCTGAATTATTTAGCATTGTTTGTGTGTATATGATTTCAGCGTGGACTACTTGGTATTGGTTAACCTGTTAGGAGACTCATCCCTAGGGGAGATTCTGAGTGTGTGTATTTAATGAGATGGAGTACCACATGTGTGCCTTATGAACTGTTTTTAAAAGGAAAACAGCTGAACTGAGCTGAAGTGAACCATGGTCAAGATGGAAGCAACTTGTGATTCCTTGCCCTGCAGGATCCCAGATCATCAACACCAGTGGCTCACCTGGGAGAAGCACCAGGTGTTAAAGAAGTATTTGAATATGGACCCCAACTCTAACTGGAAAGCTCATGATGTCTGGATGATAGGCTCAGCCTGATGGAAAAGGAAGTTGTGACTTTGTTCATTTGGCATAAGAAGAAGGGAAAAGCAACGGAGGCCACAACCAGGTACTCACAAGCATGTACCCTACATTGTCCTGCAATGCCTCTCTCCCAACAAGCCTAGAGCCAATGCTCAGTGTCAGAGCACTCCACTGGGCTCAGACTCTGTACCTGCTGTACCAATACAAGAAGCTTTACCACCACAGTTATCCCAAGATAGAGAACCAGACACTGCCTGATGACTCTCCAAGGACACTGAAGGCCCGAAGCAGGGTCCCTGCACCTTTGGAACCCTGACAACTGGATACCAAAGCAGAGAAGAAATGACACAGGCTCCATAAATCTATAGGGAAGGTGTCTTAGAACTCCCTCCCCCCAGCCAGGGCCACATCTGACTCTCTAATCTGCATATGCTTGGTTGCAGATTTCATTTTTCTTTTTTTTTCCTTGCTTGTTAGAGACCTGTTGGTTTTCATGTCTATCAGTGGCAGATTGGTAAAAAAATTATCATAGAAACTAAAAAAAAATAAAATAAGTAAATACTAGATTCCATATTCCATCACAGAATGATTTTGAAATATTTCTCATACTTCTTAAGTCCCAATATTTGAGTGCCTCTACTGTGTAACCACAATCTTTTTATAAAAATGAGTGCCTACTATTAATTAATAATTACATGATGTGAGGTTTTTTATTGCTATTTTATTAACAAATTTTATCATAATATATAATTACATCATTTCTTTCTTCCCTTATCTCACTCCAAACCCTCTCATTCAGTCCTTACTGTACCTCAAATTCATAGTCTCTTTTCTTTAATAGTTCATATATTCCTAGATACATAAATACAACATGCTCAGTCCGTATAATTGTTAGATTACTAAAAAGGCAGCTGTAAAGACACAGAGGCAGGAAGAAAGAGAGGCCTGGTCTGACCTAAGGTGGAACCATGTTTATTCATGGCAAGGGGCATCTTTATCACCCACATTTAAAGATAAGCGAAATACCCACAGAGGAAGATGGGATGCAGCCCCGTCTAGGGGCAAAAGTGACCTCTGTAGTTGGCAAGGGAGGCTAGGAAGTGTAGTCTTTCAGCAAGAGACTATCAGTAATGTATTTATGTATATATCATCCCACAGCTGACCATTCATTTTTAAAATATTTACTTGTGGAGGTCTTTTTGTTGTTTGTTTGTTTTTGTTTGTTTGTTGTGCATTTATGTGCCCTTGGGGGCAGAAAAGATCATTAGATTCCTTTTAACTAGGATTATAAGCCATTGTGAGCCACCTGACCTGGGTACTCACAACTGAACTCCAGTCCTCCAGAAGAGCAGGCAGTGCTTGTAACCACTGAGTGTGGTGGTATTGTGTTCCCAAAAATGTTGTGCATGCTAATAAACTTATTTGGGGGTCAGAGAACAGAACATCCACTAGATACAGAGGCCAGAAAATGGTGGCACACACACACACCTTTAATCCTAGCATTCCAGAGGCAGAAATCTCTCTGGATCTCTGAGTTTAAAGCCACACTGGAAACAGCCAGGCATGGTGACTCACTCCTTTAATCCCAGGAAGTGAGCCTTTAATCCTAGGGAGTGATGGCACAAAGCAGAAAGATATATAAGGCTTGAAGACCAGAAACTAGAAGCTTTTGGCTGGTTAAGCTTTTAGGCTTTGAGCAGCACAGTTCAGCTGAGATCCATTTGGATGAGGACTCAGAAGCTTCCAGTCTGAGGAAACAGGATCAGCTGAGGAACTGGCAAGGTGAGGTAGCTGTGGCTTGTTCAGCTTCTCTGATCTTCCAACTTTCACCCCAATACCTGGCTCCAGGTTTGTTTTTATTAATAAGATTTTTTAAGAATTTTAAGATTCATGCTGCTACAACTGAGCTATTTTGCCAGGCACATTACAAATAGTTTTTGAAAGTGCTGCAATTACTTTTTTTCTTGAAAATATTGGTCTCAGAAAAGTAATCTCTTTAGTTGCTTATTTTAAAAATACTTAGACTTAGCCAGGCGGTGGTGGCGAACGCCTTTAATCCCAGCACTTGGGAGGCAGAGGCAGGCGGATCTCTGTGAGTTCAAGGCCAGCCTGGGCTACCAAGTGAATTCCAGGAAAGGCGCAAAGCTACATAGAGAAACCCTATCTCTGAAAAACCAAAAAAAAAAAAAAAAATACTTAGACCTTTTGGCTTCAAGACCAGCAACATTTCAAGACACAATGCCTTGATTGAAGTCAGCTTAAATCACAGTGAAGACAAGTTGTTTGGTGAGATGATGGTGCTCACTTTGTTTGAGGTCTATTAGCTTCCCTAAAACCACAGAACTGTAGGCTTCTTACATACTCTCTCAGGATTTCTATTTGTATGCTCAGGTCCCTCAGGATATTGAATTTTTCTAGAGGAAAATGTCATTAAGTTTGTTATCTGTGTACACTTTCTACTTATCCACTCACATAGCTATTGTGGAAACTTCCATAAATCAATGCAATGCTCCATTTCTAAGTGTGATTATAAGGCATTTGTGTATCTGGATAAGTTCATTTAGCATATTGGTCTCTAGGTTCATCCATGGTATGCCTAATAACATGGTTTCCTTCCTTTTTAAGGCTAAACAATAGGCCATTCTGTATGAATATACTATGTATCTCTTCAACTATTCCTAAATTGATAGACACTTGTATAGATTCCTCAGGATTTGGTGATGATACAATGGTGAACCAAAAATGCATATCTCCCTTTCACGTACTGATTTCATCTCCTTTAGATGTGTGTATGAGACACTGCTGGATCATGTCCTCATTGTGCATTACTATGCTCTTCTGTGAAGGGTCCACAACAGTTACAGCTGCTAACTTGGACTACTGGGATGGAATATTGTTTAATTTACACAAAAGAGTAAGAATGTGCCAGGAGCACAGTACCATTTAATAGATAGGAATCATCATTATTGTAACTGAAAAATGAACAAACAGGTATGATCAAAATACCTGCGTTGTCTTCCACCACCTTTTGAGACCTTATGGGATGGAGAAACTTTTCAGCTGCACTACATGAGAACTTGGTTAACTGTAAAATTTTCCACCTCTCCATGGAAATTTGACAGTTTCAGGCTGACTTTTTGACATGAAAATCACAGCTGTAATTCATACAATAGAAATGTTAGTCAGTACCTGAGCTTCATCGAAACGTCAGCTTTCTGCTGGGTAGTGGTGGTGGTGCACATCTTTAATCCCAACATTCGGGAGGCAGAGGCAGATAGCTCAGTGAGTTCAAGTGAGTCTACAGAGTGAGTTTCAGGACAGGCTCCAAAGTTACGTAGAGAAACCCTATCTCGAAAAACAAACAAACAAAGAAGAGATGTCAGCTTTTTTCTACATCTAACTAGCTTGCACTGATGAATGGTTGGTTTAGCTTGGGAAGAAGGTATGCAATCAAGCTCTGGTCACGTATAAGATTATTGTTTAGGTGATGGCTGTATTGTGCTTTTTTGATATACTGTATGACTTGTGTTTTCTTACTTGCTCATCCTTCACCCCTTACAGTGAGCCACTAGGCTGAATTAGTATTTTAAGAAAGGGAAGTTATCCATTACTATTGGAAATTAAGTTTACTTTCCCGGAGTGGGTCTCTTTTTGTCTCTGAATATTTCTTGAGCAGAGGCATTGGGTGACTATCTTTTTTTTTTCTTCATCTTTTCTTTATAAAATTGAATAGCACTGGAAGATAGGAAGAGTATTTGCCTTCAAAGAAAATTATAGGCTCTACAGAGTTATGGCAATATAAAGACAGTCCTCTTTTGTGATTTTTCTCTGTGTTTTCCTGAAGATTGATACTAGGCTGGGTGCAGTTGCAGTCACAGAAATGAACAGTGTCACCAGAAGACCAAAAGCAAAAAGGGTGTTCCCAGAACTGGGAAATAGGAAATGGTAGAAAGCAAGGAGGACACTAGAAAATCAACGTTGTAATGTTGTTAATAAAATCTGGAGTTCACTGTCATGACTGTGAAGAGCATATACCCCAGGGAAAACCTACAACTATTTTGACAAGAATTTGGATCCCAGCAGCCACACTAAAAGATGGGTGTCCAGGGCACACTTTTCATCCTAGCTCAGATACAGGTAAGTATAGGTGGATTGTTGAGGCTTGCTGTATTTGAGACCAGCCAAGAAAGTATGGAGCTCAGGTTCAAGAAGAGACCCTACCACAGAGGAATAGGGAAGTGTGATAAAGGAGGATACCTGATGCCTTCATCTGGCCTCTGCTTAGAAGCGTAGGAGCATGCACCTGCACACATACACATTTCTACGTATAGCCATATAGATGCATACATGCATATACACATACAAAAATAAATCTAAAAATAACGACAAAACTTGTCAAACCTTTGGAAAGAAAACATCCAGCTTTAGGATGCTCAAATGGTACCAAATACGTTGAATTAAAACAAAAACAAAAACAAAACAAACAAACAAACAAAAAAAAACTTAGAACTAAGCTGGGTGGTGGTGGTGCATGCCTTTAATCCCAGCACTCAGGAGGAAGAGGCAGGTGGATCTCTGTGAGTTCGAGGCCAGTCTGGTCCACAGAGCTAGTTTCAGGACAGCCAGGGCTACACAGAGAAACCCTATCTCAAAAACAAACAAAAAAACAAGAAAAAGAACCTCTCACAACTAAAAGTATTTCTCTTACACTATTCACAGACAGAAAAAAATGACCTCAAAATTCATATGGAACCACAAAAAGACCTCAGATAGCCAAAGCAATACTAAGCAAAGATCAATGCTGGAGGGATTTCCCCATCAGATTTCAAGCTATAGTACTGAGCTATGCTGAAGAAAACAATTTGGTGCTGACACAAAAGCAGACACATAGACCAGTGGATGTGGTGATATTGTGTTCCCCAAAATATTGTGCACCCTAATAAACTTATCTGGGGTCAGAGAACAGAACAGCCACTAGACAGACATAGAGGCCAGAAAATGGTGGCACACACACACACACACACACACACACACACACACACACACACACACCTTTTATCCTAGCATTCCAGAGGCAGAGCTCCATCCGGATCTCTGTGAGTTCAAAGCCACACTGGAAAAAGCCAGGTATGATGACTCATATCTTTTGTGCCAGGAAGTGATGGCAGGAAGCAGAAAGGTATATAAGGCGCGTGAGGACCAGGAACTAGAGTTGGTTAAACTTTCAGGCTTTTGAGCAGCAGTTCAGCTGAGATCCATTCTGAATGAGGACTCAGAGGCTTCCAGTCTGAGGAAACAGTATCACCTGAGGAATTGGTGAGGTGAGGTGGCTATAGCTTGTTCTGCTTCTCTGACCTTCCAGTGTTCACCCCAATACCTGGCCCTGGGTTTGTTTTCATTAATAAGACCTTATAACAATTCGTGCTACAGGTGGATCAAAACATAAGACTCAAACATGAATGCCTGCAACTGTAAACAGATGATTTTTAACAAAAAAGTCAAAAACACACATTAAAGAATAAAACAGCAGTTTCAAAAAAGGGTTCTGGGAAAACTGGATGTCCACATGAAGAATGAAATTAGGCCCCTGAATAAAAATTAACTTCAAATATATCAAAGACTACAATACCATACCTGAAACATTGAAACTTCTACAAGAAACCACATAGGCATTTCCCTACAGAATATAAGTTTGGGAAAGGACTTACTGAATAGGACTCCATTTGCTCAGGAATTATGGGCAGCAATTGACAAATGGGACCTTGAGAAACTAAAAAGCTTCTATACAGCAAAAGAAAGAATCGCCGGGCGGTGGTGGCGCCTTTAATCCCAGCACTCGGGAGGCAGAGCCAGGTGGATCTCTGTGAGTTCGAGGCCAGCCTGGACTACCAAGTGAGTCCCAGGAAAGGCGCAAAGCTACACAGAGAAACCCTGTCTCAAAAAACCAAAAAAAAAAAAAGAAAAGAAAAGAAAAGAAAAGGAAAAAGAAAGAATCATTTAAATCAAATTATCAAAAGTTAAGTTAAAACCAAAGAAATTTGAAAGTAGTGAGAGAAAACTCACTTATAACATACAAAGAAACTTCCATGGGATTATCAGTGGATTTTTTTCTTTCAACAAACAGATGGAAGGCATAGGAGTATGATATGATAAATTTCTGGGATTTAAATTGCCAATTATCAATACTACCCATGATAACATTACAAATGACATTATCCATTACAAATGATGGAAAGGTAAACATGAACTTAGACAAAAATGAATAAACAAATAAAAATAAACTGAGTTTATCTACAGTTGAATTTGTCTTGCTCTACCTTATAGGCAATGCTAAAGAGAATTCTTCACAGTGAAATTCAAATGTTGAACAGCCATTCAGAGCATAAGGAAGAAAGAAATTATTGGTAAAGCTAAGTACATAGAAAAATATTTCTGTGAAAGTGATAAATAAAACATTTAATTATACTATAAAAAGTAAAATCCAAAAACATTTTAACTGCATTTAAATTTGTCCCTGAATAGATGTAAACTAAGATATCTAAAACCACATTGGACAGAAAAGAGGTAAGTGTGCAGAGTAATAGTATGTAAGTAAAGTTAAATTGTTAATAGCTTTTAAAAGTGAGCATAAATATATCTCATATAGGTTCTTATGTAACCACAAGGAAAAGCATATTCAACACTACATAAAAGCCAGGAGTGGTTGGACATGCTTGTAACCCCAGGACTCAGGAGGCAGTGGCAGGTGGATCCCTGTGAGTCCCAGACCAGCCTGGTCTACATAGGTAATTTTGTGGCTAGCCAGAGCTACATAGTGAGAAAGACTATGTTTCAAAGAAATCTTGCATAAAGTAAAAATAGAAATCTTCAAAATTTATCAAAAAATAAAGAAATGCAAAAGAGAAAAGCAATGGATAACAGAGGGAAATAGAAAATTAGAGGGAAAAGGAAACCGCCAAAAAGTAGCAACAGCAAATCTTTCCTTATCATACTAATTTAAATAAACATGAACTAAACTCCCTAACTAAAAGATATTGGACTACTGAATGATAAAGTCCAAATTTAACTATATGCCATCTAAAGGAAATTGACTTTTTTGCATTTATGTAGTTGTTTTTTAGTTTTTGAAGTTTGAATTATTGACTGCAGGGCCCCATTCTTGGTACTAAGCATTCTAACACTGTCTATCCCTACCCCCCAAAATTCAGTTTGGACTTAAAGACATGCACAGACTGGAGCTTAAAGAGTGTAAAATTATACATGAGAAAGCAACAGTGACTATCCTTATCTCAGATAAAGTCAATGCAATTGAAACTGGTTCATAGAGACAGGGAATATTATTATGGAATAAAAGGGTCAGTTCAGCAGGAAGATATAAAAATTATAAAATATATAAACCTAATGTTAGGATATCTAAATACACAAATAAATATTTTTCAGATCTAATGGAAAAATGATAGTAACCCAATAATAATAGGACAGTGTATTACCCATTTACAATGATGAATTTAAAATTTAGACAGAAAATCAAAAAGATCACGCAGCTTGAACCATACTAGATCAAATGAAACTATCCCTCAGAATTGACTGAGGAGTTGGCAATGTGAGGCTGGCTGTGGCTTGTTCTGTGTCTTTGATTTTTCAACTATCACTCCAATATCTGGCTCTGGGGTTTTTGTTAAAAAACCTTTTAAGAGTCATCTTACAAGACACCAAGAGACCAAAGTCCTCTGAATCAACTAAGCAAGCCACATATGAGCTCACAGAGACTGAAGCAGCAAGCACAGGGCCTGCATGGGTCTGCACGAGGTCCTCTGTATATATATTAGAGCTATTAGCTTAGGATATTTTTGGGAATCCTGACAGTGAGAATGAGTAGGTCTCTGACTCTTTTGCCTGCTCTTAGGAGTCTTTTCCTCCTGTTGGGTTACCACGTCCAACTTTGATATGATAGTTTTTGCTTCATTTTATTATATTTTATTTTGTCATGTTTGGTTGTTATTTCTTAGAAGTCTGTTCTTTTCTAATGAGAGATAGAAAGGGAGCAGATCCGAAGGTAAGGCAGGAGGGGAGGAATTTGGAGGAATAGGGGAAGAGGAAGCTAAAGTCAGGATATATTATATGAGGAAAGAATCTATTTTCAATAAAAGAAATAAATCTTAAGACAAAAAGAAATAAAAATATTACATGGAACATTCTAAAGGCATTAATAAGAGAGAAGGTTAGTGATAAGTGGATTTCTGTATTTTAAAGAAGTTACCAGATCAGCAGGTACCTTTACATCCCAGTGATCTTTAAAAGGGTAAACTAATGAGATTATCAGGAGTAATAAAATAATAAAGATTGACAAAAAATAATACAAGTGATGGGAATGCTATGGGGAAAACTTGTTCCAAAAATATTTTTATTTTAAAATATCAACAGAATTTAGAAACTGGAACAAGAAAAAATAACAACCACAAACCTCAGAAGCCTAGAATAAACAAAATCAGAAATAAAACAGAGATTAAATACCATAAAATTTCCATTCTACCCAAGTAACATACAGATTCAACACCATCTCTATCAAATCTCCATAACACTTTTTTTTTTTTTACAGAAATACATAAAACAATACTAAAATTTATGGGGAACCATATATGATCCCAAATCAAGCAATTTCAAGGAGGATGAGTAAAGGTTGAGACAACAAACTTTCTGATACTATGTTGTCTTATAGATCCTTAACAATCAAAGCAACATAATCCTGGCCTAAAATGCAGACGCAAAAAATAAACCCAGGCATATGTGATTGACTTGTCTGTAAACGAAGACACTAGGAACACACGATGGGAGCAGGGCTGTCTCTTTAGTAAATTGTGTCAGGGAGACTGGAGAAATGGTTCATCAGTTAAGAACACTTGCCACTCTTGCAGAGGACCCTGATTCGGTTCCCTGTCCCCACAAGTATCACAACTGCCTAATAACTTTAGCTGCAGAGGATTCAACAGCTTCTTTGGTCCTCTGCTGGCAGAAGGCATGCATGTGGTACATACATATATATGTGCAGACAAAACATTCAGACACATAAAATATGACTTAAGAAATAAATGATGTCAGCAAACTCAATGCCTAGATGCACAAGTAAAAATGTCATAATGTTGAATTCTATCTTATAAAACCTACCAAATCAAACTGAAATAAAGACTTACCCATAAACCCTGAAAAAAAAAACCTCCTAGAAAAGAATATGATGGGGAAACATCTTAATGTTGGTCTTGGTAAGTTTTTTTTCCTTAATTGTCTATTAAAGCTAAAAAAACAAAAGCATGCTGGGCATGGTGGTACAAACTTAGTCCCGGCACGCAGGAGGCAGAGACAAAGAGATCTCTCTCTGAGTTGGAGGCCAGTCTGGTCTGCAGCAAGTTCCAGGTCAGCCAGGGCCACCAGTGAAACACTGTATCAAAAAGAGGGTGGGGGGAAAGAAAAGAAGGAAGGAAGAAAATAGGGAGGAAGGAAGAGGAAAAGAAAACAAATATAACTCATCTATAACTGAAGAGCTTCTATATAGCAAAGGTCATTGGGTCAAAATGTTATCTTTGGTTCTAAGAAGGGATAATCATCCAGCATATGTGGGAAATGCAAATAGCTCAAGACAAAAATAATAAATGAATATAACAAGTACAGTAATTGAAAAATAGCCAAAAAATCTTAATAGAAATACTTCTAACACACAAAAAACCACATATAGGATTTATGAAAGTGTACCAACAGATATCTAAAAATGTATTGAGCATCACTAATCATTAGGAAAATACAAATCTAAACACCATTAGATAATCCCTCACTTCATCTAGGATCTCTATTTTTGAAGATGTCACAGGAAACAAAAATAGGTAAGAGTATGGCAGAAAAGCTGGAATATATCTCAGGGGAAGAATGTGTTGTGTTCTATTTGTCCATTGTGAAGAGGTGTTGCTGCAAATGGTGTAATAAAAAGCTGGCTGGCCAAAAGCTAGGCAGGAAAGACAGGCGGGACTTCTAGGCAGAGAGAGGAAGAGGATATTATAGGTGAACAGGAATCACCATGGGGATACAGGGAGTCAGACATACAGAATGAAAGAAAGGTAAAAAGCCATATGGTAAAAACACAGAGTAATATAAGCAAGTTAATTTAAGTTATAAGAGCTACTGGGACAACTAAGGCTGAGCTTTCATAATTAATAGTGAGTCTCACTATTGTTATTTGTGAGCTAATGATGACCCAAAGAAAAATCTGCCTATGAGAGTGCTTGTCCAGCATGGTAGGAACCTGGGTTTGATATGCAGCAGTGCAAAAAATGGTGGTGTTTGGAGACAGACATCCTTTCACAAGGTTGTATCACTGGAAGTGTGAATTGTTGTGGCAATTATGGAAAACAACTGTTTTTCAAAAACTGTAAGTTGCAACCACAATTTGATACAGCAATACCTCCTGTAGGTATCCAAAGAAATTAAAGCAGTACTCCATAGAGATAGCCACGTTCCATTTTTCATAATTGAATTTCATAACTCAAGTCAGCCAAGATAGAAACAACCTATGTGTTCAAGAGATGACAAGATAGAAGTCATTCTGGTATACATACACAATTGGAGAGTTTTCTGCCTTAAAGTTTAGGAAATCATGTCATTAGTGACAAAATGAACCAAGGAAGATGTTATTGTAAAAGAAACCTGAAACAAAAACAAACGTCTCATCTTGCCCTGTCTCTTATGGCATAAGTTCTGGAACCCTGGGAATAAAGAAAAGACAGACACACATACAATGAAGCTGAGATCACATGGGGTTCTCTACCTGATACCACTGCAACCTGGAACCTCAGCCTGTTTATGAGGTAAAGTCTGGGGCAGGGAGGGTCACAGATTAGCTAGTCCCCATAAGAGTCTCTGTAGGTGAGCAGTCTCAGGCTGTAAACATCCAGGAAGAGGAAGCTGCAGTTGCCAGTCTGTGCATATACTGATGGATCACCTGTACACAGACTCTCAAGAAAAGCTTTGTCAGCTCTCTTATGCCTGGTCCACATGGGTAATGGCTTTGCGGATTTATCATAGACCAATTGATCTCATATTTAACCCAGACAGGCCACACTCACGTCAAAATACATTCAGACTTGGGCTCACTGAGGGCTTCCTCCGCTCCATACATCACCACGCTTATACTCAGAATTTGTAATTGTCAAATGCACAGGACTGGGGGACGATAGTAATTAACAGAGAGGGAGGGAGGGATGAGAGGTTGTTGGCTAAAGGTGAAATGTTACCTTTACAAATGGTGAGTCCAAGGATCCAACATGCAGCATGTTGAATATAGTTAATAACAATGTTATATATATATAGAAAAGTGACTGGCAGAGTGTTTATAGGAGCTTTAAACACACACACACACACACACACACACACACACACACACACAGAGAGAGAGAGAGAGAGAGAGAGAGAGAGAGAGAGAGAGAGAGAGAGAGAGAGAGAGAATCTGTGTGTAAAAGATAGCTTAGTTTTCTTGAGTGTACTCATATCAATGTTTGTACATCACACAGGTTGTGTATACTATATGTGATATATATGTTATGTAGGTGTGCATACAACAAAAAATAAGTATAAAAGAACAAATATGATATTCTCCCAATGGGACACAAATAGTTTAAAATAAGTAAGTTTTGATGTAAAATTCATATAAGAGTTTGCTCAGTTGGTAAAGCACATTATGCACAAGGCTGAAGATCTCAGTTCAACCCCCCAGTTGCCCATAAAAAACAATTGTGATGTCACAAGGCAGTAAATCCCAGTACAGGGGAGGTGGAGATAGTAGAGACCATTGCCTAGCCTAATTCCTAATCATGAGCCCTGGGTCGCAGTTAGAGGCTGTGCTGGAATATTCTTTTGTCAACTTGACACAAGCTAGGGTCATCTGGGGAAATGAAACCTCAATTAGGAAAAAAAAATGCCTCCCTCTGATTGGCTGTAGGCCAACCTGTGGGACATTTTCTTGATGACTGATGTGGGAAAGCTCAGACCCGTGTGGATGGTGCTAGCCCTGGGCAAGTGGTCCTGGGTTCTCTAAGAAAGTAGGCTGAGCAAGCTAAAGAAGAGTGAACAAGCCAATAAATGGATTTGTTCCTTGCCTTCTGCTTCAGCCGGGCCTCCAGATCCCAGCCTTCACTCCATGCCTTGACTTCCCTTGATGATAGACTGCAAACTGTACGATGAAATAAGCCATTTCTCCCTAAGTTGTGTTTGGCTGTGGTGTTTAACACAGCAAGGGAGAGCTAACTAAGACAGAAGTCCTGCCTCTAAAACAGACAAACAAAGAGAAAAACAAAAAAATCATATAATACAGAAAAAGGAAATATTTGTGGAAATAAATTTAAGAGGGGAAAAAAATACTCAGACCTAGCATGCACCAACAGTACAAACCAAACAAAAATGTGTTGATAAGTTAAAGGTCAGATATTTCTTAAATCCCTGTACAACATTCAATTGAGAAAATTAAAAGACAATCTATAGATTGAAAAAAATATTTTTGCAAGTCACAAATCCAACAAAGAACTCAATCAAATTAGAGTAGAGAACTCTCCAACTCCATAGTAATGAAATAAGCAACTAAAAATCTCCAATCAAAGCATGTCAAGATCTTAGTTTTGATATGTCAAGAAAGGAAATGAAAACACTTTATTTTCAATATGATTCACCTTAGGAAAATGATAAAACTGTTTGATACCTTTATACAACTCTTCAGGTTATGAAAATTAAATGTATAGAAGACTGATACTGATATCTTAAGGTTCTGAAATATATATATTTGTTTTTGTCAAACTATCATACAAAAAGCACCTGTTATTGAATCCATCACATTTTTTAAGTAAGTCTGATCACAGAGATAAATGTAATCTAGGGCTAAGATGACTACACATAATTTTATAAAAGCATTTTTATGTTATAGATAATAAAATGAGATATAATTAAACAGTCTACTGATTTTTTAAAATTACTAGTTATATTTATATCATAGAATGCTTTAAATCTAATATATTAATTCTTAAAATAACAAAAATTTAATTATATTTTAGTGTTATTTTCTTGAAAAAAAGTTCATGTTATGATATTGAAAATCTTCTACATTTGAAATTTGCTTCATGGTGATAAAAACAATAGTTTTGGTGAGCTGTGGCAATAGCAACATAATAAATCAATAGCACAGACCCTGTAGAATTTTCTCAAGAGCCTCATTAATATCTTGAATGTAGACTGTTATCTTTTAGATAGTCTTAATGTTGACCTGAACCCTGCAGATTTTTCTCTTGCATTGACTGGTCAATGCCAGCTAAATCTTCTCATATAAAGATGTTCTGAGTGTCCTCTATTTACCACGGCACTTTCTTTGTAGTCTTACATTGACTGAGTCAGGGGCAATGCCAGAGGATTTTTATTTACAACTATCTTGGGATTTTTTTTTTTTTTGGCAGGACACCTGGGTTGCTTTGTCTTTGAAGGGTAGACTAGCCTAGCTCAGGATTTCCTCCTCTTACACACAAGGAACTCTCACCAACAACTCAGTGTTTGTAAGCAACAAATGAGAAATAATGAGAGAAAGACAACTTCCATTCCTTTTGTTTTCTAGATATGACAGAATATTTTCTTGTTGACACTCAGACTTGGGGCTCAACCTTGTAGCGCCGTGGGGAAATAAGGCATGCCTGAGATCAGTGTGCTACAACCATAAATGTTATGGTTAACATTCTGACCAATCTGCAGTCACTTTGTCTGGACACTACATGATTTAGTAATAGAAGCTTGGCCTTCCAGCAGTGTCCTCAGTTTGGGGAAATAGACAGTTGTTCTATCAAGATTTCTAATTTTTTCTCAACTAGGCAAATGCTCTTAAAAAAACTAGGTAATGCTCTTAAAATTTTCTGTATATGTGTTCTGTTTTCCTATTGCTTCTGTTTTTATTTTGCTATTGTCTTACATCTATTATTTTAATTTTTGCCATCCATGCTATAAAGATGATCTTGGGAAAAATGCAAATGACCTATTGAGTGGGCTTGTGTATTCTCATTATGTAGGGAACATATTTTTTTAATTACATCTGTTTATTTATTTGTATGTTTGGGAGTATACTTATGCTACAGAGGACATGTTGAGATCATAAGACAGTGTACAGCAATCATTTCTCTCCTTCCACCATGTGGGATCCATGGACATAATGCAGATCTTCAAGTGAGATCTACCAAGTGCCCTTAGTGGCTGAGCCAGCCAAGCAGCTCATGAAGAGTATCTTCTTTAGCTGTAAATATAAGTGAGAGAAAAAACAATAACAAAAAAGACCCCAGTTGACTATCAAACACTTCAATGCACCTTCCTTAAAAGGACATCATCTCACAAGGGTATCTCAGGAAGGGGGATTTTAATTGGTAGAGCAGGATCTGATACAGACAGGAATTCAGTATCCAAGAGCTCCAAATGAGAGACTGGTAACATGGAAACTGATAGTACTTGGAAACTAAGGTCTTTGTTTGATGTGTCATCAATAAGTGGGACATGAAGATACTGAAAAATTAAGTCCTGTTTTGTCTTATTTGGAGGAATAAATGACAGAGAAGAAGGATGAAAGGACAATTAGTATATGATTAGGAACACACTCAGATGTTGTTGAATATCTGCATACTGGCATTACAATTTTGGGAAAAGCCTTCTGCTGGAACTTTAGACAATCAGGAGTACCATTGCATAGAACTACTTACCTAGAGAAACATGTATCAGAGTGTTTGGTACATAATAAACATTTAATGGAACTTGATCATTAGCATAGTTGATTTGCTTACTTTTTGTTATCAGTACTCTCATATAGTTATCTTTTTTTCTAATTTGTACTAAATCTTGATTGCATGATGATTATATAAGAGTTAAAGCTTTTATTTGCATTTTTTATGTTCCTGTCATTGACTCAGTCCCACATTTTCCAGCATGCTCAAAGAATACCATCAATATAATAAAGATATCTGGTTTTTAAAAAATTTCTGCATCATCTCTAGCATGCTTTCTGAAGGTCTCACCAATTTTTTTTTCCCATTTGAATGACTTACTTTATAGATCTTGTGGCTATGGAGCTTGAGTCATGTCTACACTATTTTCCTAGATTGGTGATCCCTTTTCTTCTTCTTGGGTTGTCCTCTGCCCTCTGGATTCCATCTCTTCCCTTTATTAATTCAGTCGTTGGCTGACACATTCTCTAATCAGAGTTAATGGAGAAGTCAGTCTCTGAAACCATACATGTGTGGAAGCATGTTTGCCTTGTACTCACCTCATATAGCAGACATAAACTAGATTAGAAATCACTTTTTAAAGAAGATTTTTAAAGTAGCCTAATAATTTTTGCGTTCTAATTTTCATTGTTTATAAGTTCATCTTACTGTAATTGCTTTTCTTTCTAGGAGCTTTTGAAAACTTTATTAATGTTCTAAATTTCACCATTACACATACTTTCATCATTACTTATGCTAGACATGAAATTGACTTTTAATCTGGAAATTTTTGGATTTCAAGTAAAATAATTTCACTTGAATCTATCTCTGTGTTTTTCTGTCTGTCTCTCTCCTATCATTTAAGCTTTTCATTTTATTAGCTTTCTTGTTTTGAAATTTTAAAATCCCTTTTAATTCTTAGCATTCTTTACTTATAATGCCCATTCTTGTTTCGTGAATGTAATAATATCTTCTCTTAGTCCTCTAAGATACATACATATACATGTACACATCCATATATAGACATACATATACATGTACATGCATCCATACATACAGACAGACATTTCTTTCCTCCACATTCTGCTTGTTTCTATATTCTTCATCTTTGTATGTGACAATCAGCTTCCAAAATTAGTTAATTAATGGCTCAGTATTTATATTTATATTTAAAATGAGGTGAAATAGATGGAAACCCTTAGTGAGCTCAGCAGGAGGTGAATCAGTCTGAGATTCGAATATTTCCATTAAAGACATCAATGTACTAGTGTCTGTATGTTTTCCTTTTAAATGAGACAGTTTCTCTAAATAACACTGCTGATGTTTGCCTGGGTTTGTAAACACCACTGTTTTTTCTGCTTTAAAAGCTGAACACTAAGAAATCCTCTGCGATTGGTTGTTTTGCTTTTTATTCCATCTACTTGTATGCCTAAGTCAAAACTCTTTTTGATTTATCCTCTGAGGAGCATAACCCTTTTGTCTTCTGTTAATTCTGAGGCCAGACAGAGAATTTAATTATCCTTTTGCTGACCACAAACCTGCTGTCATTTTCAGATGTATAACACGCTTCACCTTTGAGAGTTACTGGAGTCTCCAGCATTTATGAATTAGCAGAGAAAAGAAGCCTAGTAGGGAAGGCACACCAACATTACTCAGTAGGTAAGGAAACTCAGGAGGGTCCAGTTGCATAAACTTTCCTCACCACTTCCTTGATTGTTCTCTGTCCCATCGACACCGTCTGTGATTTTCTCCAAATTAACACTCTCAAGTCTCTACCAGAGATGCTTTTCTCATTCTTCCTTGATTAAAATATTCTCTTTTTCACACAAAATTGAAACCAGAAATCACTTTCTCAAAATATCTCTGTCTCCACACACCAGAATGTCTATGTTTCTGAGGGTTTTCTACAACCCTTGCTTGTAGTAGCTAAATGAATGAGCAGTGAGCATACCCACAATTCTATGCAAATTTTGTCTCACTAGAGAAGTTTTGCTTTTGAAAACAATGTCTGCAACAAGGTAGACAGACAACAAATGTTTATAGAATAAATGGATTAAAAGGTGGAGGGAGGGAGTCGGGGAGGTAGAGGAAGGGAGGGAGAGAGGGAGTGAGTAGAGTGCAGATGGAGGGAGGGAGGGATGATGGATGGAGGGAAGGAGGGAGGGAAGGAGGGAGTGAGTGAGTGAGGGAGGGAGGGAGGGAGGGAGGGAGAGAGGGAGGGAGGGAGAGAGGGAGGGAGGGAGGGGAGGTGCTTGGGTCGATGGCTATTTAGATGGTTGTGTAGATGGATGTATGGAAGACTGTGTCAACTACTGACCAGGATTAGAACAAGATGTTTTAGATTACAGAAAAAATAAAATTCTAGGTTTATTAGGTACCACTGAACTCAAATTTGTGAACAGTACTCACCGCTTAGAGAGAAACTGTGACAGTGATAACAGTGAGACCCAGATGAGTCTCACTGCTCACAGTTGGTCTGCTTCTTCAGTGGCTTACAATAAACAGAGGGAATGGAGTGGGCAACCATCTTAGAATAAACAAATTAAGAACATGAAAAGTAAAGTGAACAGAAGTGGGTGATCTCATGAGTCCCCTGATCTAGGAAAGACTTTGTCCAGTTTTCCTGCGATTTCAATGTACCATATGTCCCTCCCATGTCACTGTAGGACAAAGGTCAGGAAAGGACACTAGTCACACTTTGTGCATTTTGTTGAGCTTTCTAAATGGTAGTTACTACTAATAGGTGGGAAGAGACAATTCCACCTGTCTTTTGTCTACACCATTTCTCTACCACTCTCCGGGAGCACTTCATACATTTCTTCAGTACCTTTCCTGACTTTTCGTAGGAGAAAGGACACATTTAATTCGCTGCTTGTTCTGCTTGAGGTCAGCTCTGCTGTCCCTCCATCCCTTGCAGTGAAAACACCTTTCCCTGATACTGGGGAGGCTGGAGGGCTGCTTTCAACTAGCAGCAGTACGGGAGCAGTCCATAGTGCTCCGCATTTCCCCCATGTACCACTTATTAAACTCCTGTTGCCCTGACCATTGTTGCTTCCCACTGAAGTCTGGTTTATTTACTTGAAAATCTGATTTGTTTCATTTTATTACTGTGTTTGCGAAGTAACTGATATCAGATTCGGAGGGAAAGAACTGCCATTTACCAGCAGGCTGTGACGGCTTTGCCTCGGTCTGCAGGCCTGATTTTGAGGCCTCGTCTGCCCTGGGGCTCCCACAGAAATAAGATTACTGGCAATAACTGCTTCAACTGCTTTGAATAACAGACACAACTCAGAGAGCATAAAATTAGCATAAACACAGCACTGGTGTGTTCCCTCAGCGGATATGAGACAGGCAGGCTGTGGAAAAATTGACTGAAATGGGGTCAGACAATGTAGAAATCTGAAATATAGGAAATACCGCCTAAGAGATCAGAGGTATTACCACCTCTCTCCTCTGCTTTATCTTTCTCTATGTATATATTCATGCAGTTTTAATGATAAAATGTTAGGCCTGATGAAAATTAAAGATGCAAAAATCACCCAGCCCCCTAAAACGCCTGCATTATCTTTGCAGACAAATTATTATTAATCATTTCTCAGCTTTTTAATCCTGAGGGTAGAAAAATAAACACATTTCCACAGTCATTTTAAATTGATTTTTCTTTTTAGGGGGATATTAGTTTGAGGATAGAGAGTTTTGCTTCCAAAAGGAGGTGAACAGCTGAAGCAGCACAGGATTGTAGCTGGAAACAATTCCTCCCATATCTATTTATCAAATATTAAAATGGAATATGCTGCCGACAAATGCAATAAAGTCTAACATTACAGGGAAGAGAGTGACGCCATGCATCCCAACAGGCAGATGGAAGCTGTGGTTTTTCTGTCTTCATAATATGTTGTCACATATGGAATACAATTTTTTGATATAGCTGCATATAGACGGATCCCATTGCAATATATACATATATATTGGTATGAGGCTAGAAAAGGTCCAAGTTACCCTTCCAGAAAATGAAAATTCTCTAGAACCTCAGCATTTTCTGGTGTTTATCATGGTCAGAAATAATGTTCAAAGGTTGATAATGTAGCACTTGGAATTTAGATGATGGGAAAGGGTGCAAACATTTAGTGATATTCCCCTTCCAGAAGACCAACTTCAGGTCCTTGCACAGTGCTTTGAAAACATTTTCTTTTGTAGATTCCCCCTTTTTTTTTATTTTTATTTTAGCTCATTTCCACCTAGAGACCTTTGTTAAGTAGTATTCCCTGCCATGCTTTTGTCATTGGCATTGCGCCTCATGTTTAGTGGTCCCTCAGTAAATAACTATTGAATGCACAAATGAGGAATGATTTAATAACACAGGACTAAAACCATGGCATATCACGTGATAGTTTGAATGAAAATGGCCCCCCATAGGCTCATATACTTGAATGTTTGGTTCCCAGTTGGCAGATGACTCAGGAAGGATTGAGAGGTGTGACTTTGTTGGAGGAGGTGTGTCACTGGGGCTGGCTTTGAAGTTTCAAAAGCCCAGACCAGGCCCCAGTCTGATTCTTTCTGCCTTTTACCTATAGATCAGGATATAAGCACTCACCTATTGCTCCAGCACCGTGCCTGTCTGCCGCCATGCTTGCTGCCATGAAGATCATGGACTAAACCCTCTGAAACTACAGGCAAGACCCCAGTTAAATGTTTTCTGTTATAAGTTGCCTTGGTCATGGTATCTCTTCATGGCTATAGAAGAGTGATTAAGACAGATTGTGTTAATTTTAAGTTATAATTCTTTTTGTTTGTTTTGTTTTGTTTGTTTGTTTGTTTTTATATATCAACCAAATTTTCCCTTCCCTCCCCTCCTCCCAATTCCTGCCCCCCTGACCTTCCCTCTACTTCTCCCTCTCCATCCACTCCTCCTCCACTGTTCCTCTTTAGATATAGGTGGGCCTCCCATGGATATAAGCCAGCCAAGGTACATCAAGTTGCAGTGAGACTAGGCTCCTCTTCTATTAAGGCTAGATGAGGTAATCCAGTGTGAGTAATGGGTCCCAAAAGCAGGTATAAGAGTCGGAGACAGCCCCTGTTCTCACTGTTAGGAGTCTCCAAGAATACCATGTTACACAACTGTAACAAATATGTAGAGGGGCTAGGTCAGTCCCATGCAGGCTCCTTGGTTGTTGGTTCAGTCTCTGTGAGCACCTATGAGGCCAGATTAATTGGTTCTGTGGGTTTTCTTGTGGTAACCTTGACACCACTAGGTTTTACAATCCTTCCTTCCCCTCTTCCATAGGATTCTGCCTAATATTTGGCTGTGGTTCTCTGCATCTGATCCCATCAGTTGCTGGGTGAAGCCTCTCTGATGACAGTTAAGCTGAGCACCAGTCTATGAGAATTGCAGAATATCATTAGGAATCATTTCATTGACTTTCCCCCCCCATGCATATTTAGCTCTATCCTAGGTCTCTGGGGTATCCTACCTCTGGGTCCTTGCCTTCAGTTGGGAGCTCCCTCTATGGATGTGGGTCTTTAGCTGTGCCAGTCATTAGTTGGTCACTCCCACAATTTCTGGGCCATCTTTACCCCGGAACATTTTGTAGGCAGGACAAATTATAGCTGAAGGGTTTGTACCTGGGATGGTGTCCCAATCCCTCCACTGTAAGTCTTCCCTATTCAGGCTCCATATCTTCCATTGCTAGGAGTCTTAACTAGGGTCACACTTGTAGATTCATGGGAGTTTTCATTTCTCTAGGTTTCTAGCTCATCACACAGATGCCACAGATCCCAGTAGTCTCTCAGTACTGTCTCCCTCCATCCTCCCAGACTTGATCCTCCTGTTCTCATTCCCATTCACCCTTCATCCACTGAAAATGTCCATTCTATTTCCCCTTCACAATGAGATTGTTGCAATCCCCCCTTGAACCCTCTTCATTATATAGCTTCTCTGAGTCCATGGGTTGTAGAATGTTTCTCCTTTCCCTTATGACTAATATCCACTTATGAGTGAGTACATACCTTGTTTGTCTTTCTGGATCTGGCTTATTTCACTCAGGATGTTATTTTCTAGTTCCATCCATTTGCCTGTAAATTTCCTAATGTCATTGTTTTTAACAGTTGAATAATACTGCATTGTGTAAATGTGCCACATTTTCTTTATCCATTCTTCAGTGGGGGAGGGAGGGTTCTAGGTTGTTTCCAGTTTCTGGCAATTGTGAATAAAGCCACTATGAACATAGTTGAGCAAGTGTCTTTGTGGTATAATGTAGCATCCTTTGGGTATATACCCAAGGGTGGTACAATTGAGTCTTGAGGTAGACTGATTCCCAATTTCTGAGAAACCACCATATTGATTTTCAAAGTAGCTGTACAAGTTTGCACTCCTACCAGTAGTAGAGGAGTGTTCCCCTTGCTACACATCCTGTCCAGCATAAGATGTCATTTGTGTTTTTGATCTTTGCCATTCCAACAGATGTAAGATAGAATCTCTTGAGTCATTTTGATTTGTATTTCCCTGATGGCTAAGGATGATGAACATTTCTTTAAGTGTCTGCCAGTTGAGAGTCCTCAGTTGAGAATTCTCTATTTAGATATGCATCCCATTTTTAATTGGATTTTTTGGGTTTGGTGTATAGTTTTTGAGTTATTTATATATTTTGGATATTAGCCCTCTGTCAGATGTGGGTTTTTCAAAGGTCTTTTCCCATTCTGTAGTCTGCTGTTTTATTCTATTGACTGTCATTTGTCTTACAGAAGCTTTTTAGTTTCATAAGGTCCCATTTGTTAATTAAGCGATAATTCTTATTGATATTGCTATCAGTTTTGACTCCAAAAATATGGCAAAGCCAGGAATATAGATCAGTGATAGATGGCATGCCTACTATGTAAAAGGCTTTAGTTCCCATCCCTCACATTGAAAAAGAAAAGAAGTTAATAGACACACACAAATGAAGGGAATAGACGTATATTCCTTTGGAGTATCGAAAAAATCTGTCTTCAAAATGAATAAAATTAGGTACAGAATGAAAACATTATGTTTATAAAAACATTTGTAAAATATATGCCACAGAACAACCCCAAAGGATCTTACTGCTACAACTTATAACTGACATGTGACAATATTTCACTTGACATTTTATAGACAGTTAAAATTTTCAATGTCGCCGGCCAGTGGTGGTACACGCCTTTAATCCCAGCACTCCGGAGGCAGAGGCAGGCAGATCTCTGTGAGTTCAATGTCAGCCTGGTCTACAAAGCGAGTTCCAGGAAAGGTGCAAAGCTACACAGAGAAACCCTGTCTCAAAAAACCAAAAAAAATTTTTTTCAATGTCAGAAATATATACATACACACATGATACTGGTATTAAGTACTTGAGGAAAACAGATGTCATTTTATTTAATGTAGTAACTATTCAGTGAGTTATTCAATTTTCCATCTATAATATTTAGATGTAGTGTGTCAGAAGCTTGCTCAACAAATGGTCAAAATTGAAAGTTACATTTTTGTTCATTTTTTTTCTTAACCTTGAAGAAAAACTCATTTTGTCATATACCAAGCAAATTTTAATAACATGAAACTCTTGCCCTCTCTGATCTTGTAACAATTTTTATCTAAATAACATAATAGAGGCAAAAGAATTGCAATCTTGGACACAATTTGCCTCCCCAGATCAGTTATACCAGACTGCAGATACCATATTTTATGTCACTTTTATTTTCAAATCCTTGTATATTAGCAACACACATCTAGTGAGTCTGTATTTTTTATTACATAGAAAGTGGCCTGAGTTCAGATCTGAATTTTATGTAAATTAGCATGCAGATACATGCCCACAAGGACAGAGACAGAGAGACATAATACAGAGAGAGATTCCCCAGAAATGATACCCCAAGTCCAAAAAGACTCCTTCTGCCCCAAAGTGTGCCTTTGAGGAGGAACTTAGAACAATACATACAGCCAGATTTGTACATACATAGGACAGACCTCACCAGAAGAGTCACATTATGTGGCAGAATACAATGAGTCTAAAAAAAGTGACACAGTTGTTCACATTATTGCTTTTTATGGTCTTTCCCCCTTATGTTTCACATTGGCATTTGTTGTTCTTGGGAGAAAACTCTTCTCTGAAATCCTTCATTGGATGGGACCCTGCCAATCATAAGCATTCAATTTTTTCTGAATCAGTACATTGCTGATTTCACCAGCCAGGTTAATCAGATTCTATAATAATGTTCTTAAGTCTGAAAACTTCTCATTCAATCTAGATTATTAACATAAACTTAATATGAACTATAAATATGTAGACGGCCATTTTCCTCCAGTGACTAGAACATTACAAGTCTATTTGCTATTAAAGTAGATGTATCAGTTACGGATTGTACTGGCTGTTAAAAAAAAGAGAAATCCAGTGATGACAGACTCATTTTTAATATTTTCACATGAGGGAAGTTTAGACATAAACAGTGCTGGGCTGACAAAGCACCACATCTCTCTATATTCCCTGTTCTACTGTCTTTAGCATGCAGCTCTCTGCCTCCTGCTCTCAAGATAGATATTTAAGCTCCAGGAATGGTATCTGTATTTTGAGAAGGAAGAAACTCCAGGCCATTGGCTCTCCCCCACTATTGGCTTTCTAAGGTCACCACCCCAAAACTTTTTCTTCCATGCCAATAACCTGAGCAGTGCTCTATTGCCAATTTCTAGTTGAAAATATACCTGGAAAACTAAAACGTGAAGTTTGTCATAGTATCTGTGTGAATTAAATGACAGAAAGGAAACTATACAGAAAGTTGACTTCAAACAATGCTTCATACAGCAGCCTATAGAATACACTATAGATAATTAGTAAACAAACAAAATCTCCATAAGATAGGGGTTGGGTATTTCAAGAGACTACTTAGAACCCATGCATTTCTGAGAGTTTTCTTATTTTTGGCTTCAGTTCCTCATCAAGCTTGGCTACTATT
The DNA here is from genome assembly GCF_049852395.1 of Peromyscus maniculatus bairdii. NCBI lineage: Eukaryota > Metazoa > Chordata > Mammalia > Rodentia > Cricetidae > Peromyscus > Peromyscus maniculatus. The sequence continues at coordinate 56,949,225 of NC_134872.1, read as the reverse complement.
CAGCTCATAAACATAAGAATCCTTAGGGCAAACTGTGTTTTGCCCTCTGTGTACACTAGATCAAGTTATTTTATGCTATTTGTAAAACAAAAACAAAGCCAGAAAAGCAAAACCATAGGGGGATCTTATTAAGAAAGAGGACACACATACAAGTAGATATGAAAGGAAAGTTAGTCTACTGCTTAAGTCTTCTTTCACTAAAAAAAAAAGTTTTTAGAGCATTTTCAGATTTTAATTTCTTCAAAGTTGGGTAAAAAGTGCAAGAGTGCCCATAGTCCACCTGCCCCAGAATGAATACTTTCTGTCACTGTCAATGTTCTATTTTATATAGGTGTTTGTTAGAGTTGGTGAATCACAGCAGTCCCTCATTGTCACTCAAAGCTAATTGATTCCATTAGGGTTCCTTCTTGGCATTGTGCATTCCAACATTGGACAAGCCTACAAGAAAGTCCATGTACTATTACAATGACATAGAGTGTTTCTACTGCTCTGGAAACCCTCTGTGCACTACCCATTCATCCCTTTCCTCTTCCCCTTTAAACCTAGGTGACCAGTGCTCTTTACTGATATCATAGGTTTTTCCATTGTCAGAAGGCCATATAGTTGGAATCCTATCATATGTGCAGTATTTATACATTAAGATTTGGTCTCTTTCCTTTGGTACTTTCCCTTTAAGGTCCTTCTGTGTACTTTCATTGCTCATGTACTTTTACAATTTTACACATGTGTATCATGTATTTTAGTTGTATTCATCCCATTACCCTCTCTTACCCCCCTGTTGAACCCCTCTACTCTTTCTTTCTTATTGTGTGTGTGTGTGTGTGTGTGTGTGTGTGTGTGTGTGTGTGTGTGTGTGTGTGTTTCACTGAGATTATTTAGTGTTGCTTGCTTAAGCATGGATTGGGTGTTGTCTACTAGGGTATGAACAACCAGTGCCTACAGAAGAAAATAATTCATTCTCACTCAGGAACTACCAACTTCCAATAGCTCCTTAGGAAGACATGGAGTCCCCCCAAGGTCCTCTCTTATCCAGGATGGCATGTTGATAGACACAACCATACCCTGGAGTCTTTCAGAACCAACTAGTGATGCATAGGCAAATGGCTTATGTATTTTATAGCTAAAAAGTAGCAATAAGTGTCTTTATACAGGTCTCTAAATGGTTATCAGTGAACAAATCATTTGAGTAAATAAAAAAAGTATGGGTACTCTATTGTAGGCTCATTTCTACATGTGAAATTTGAACATCAGCTTTATGGGAATCAGAACTATACACACACACACACACACACACACACACACACACACACACACACAGAGCTTATGATCTGTGGCTTATGTGTGAATGATAGCATACATTTTCACAAGGAAACCAATCTTTTACTTCATAGTTTACTGTATGATTTAAATAATAACATTACAGAGTCTTCTGCACATATATTACCTAAATTCAATCAATTTCTAGGTAAATATCTACAAATGTTTGGATCACATAAGAGGATTCATTGCAATAAGGACTTTCTCTTTTATAAAATTTACACATTAGCCCACAAATGCAAATATGCATTTTATCCTATAGAATTATGGATATATTAGTGGATGATAGTCCCATATAGCTCATACCCACTTGTCTCCATATTTCTCTATCTCTAGATGTCATGATTATGCCTCCTCCCTGATTTTGGATATTCATTCTGACTTCTAAAGAGTCAGAATCCAATTATTGCTTTCTGTGGTATTTCTCCCTACCATTTCTTCATATTTCCTTTTAGTTCTCTTTACAATCTGTTGTTGTACAAACTGTGTAAATAAGAGTCATAATACTTTATCAAATATTTGTTGGGTACCTCTTAAGAGTTTTCAGAATAAATATTTGTTGAGTTGATTCTTTTGTTTAACAAATAATTATGGATTCTTTATTTTCTGCTAGCCTTTTAGAGGCTCAAGATATAACCCTGAAGTGGATAAACACGGTTTTCTTAGTCATTGACCAGACCCAGCATCAAGAGGAGGACTTCCCCTCACCTCTGACAATAAAGGCCACTCCTATTGGAGACAATAGAATAGTTAGTTTTTAGATGTTGTCTGCATGTCAAGACAACCTATCATGAATTAAGTGTGCCTTCTCTCCAGTCACCTGTACATATGGTATTGACATCTTCCGGAAGTTCTGGGACACTCTCTTGTGATTCTGTTAGTTTCCTGTAAACTTTACATGAATTTTTCTCCTGTGATGTGGACTGTCATAGGCCACCCCTACTCTAAACTCAAAGACACCAATGCTCCTTTCATGTCTGTACTTCCTAGTAGTTTAGAGAACACAGGGTCCTAACTTTAGTTCCTAGTGCTGGGATAAAAGACCCTGACCAAAGCAACTTAGGGAGAAAGGGTTTGTTTCAGCTCACTAAATTTCAGGTGACAGTCCATTCCTTCCATCACAAGGAAGTCATGGTGGGAAGAAGTCAGAGGAGCTAGTCACAAACAAATTCAAGAGCAGAGAGAGATCGGTATTACAGCGTACGGAGTCCAGTATCAGATAAGATAGGCATACCTTTTCTCCCTAGAGGCCAGTATAGCACCTTTCAGCACTATGTTAGCTAGCCAGTAAGGAGGAAATTTCTGTTATTTGGAGATGTTCTCAGCTAAAGGTATCCTCAAAAATAGTGGCTGACTATATATATATATATATATATATATATATATATATATATATATATATAACCAAGGGCAATGTCACAGTATGTTTACTGGTACAATAGGGGCATAATTATCACAGGGTAGCTAACTGCTTTTTGATTAGATTTGAGGCCTGATCCACAGAAAGGAATTTCATGCTTGTTACCACAATCCTGATCAAAAGCCGATGGATGAAGCGGTCATATACTCTAGGGTAGAGCTTGCTATTATTTTACTATGTGATCAGGTTGCTAAAGTGCCTTGCTAATATTTCTAGACCTGGGCATCCACATAGTTGATAGAAGCTTGATTCTGCAGGGGCAGCAGTCAGGGGAATGATGCATAACTGAGTCAAAGTGCTGAGAATAAGACCCTGAGTACTCAGCACTAAACAGGAATCTCTATCACCCAACCCTCCTCAACTACAAGCAAAGCTCAGGGAACACTGGAGAAGAGGAGACAGAAAGAATGTTCAAGCTGCAGGATGGGGAGGAAGTCTTGTCTCGTAGACAAGATGTAGCTATTATGTACAGAATTATAAGATCGATGGTTATCTGAACAAGATCAAGTCAGCCAAAATCCCCAGGAATAGAAATATCATTAAAGAAAAGAACTCATGAATTTGGAGGGGTACATGGAAAGGGTGGGGGAGGAGAAAGGGAAGAGGGAAAATTTTGTAATTATATTTTAATTTTAGAAAATTAAAGAAAATTCCAGTAAAGATAGGATAGACTATCTTCAGGTCCCACCTCTTAGTGAGGGGATCTTGATAATAAATAGTTGCTGAAGATCGAGAATCTTTTTTTTTTTCCTAAAAATGTGGCCACTGGTAGGTTTCTGGTGCTCTGAGGGCTCAGAGCTGTGCACATATGGGCGGCACTAACAGAGCTTAGTGGGTTACCCCCTCCCCCCCCCAAATAAAAACGACATGAAATTGGAAAGAAGATGAGTTGTGTGAATCTGGGAGAAGTTGGAGGGAGGGAATAGGGAGTAGATATAACCATATTTCAGTGTACACTTGTATAAAATTCTCAATAATAAAGAAAACTAAAAATTCAGCCTACAGATATGGACAGTTTAAGCAGAAGTTTATATAGCAAAACCATGCATTGCAATAACTCAAACAGAGATATAGTAGGCTACCCAAATACAGTTGAAGAGTGGTGGGTCTATATTAGAGTTTTTAAATAATATTTATGAATATTTATGAGCTCGGTGTCATATTCTTGGAGTAAGATGAAACCTTTTCTCTCCTAAATCATGCTGAACTAGCTCTCCATGATAGGATATAATTTTCTTTACACATGACTATAGTTTGGGAGAAGTAAAAAATGGTAATGTAAATAATATTATAATGGAGTCAAAGTCTTTAAGGATGCCCTGGTACCCTAGTTTCTGATGCTGCAGGCTCGATGTCATTTAACCACAGAAGGGTGTTCTGAGCAACAAGGGATACAACTATCAAGATACAGTTAAAGTATTCTTGGTAACTTCCTATCTAATTCCTGTGTGTCATCCTCAGGGTCCCAATTTGGTCTCATGGCTGTATATGAACAAAGACTTTTGGCTGAACCAGAATTTTATTGTTATTTTCAAAACTGAGGCTTACTTATTCATGAAAGTTGGAGTCAGGGTTTTACAAGTGTCTTCCAGGCCAAACAAACAGGAACAATGAATGGTTGGAGATAAACCAAGAACTGAAGATAAAGAATCTACCTATACTTATGTTCTGCTCACTTTCTCCCTTTTTTATATAGTCCAGGATCCAAACCCAGGAAATGTTTCCACACACTTAACAATGTGGGCAATCAAAACAATTCTCATAGATTTATCCAAAGAACAATGTGGTCTATATATTCCTTCACTGAGGCATTATTTGTGTTGAGTCAACAATCAAAATTAACTATCATACAGGTATTCTGCAGACTCTGCTGTAGACTCATAATCACCCCTCAAGTTAGTTGGTTTACCATAATCCACACTAGCGAGTAATTCCTAACATAGAGGTTAGTATGGAGGCTTCTAGAACACAGGTTTTAAACATAATATTGTCCCTAGAAGACATTTCACTGTCTACAGAGTCTCTTTAATTATTACAAAAGCAGTGACATGACTATAGACTACTGAAGTCTAATAGGTAGATGTGAGATGCTGCTGAACATCTTTTTAATTAAGAAAATTTTTTCATTCATTTTACACACTAAAGATCACCCTCTTCCCTCCTCCTGCCCCCTCAGCCTTCCCTCCCACTCCCTCCCACAAGAAGGCAAGGCCTCCAATGTGGAGGCAACATTCAGTAGAGGCAAGTCCAAGCCCTTCCCCCTGCCTCAAGGCTGCATGTGGTGTCCCATCATAGGTAGTGGACTCCACAAAGCCCGCTCATGCACCAGAGATGAATTCTGATACTACTGCCAGGGGACCTTCCAAGCAAATCAAGCTACACAACTGTCTCACCATGCAAAGGGCCTAGTCCATTCCCATGTAGGCTCCACAGCCATTGATCCAACTTTCATGAGTTCCCTCTAGTCTGATTTGGTTGTCCCTGCATGTTTCCCCCTCATGATCCTGATGCACTTGTTCATAGAACTCCTCTTATCTCTCTTTGACTGGACTCCTGGAGTTCTCTCTAGTGATTGGCTGTAGGCCTTCCATCAGTCATTGGAGAAAAGTTCTGTGATGACAGTTAGGAAATTCACTGGTCTGATCTCTGGGGCAAGCCAGTTCAGTTCAGACACCCTCTTCACTATTGCTAGTAGCTTAGGGAAGTTGCCAGGAATCTCCAAGGCTGCTGAACATCTTACAAGGTACAGAAGAGACACCCGCTATAAAGAACAACCCAGCTAGTAGTGGATGAGAATATTGGGTTAGGGGAATTTGGGTAACTAGGGTCTATGATTATGACAGATATTCTTATCATTTATTACAGGGTTCCACTGCTTTCTAATTGGCTGCCTAAACTTAGACTATCATATCTATTCAGATGCTTTTGGATTTCAGCTATTCTTATGAATAACCCTTGAACAGATTCAGCTTGCTCTGCCTTTCAACTGTAAAAGATAAGCATCTGCTTTTATGTTGTCAGGCAGATATTTTAGCTTCCATACATATGTTCTAATTTCTGATTAATCAGTCTCAGCTTTCTATTACTTGTTTTGAAAAGAGCTAAATGCCCCTAGCATTATTTTCTCACTTCTACTGCATCTCTATTATTTTCTCAAGCATTTTCTCTCAGCATTTCTCAAGCACCTGATACATCATCTACCACTCGTGTTTCTTCACTCACAGGGCAACCTGATTCCCTGAGGTGAAAGTTTTAGCAGGTGCACCACTGCCTCGTGCTGGGCTGTTGTCTTAGTCAGTGTTCTCTTGCTGTGAAGTGACATGACCATGACAACTCTCATAAAGGAAGCATTCCATCGAGGCTTGCTTACAGTTTCAGAGGTTTAGCCCATTAACCTCATGGTTGGGAGCATGGTGGCACACAGGCTGACATGGTAGCTGAGAGTTCTACATCCCCATCTAAAGGCAGCAAGAAGAGCAAGAATGACTGGGTTTGGTTTGGGTTTCTGAATCCTCAAAACCACCCCTGGTGACACACTTCCTCCAACAAGGCCACACCCCCTAGTCCTTCTAAGGGGTGCCACTCCACGAGGACTAGGCATTCAAATACATGAGCTTATGGGTGCCATTCTTAGTTAAACCAGCACAATTGTCCATGCTCCCTCCACCAGTGACTGGCAGCTTGGCATTTGCAAGCTGGTGGTGATGGGGTGGGGTGGGGGGTTGTATCTTCAGAATGCCAATTACACATCTGTTTCTCAGACTTCTGGTTTGGTTGTTGCCAGTCAGCTTCCCCAAGAGGGTAAATCAGATGATGCAAATGGAGGTTTGTATGTGAGAAGAATATCTATGGAAAGCAAGAAGGGAGCAGGAACAGTCAGGGAATTATTAATTATAATTATACCAGCTTTTAGCACAGGTATAATTATAGCATTGGTTTTAAGCAAATTACAAGGAGCTCTGAAACTCTTATGTAATATAGAGTTGGCTAAATTGAGATAAAGTTGTGGTCCTTTGTTTTGATAAACCAGCTTGTCACCGGGGCCAAGATGCAACTCTGTTTAATGAAGTGCAGTTTCTGGAGACACAGCAAGAACACCGAATGTGGTAAGTGTGTCTTTTGGGGGAAAGGGGATGCACCTCTGGGCTGTACCACACAGCATTCTCTATAGCAGATACACATTCTGACTATGTGAGTGATTCTAGATGTTCTCTGCAGATGTAGGTGACAAGGCATCAAAAGGGGAAAGTGGGGGACCAAAAGATTTCTTTCTGTAAAGCCCAGCAAGAGAAAGGCTTCTTGTCTCTGAGAGCAGGAATTTGTGGCAAGCTGTGAGGTAGTTGTCATTTCACCCAAAGCTACAAACTCTATTAGTTCTGATGAAAAAGAAAAAGAGAGAGAGAGAGAGAGAGAGAGAGAGAGAGAGAGAGAGAGAAGCAAGTGGCTCTACAATAAGGATATATATACAGCAAGTTCCAGAATTTTTCTCAGAATGGAACTGTCTTTGTTCATGAAATGACCTTTGGGTAGAGTGTCAGACTTCATGTTCACACACTAAAGAAGTGTTGATAATCGAAGAATCTTATATAAGTTAAAAAGTAGGGTAGGAAGGAAGGGATAAGGAATTATTTTATTTCTATGAAAAGAGTGAATTGCAATAGAACTATAATTATGTGACTCCTTCAGTGATGAAAAGATTATTTCCATAGGATTAGACAGTGACATCTTATATTGCTACTGGGATAATTAAGGCAGTGGCAATATCACGCCACCATATATACAGGTCTTAGGTCTTTTGCTTAGTCACTCACAGCTAGAGCATCGTCAAAGCGCCAGTGAGCATCAGGGCTCCTGTCTACACACAATGGGTAGCATTTCCCCTTCAAGCATATTTCCATTCACCTTGATTGGGTCACATGATTCATTCTGCACCCACAGCTGTGCTTAGAACATCCTCTGTGTTGGATGTGACCTTTTCCCTAAAGTTTGAGTTTGCTGACAAGGAGAGAGATGTCTAACCAAAATTATTTCTGTTTGTAGAAAAAAAGGAAAATGGGTGTTGGGGAGACAGGAATACAAATACAGGTACAAAGAGAGAGGAATAAAAGAGCAGGGAATTTTCAAATAGAACAAAAAATGGAAGGCCCACACCTTCCCAGGATAAAGGGTCAATGACATGCCCAAAGGGCAGAGTGTAAAAAAATAAGAACATGCTATCTCCTGTTCTACAGAAGGCAACAGCATGATCTCAAACCCACTTCTTTGGTACACCAATATTGCTAGGCAAAGCCCATTATGATGACAAGCATATAATATGAGTAAATAATTTGTTTTTTACTTGAATTTATTTTTAAAATTTTATAATTTGAGAACATTTTAATATATATATATATATATATATATATGTATGTGTACATATATATGTATTTGTATAGTATAAGCTGATCTTTTGGTATATGTATATATTTTAGAATATGGAAACTAAGCTAATTGATATACCTCATCCTTCAGAATATTTACAATATAATCAGACCATTTTAGAATATGTAATAATTATAAACTGTTGTCAGTAGGCAATAGTTCAACAAAACTGCCTAAGTGAGATGCTGAAACTTTTGACCAACATTCCACAAACCCCTCAGTCCCCTGTGTTTAGAAATCACAAAACTTTCATGAGCTTGAACTTTTTTTAAAATTATTATTAAGATTCCACATAGAACAAGGATAAATGATAAGAAGTATCAGTGGGAACGTGGAGAAATAGGCATGCTTATACACTTTAGTAGGAGTGTGAATTAGTAGAGCCAGTTTTGAAAACATTATTGAGGTTCCTCAAAAAAATAAAATAAAACTATCATTTAATCCTGCAATCGCCCCATTGGATACTAAGCCAAGGGAAATAAAATCAGTATATCAAGAGACAGCTATGTTCCGTGTTCTTATCAACATTGCTCAACCTAAGAATCCATTAGTGGATTAATAAAAAAGAAAATATAGTGTATAGGCAATGGAATATTAGCCAAGCTTAAAAAGGAAATCATATAACTATTGTGTCATAGATAAAATTGTAGTACATTTAGATATGTGATACAAGCCCCATACTTCTATAAAAACAAATACTGAATTATTTTTAGATATGAATAATTGTCTATAATGTGGATTGGCATTTCTATGCCGAAACAAAGCTTTCTCAGGAAAACAAATGAAATCAAAATAAACAAAACAAAACAAAACAACAAAATAAACATTTCTCTAAAATGGAGAGAAATGGAATAAGGCTCACTCTAAATTCCAAAACACACTCTTTCTGAATTGTTTTGTCTGTTTTCATTAAGGCCTGACTTGCCCTCCCCCCGCCAAAAAAAAGAAAGTATAGGAATTCACCTATACTTCAAGGGTGAGAGATTTATGTTTATTTGGGTTACAGATAGCATGTGACAGGTAGCTTCTCAATAGCATTATGTATGAATGTAAAATGTCCTCTAGAGAACTTCAGTCTAACTTCAGGAGATAAGTCACATAGTCTCTTAAAAAAATAATATTTTGAAGAGATTTCTGTCACAGTACCAATTGAATGTCATAAGCTAAACTAATTCAGAGGAATAAAAAATTATTTCTTTTCAGCTATAAATCTGTTATTCTGTAATTACTATAATTATTCAACATCTTATTAAACTCTCCCTGAGATAAGGTCTCACTAGGTTGACGAGACTGATCTCAAACTCCAGGGCTCAGAAGATCTTCCCTTAGGCCCCCAAGTAGCTGGAATTACAAGCATGTGCCACTACACTTGACTTCTGAAGGCAATTGTCTCCAGATACACAAGATAATTGATGCTGGACAATCTTCAATGACCTTGCTGATTTTGTTTTGTCTTGGCTTTGTCATTCCCAAGATTTTGGATTAAAATTCCTTTCATTACTTCTGTTTCTTTCTGTGCTTCTTGCATTGTGTTTACAAGCATCTCAACAGCTTGAGAGTGCCCAAGACCTCCCTTGACTTCCACAGCAGATCTTTTGTGAGTAACATAATGTATTTTATATATAGTCACAGCCTTTAAAATGCTGATGCTATGAAAAGTGAAATATAAATTAATTTGAATTACCTCTTCATTTATAGAACCGTAGTTTTCAGGATTGTTTTCCCAATAAATAATACAAACATGAATATATACTTAAATATAATTATGTTCATCTATTGTAATCTTTCATAATAAAACCATGTCTTCAATCTTTGGATAATAGGAAAAGAGAGGAATTTATAAACTCCCTGAGTACTATGAATTTTCAAGAGGCATGAAGATTATACATAGTGTTAGCTATGAAGTGATGCAAAAAGTGTAGATTTTTAATGTAGAGACATATTTGTCTTAAATACTCCTCCACACAGTCACATATCTACACACAGTGTGGCCACATTCTTGACAGATATCTCCAGCTCCTTGGTTCTGTTTTTGATCATAGTATCAACATTTCAACAAATATGTTTTGTGACTTCCTTCTTTTCCTCCTAGGAACTATGTTTTTATGTGATTACTGTGTAGTGAGATATACAGCTCACTTTATTCATTCTTGAGAATATTAGCTTTATGAATGAGCATTCATGTGTATGAGTATCCTACTTTGCCGTGAAATATATCATAACTAATTTGTTTATTGAGAGAGAATGCATTTATTGAAGATTTCTTAATAGTCTGCCATCACAAATAATACTCTATGAACTTTCATTCTACACATTTCTGGTAGTATATTTAGGTGTCATGGTGTACTTATTTAACTAATGCCACCCTTAGAAAATGAGAATTTTTATTGTATTAATCCTTCCTAAAATATAGCCTTATAGTTTTCTTCTAATTTAAAATATACGTATTATGGCTTCCAGTTTAGTGTTTTTATGGGACTCCTGAGTATGCATGTGACTTGGTCTCTGTGTCAGATGTATCTCCTTCTGCCTTTTTGGTCTCTTTTCCTTCTGTTGTTTTGTCCTATTCCTATTAGTTTTAGTTTTTGTGTTAGTGTCTGTTTTATCATATTATATTTTATTATTATCCCTTAGAATCCTGTTTGTTTTCTTTTTTTAACTTTCGTTATTCTCTCATACATCACATCTTGAGTGCAGTTTCCCCTCCCTCTATGCCTCCCAGTCCCTCCACCTACACCCTCTCTCTTCCACAGATCAACTTCTCTGTTTCCATTCAAAAAAGAACAGGCCTCCCAGAGATATGCACCAAACATGGCTTAACACAATAAGACTGGCACAAATCCTTACATCACTGCTGGATCTGGCAACTCAGTAGGAGGAAAAGGGTCCCAAGAGCAGGCAAAAGAGTCAGAGACACCCTCATTTCCATTGTTAGGAATGATACAACCACAGCATGTATGCAGAGGACCTAGTGAAGGCCCATGAAGACTCTGTGATTGCAGTTTCAATCTATGTGAGCTCCTTGATTTTGTGGTCCATAGTCTCATGGTGTCCTCGACCCCTCCAGCTCTTACAATCCTTCCTCCTGCTCTTCTGCAGGGTTCCCCTAGCTCTACCCAGTGTTTGGCTGTGGTTCTCTGCATCTGCTTGCATCATTTGCTGGATGATGCCCTCTGATGACAATAGGGCTAGGTGATAATCTATGAGTATAGCAGAATATCATTAGAATCATTTCAAGCCTTTTTTTTTTAACCTGTCATGTTTGGTTCTATCCTGGGTCTCTGGGCTGTTCTGCCTAGTTCCTGGTCACCCAGGCAATGTTCGGTGTAGGCACCCTTCATGAATGGCCACAAGTTGGACCAGTCATAGGTTGGTCACTCCTACAAGTTCTGCACTATCATTGCCCCAGCATGTCTTGCAGGTGGGAAAGATTTTAGGTGAAAGATTTTGTGGCTGGGTTGATGTCCCCATCCCACTACTAGGTTAACCTCTTGTTATAGAAGATGGCCTATTAAGACTCAGTATCCCGCATTACTAGGAAACTTTGCTAGGGTCACCCATGCAGATTCCAGGGAGTTTCCCCTCACTAGGTTTCTATGTTGCCCCCCAATGCCCCCCAATTCCAGTTGTCTCTCCCAGTACTCTCTCCCACCCCCTGAATGATCTCTGCTGTTCTCATTCCCACCCATCCCCAGTCCACCTGCAAAATCTATTCTATTTCCCCTTCCCAGGGAGATCCATCTGTCTCCCCTTGCTCCTGCCTTGTTTCTTAGCCTCTCTAGGTCTATGGATTGTAGCATGATTGTCCTTTACTTCACAGCTACTATCAACTTCTAAGTGAACCTGTTGGTTTTCTAAGTGAGACAGAAAAAGTTCGAATCAAGATGGGAGGAGAGGTGGGCAGGAACTAGGAGAAATAAAGGGAGGGGAACCATAGTTGGGATATATTATGTGGGAAAAAAATTCTATTTTCAGTAAGAGGAAATATATTAGATATTATTTTATTTACTGTCTGCTAATGTGGTTCACTATCTTTGTATGTGTTTATTGCTCAGTTTCGCTTCAGTAACATTTCTGATATTGGCCATTATGCATTGTTTTGATTTGATTATATTAGAAGGAGTTTTTATGTAATCTAGACACTAATCTGTCTGTTATGTGAATTTCTAACATTTTACCTTTGTAAATACTATGTCTTAAGTTGAATGATAATAGTATATATTGATTTCTTCAATCGAATATAACTAAGAATCCCCTTCCTTATATTGAGAATGTTTTCTCTCAGTTTTTGTACCATATGTCTCCCTTCTATTGTATCACTGCTCTTTCTTCTCCTAGGAAATATTTGGCCATTCCACTTTTATTCTTTGGTCAGTGAAATGTATCCTTTTGTTTATTTAATTTTATTCTTGGGAGAAATGTGTACATGATCATTGTATCTACATCACTACTGCCCCTTTCCAACCAAACTCTTCCCATGCCAATCTCTCCCAATTTCATGGCCTCTTCTTTATTATTGTTTTGTGTGTGTGTGTGTGTGTGTGTGTGTGTGTGTGTGTGTGATTTTTTTCAAAACAATTATAGGTTTTAACTCCATTCTAAGTACTTATCTTTATACCCACAGATAAGCATAGTTCTCACCTCTCATTAAAGAAACTTCCTTTTGCAACAGAGACTTACAGAGATCCATAACTCTGCCCAAGTGGAGAGGCTAAATGACTGGGATCCTTTACCTCAACTGCCACACAACTCCAACACCTAAGGCTCAGGAAAATCACAGAGGAAGGAACAGAAAATTTTGAAGAGCCAGAGGCCCAGGATGCCTGTTTTTAGATAGTATCTTATAGACATGAAGAGGAAGTTGCATTCATGAAATCCCAGTGATGTTATTAATGTTTGGAAATTTGTTAAGATTTTAGAAGGAACATGAGTTGGAGGCCAGCCTGGTCTAGAGAGTGAATGCCAGGATAGCCAGGACTATATACTGAAACCCTCTCTTGAAATACCAAAGGAAAAAAAAATAAAAGAATCTGGTAAAGTCCTACTTCATCTTGACAGAAATTTCATCAAATTTGTATATGAATTTGAGCTGTTGACTTATGTACATATTTAGTGTTGAGTAGCATAGTATATGTCTCCATTTATTTATATTTTTAAAGTATTTTTCACTGAAGTATATTCTATTGCCCATAAAATTTGTACATACTATTTTGATAAATTTATTCCCAAACATGTTGTTTTTAGAATACCATTATGAATAATTTTTATGGCTATGATAATTTAATAAATTTTAGGTAGATATAAGAATACTTTAAGGGGTTGGGAATTTAGCTCAGTGGTAGAGTGCTTGCCTAGCAAGCACAAGGCCCTGGGTTTGGTCCTCAGCTCCTGGGGAAAAAAAGAATACTTTAAAAATAACATTTTATTAAGTCTTTGAGAATTGTATATGATGTATTCCTCCCTTCCCTCAATTCTTCCAATGTTTACACTCTCCTCCCTCACCTTCCTATCTACCCAATTTTGAATATTTTTGGTAGATGCCTTTAATCCAAGCACTTGGGAGAAAGAAGAAAGGGGATCTTTTTGAGTTCAAGGCCAGTCTGGTCTGTATAGTGAGGCCAGCCAAATCTACATAGTGATACCCTATCAAAAAGAAAAAAGACAAAATCTGTTATTAATTATTTTATTGTAAAATTTCCAACTGTTACTTCACTAGAGAAATGTAATTACTATATAACACATGTGTATGTGTGTGTGTGTGTGTGTGCGCGCGCGCGCGTGCACGTACACACACTCACTTGAAAGAGAAATCAGTGACACTCTAAGATCTCTTGATTATACAAAAAAAACATGTGGCCCTAACGTTATTATGCTTTAGAATGTTTGTTATCTACCTTAGAATACCATTGAGTGATTGACTGTCTCCCATTAGAGAGGTAGCTCTTCTTAGAATTCTCATTTCTGCCAATGACGAGTCTTAACTGATTTTTATCTGCAGTATATTCCACAATATAATTCTTTGTAGAATGTTTCCATTTAAAGATGACAACATTCCTGCTTTGAACCAAGGTCTTCTATGAATATCTAATGGGCTGGCATGTAGCAACCAGTGCTGATAAATTTAACCAGCTCTGGTACGGCATCTCACCAGGGCCCAGGGTTGTACTTTTACTGTAACCCACATTCCAGTTGTTTACACTCTGTCTCATCTAATTGTTATTACAGCTGCTTCTGGAAAAAAAAAAAAAAAAAAAAAAAAAAAAAAACAAATGCACCTGAGTATCACAGCAAAGTGTGGCTTCTCTGGTTTGTCAGTTTTTTAATTGTAAGGAATCTATCCAGGCCTAGAAAAACATGATGATTTCTTTAAAATATGAAGCCTTATCTTAATCTAAAATCTTATTGACTCTTACAAGAAGTTTTAAAAATATCAAATTAATCAATTAGAAAATGACCGGTGTCAGGCCTTAAATTTCCATTTCCCCATTTCTCTCTCCCCCCTTCCAGTTATACCCTAAAGGAAACAGCCAAGAGGTTTAAGTTCCCTGAACAAGGAAAATTTGAGAAAGAGTATTGAAAAAACCCTGATGGTCTCTGCCACATGAGGTATTCATCTATTTTCTATGACTTATGGGAAGACAACAACAATAACGACGACAACAACAACAACAACAAATTAGCAATCTGTTCCTCTTCCTCATTCTTCAGGCTTTAGCTTGAATTTGGGTCTAGAAGCCTCTCTCTAGCTAACTCTGTTTTATTGGGCAGTTTTCCTTTCATTATTTTTTTAAAAGCCTAATCAAGGTAAGCTCTAGTCTAGACAGGACCATCCGCAACAGTCCCTTCTCTGCAGCCCTGTCTCACTTCTACGAAATTGTGACCAGGAGTTTCTGAAAGACAGATATTAAAACTTGCTATTAAGTTTTTTCGAAGTGGGAATTCAGAAAGAATGCATAGTTTCTGCTTTTTCACATCATTCTATTTACATCTTTAGTACTATTTTTGTATTTTTGCCCCAGTTACTTTTGTGAAGCCTCTATAACACAATTGTAAACAAGTGGCTGGAGGTAGCTGCATAATGACATATGAACCCAGACTCTCTAACCTGTGAATCACATGTTCTTTTCTCTGCCACCTAATAGAGCTCCGTTAACACTACCTTTGATCTCAGAAGACATAATCCAGCAAAGGCAAGGGACTCCAATGTGTTCCTTCTTTGCTACCATCAGAGTTTTATATCCCATTTCAACAGGCAGAGCAAGAGAGGAGAAGTGTTACTTATGTTGTTTCTCCCAGGCCAAATGAAATAAACCTGGCAGGAGCAGACGTTAAACTGAAGCTTATGAAAACTCAACACTCTCGTCGGTAATTGAAACCTTAGGGAGGAAGGCTCGAGACAATTGCCAGTGGACGTGGAATATCGACACCAGCGTTTATTCGCAGGATCATTTCTTGTATCTCCTCTCCATCATGAGAGCAAAGAAAGCAATAGCTAGACTGTGAGAGTGAGGAGTCAGTGATGAGATCAGAAGGACAAATGCAGAATCAGCTCTGCCTCTGGGGGAGCCCATAGCCTGCCTTTTGCAATGGACCTTTCCTAGGTATCCCAGGCAAGAGAAGCCCTTTCACATCCAGAAATCAAGTGATCTTCTTTTCTCCATGTACATGGAGTTTTAAAGATGATTCTGCTTTCTTGGGTTTGTCTGCACGGTGACAAACAGTCAGAGCAAGCCTCTGAGAACAAACCCTTTGAAAGTAAGATCATCAACCCTCTCAGGGAACACTCTTAGTCCTTTTTGGCTATTATTATTATTCACTCCCTTACAATGGCTTGCATTGGTTTTGTTTTCCCCAACTCTCTCAATTTGCTGTTTAAAAACAAGCCCGTTATGCATACATTAAAATTGTATGTGTTAGTTGCAGTGAGGCATTTGTAGATTGGAGGTGTATACACACACCCACTTATAATAGTTGCTTTAAAAAATTAGAAGGGATTAGGTACAAGACTAAAAGCATGAGGGGTTGAATTATTACTCCATCTCTTTCTCATTGCACAGTTTGGAGCAAACCACGTTGCTTGTTGATGATTCAGTTCCCTCATCTCTAAAATTAAGATAAGTACTGTATCTACCTCTAGCTTTGTTTTGACTATCAAATCTGTTAATAAGTGAAAACTACCTAGGACAGTTCCTATCCCACAGTAAGACTTCTAAACAAATAACCATTATTTCATAATCATTTGATTTGCTTAATAATATATTACAATATAATGATGATCTGGTATTTAGGAAGGAAAATTAATTATTCTTACTCTAGGCTTTATCATGTAAACCATAGTAGAAACCACAGAAAAGATTGCAAGCAAGCTCAAGATATTTTCAAGTGGCTGCCTTTTAAACACACTGTGTTTCCTCTCTGAGAGGAAAGGAAGAGTAAGGAGCTGGAAAGACTCTAAGAGGAGAACCTTCTCAACATGTCCACTATTTGTGGTTAACTATTCAGGGAATAGTTTAATGGTGGACTGGCTGGTTTTGTGTGTCAACTTGACACAAGCTAGAGTCATTGGAGAGGAAGGAGCCTCAGTTGAGGAAATGCCTCCTTGAGATCCAGCTGTAAGGCAGGTTTTCAATTAGTGATCAATGGAGGAGGGCCCAGCCCATGTGGGTGGTGCCACCTCTGCACGGGTGGTCCCGGGTTCTATAAGAAAGCAGGCTGAGTAAGACAGGAAGAGCAAGCCTGGAAGCAGCTCCCCTCCATGGCCTCCACAACAGCTCCTGCCTCCATGTTCCAGCTCGGCTTGAGTTCCTGTCCTGACTTCCTCCAATGATGGACAAGGATGTGGAAATGTAAGCCCTCCCCTCCTTAACTTGCTCTTCGGTCATGGTGTTTCACCACCGCAGCAACAGTAACCCTAACTGAGGCAGATGGTGAGTATTCTTTCAAGCAGATATTCCTGGAAAACGGCAATATGGAACTTTTCCTGAGGAGTAATTGTCTTCAACATTCTTGGCACTGGAGGCTGAGAGCTGTGTGCTGAAGCTTTACAAACAGGTGGAACTGTGTCTGCTCTGCAGGGGGAGGTGCAGAAGGAGAGCACCTGTCTGTGAGTGTCACTTCAAGGAAGGAAAAAAGGCACAAAAGTCAGAGGCAGGAGAAGTGAACAGAGAAAAGGCTGGGATGACTACAAGGCACGTGAAATCACCTAAAACAAATTCTGCTGGAAAATACCATAATGAAACTTAATACCTTATATACTAATTTAAAAAGTAAATTTATTTTTAAAAAGGGGTTTGTTTTCTGTGTCTTTGCTTTTTATTTTGGTTTGTTTTCTGCCCCTGGTTTGGTTCTAAGTCACTCAGTTATTCTGTGTTCACATTCATCGATTTGGTGTGGAAAGAAAGGAACAGATGTGTTCTGCAATGGGGGTAAGCCCCACTTGCCATGTTTCAGTTTCCTGTTGGATTCTAAGACTTAATAGAACTTCACTATGCAAGCCCCACTTTGATTTTAATATTAAGAATGGAGCATCGCCAGGCTTAAATGCTGTGCTCCACCCTTTCACTGTCCGGCATTTCTGTTACTTCTCTGCTCCTCTCTCATTTGCTTAGATCTGGCTTCTCCCCTTGAGGAGAAAAATTTTCACAGGACCTGGGAAGCATCATCACTCAGGGACAGATCTGTCCCCTGTCTCTGACAGCGCCCTCCTCTGCCCAGCTGCAAACTGAATAACCTGTGCTGTAACTCTCCTGCTGCCAAGGCCAGACCGGTTTTACTTTCTCTGATTAAGGCAGGAGGAGAAATTCAGAACTTTGTATTTGCCTGTTATACTAACACAAATGCAGAGCAGAAAGTGCCAGCCTTATAGTTTGTTAGCATGGCACCCACCTTCAACATTGATTGGTAAAATAGCAGATATAGGATTGCATTGGAATAGACTTCATCTCTTCCTCTTACAAGAGAGGTATGACATATTAGAGTAAGAATTTAGAACATAGCATTAACTTTGAATTTTAAACAGAAAAGGAAGAATCTCTTGCCCTGGTGGCAGATGCAGAAGGAGAAGAATTTATTTGTAACTTCTGCTTCTATTGGGCTGGTACAGTATGTTGAAAACGGGCTTCTGAGAGATTTTGATCACACACACACACACACACACACACACACACACACACAACTATTTAAAGACAGTGGGTACTCTTTTAAGATCACTTCTATGTCATTCAAAATTTATTTTCTTAAAATTAGCAATGCTTTATCATTTATCAATTCCATTATTTATAACTAAATACGTTTTTAATTGTAGGGAGTATTGGCTTCTTCAGGAGAGCCTTGCTTGCTTTTTCTGCAAAAGGGTTTCCTACATCATAATGAACCTATTGGTTTGCTGGATTTTCTTTCCCCAACAGTATATATTTAATGCTGTGTCCTTGTGGTCTTAGCATTGCAAACATACTGTTTGCCATACAAACCCCAGTCAAAAATCTAATACAGTCACCTTCCTGACCAGCTACAATGACTCTACCCGCCCCATTCTGTGACTCACTTTGAAGATTTCTGTAGGGGCTGGAGATCTGACTGCATGATGGAGAAGCATACTGATAGCTCTTTTTCAGGGCCTGAATTCAGTCCTCAGCATCCATGTTGATGGGTGCCTTATAAACACCTCTAACTCCAGTTCCAGAGGCATCTGATGCCTTTAGTCTCCAAAGGTACCTGTATTCACATGTACACAAATTTACACACATATACACAAGTAAAGAAGAATTTTAAATCTTTAAAAAAGAGGAAAGTTCTTTATTATTAGTCCTTAATACTTCTTGGTACATTCCTCCAATTCAATAATTCAAAAGTTTTGCAGTGTGTGTGAACTCTGTCTTCCTAGACTTTATGATTATGAATTTGCTACTCACCATCCACCCATAAAATTTGTTGCCTTGATAAGTGTGGACGCTTTAGTTTCCCTGTTCAATTATATGTTACTAAAGAACAGGAGACAAGTTCTACACTGTTTACTTTGCATGATGCCTTAAACTTAATCTACTAGCATTAATTTATGTAATTTTCCTCATGCACACAAAAATCAATTTCTTGATATAACATATTTTGTTAGATGAAGGGTGACCTATAAAGTTGCTTCTTTAAGAAAAGAAAAATCACACACACACACACACACACACACACACACACACACACACACACACAATTTAAAAGAGGGCAAGAAGAAGATTCTAAATAATGATAATCATTAAATATTGGCTAATTTGGGACACTGACTCTTCCAACACTTTGCTAGACTTCCTTGTTAGGGAACCCCCTTTTTTTGGTTTTGTTTCTGAATGTTATCTATTGTGGTAAAAAGGAATGACGAGAACCAAAATCTAAAAATTATAAGGGTGCCGAAGGACATCTTGTTGAACGGAAACCAATTTTCCTGGTGAGAAACTTGGCTTCATTTTTTTATTTTATAAATGTTGGCTTAATACTGATTGTGTGTCATGGAAAAACCCCCCAACACTCACTACATCAAATGCGGTGAAAATTACCCAGCTCATATTATACCTCTAAGCACTTCACCAAAATGTAATAATTTCCTGAAACATAAAAGAAACTTTTCCCTATCTTTATTTTTTTGTCAAGTCAGAAGTCTGGACTTGTACTTCAATTCTGCATTCAAAACGAGAAGCAACGAAACCACTTTATTTCCTCTTATAGGCAGTGAATTTGGGTGGTTGGTGGGGTGAACCGAGAATTCTGATATTTCTGCCCCTAGGATCACTGGTTCCAGCTTCCTGGGTGTCAATGGAGGCAAACTATCCTTGGGATGCCCAGACAAGATGAGAATCCAAACCACTGATTTAAAGAACCAGAAAATCCAATTTCTGGAAGGTTCAATGCATATATTTTCTTGATCTGCAAAATTTTTTTGCAGATACTCTATGAGAATAAAACTATCATCTTTGAACTCTCTTCCAGGAAATGGCTCCTCAGTTACTCCAAAGCCTACAGAGGAGATGTGTGTGTGTGTGTGTGTGTGTGTGTGTGTGTGTGTGTGTGTGTGTGTGTGTTCTTCCTGGTCCTATGCTCTTTCCTCTAACAATCACCTTGCATGTATTAGTTGATGGAACAAGGTGTGAGCTAGTGGAAGGTTTGTAAAATGGGTTACATTCACTTACAAAAAAACTGCCAAGGAGACACACCTTGTAAACAGCAAGCACTCAGGGCCCTGCCTTGGTCTGCAGAGGTTAATTCCCTTGAATTCCTTAAGGGGTCGTAGCCTACTCTTAGGCAGAGATGCTTTGGGAAGGTTCTTATACTTTTCCCTCTCCCTGTTTCATACATGTATAGAATGTACTGTGATCATATTCACCGCCACCCTGATTGTCCTCTCTTAACCCCTTTCCACTCCTGCTGAATTCTTTCTTCTTCTCAGTTACTCTCTTTACTATCCCTGAGCACCACTCCCGATGCTGAGTTTTGTCTTGTATTTCCTATTGCTGCTGTTGACAACTTGACACAAGCCAGGGTCATTTGGGAAGAGGGAACCACAACTGAGAAAATGTCTTCATCTGATTGGCTCATAGACAAGTCTGTGGAGCATTTTCTCGATCAATGACTCATGTTGGTTGGAGGAGGGTCCAGCTCATTCTGGATGGTACCACCCCCGGGGAAGTGGTCCTGGGAGGTATAAGAAAGCAAGCCTAGCAAAGTACAGGGAGCAAGCCAGTAAGCAGCATTCCTCCATGACGTCTGCTTCAGTTCCTGCCTTGAGTTCTGGCTGTAACTTCCCCTGGATGAAAGACTGTAAAACAGAATAAACTCGTTCTTCTCCGAGTTGCTTTGGGCCAGCATTTTATCACAGAAGTAGAAAACAATTAACACACTCCATTTAATCTCTCCTCTTTTTTCATGGCCTAGCTCACTCATTGTATCATAAGATTGAAGATCTACCTGCTGTATACTTCAGGTCAGATGGAGCTGTTACCACCTTCTTCAAAGAGTTGTCTCATTTATTTATTTATTGTGCCTCACAAAAATTAAAAAAATGTTTTGAAGCATTTCAGCAACCTTCCTAGAATACTGAAAGAGGCCTTCAATTCTTGATACCATTTGTAAAATTAAAATGTCATGATAAAAGTTTTTGGTTTGTAGAGGTAGAATTATTCTAGGAGTGGTATAGCTTTTTCCAAGATTGAGGGTTCTGTAGAGCTGATTTTTAATCTCTTAGTTTTCATATATTCTTTTCTTCATTTTATTTCCCCATCAATCCATATTCTCCATGTTTTCCTTCCTTCCTTCCTCCCTCCCTCCCTCCCTCCCTCCCTCCCTTCCTTCCTTCCTTCCTTCCTTTCTCTTTATGTCTGTCTCTCTCTTTCTGGAACTGATCCAAGGATTGTTTTTTGTTTGTTTGTTTGTTTTTTGGAGACAGGATTTCTCTGTGTAGCTTTGTGCCTTTCCTGGGACTCACTTGGTAGCCCAGGCTGGCCTTGAACTCACCGAGATCCACCTGGCTCTGCCTCCCGAGTGCTGGAATTCAAGGCGTGTGCCACCACCGCCCGGCCCAAGGATTGTTTTTGGTATGTCACAAGATATTAATTTCCCTTCGTGTTCCAATACTTCAGTTTTCTAAAACAATATCATTTCTTTTTACCTTCATGCTGTGTTCTGCTTCCCTTGTTTCCACAGGTATAATGATTAATATATCCCCATAAACATCACTGAAGGCTGGTATCCTGACTCCTTATAATATTGCCTAATAACCTTCCCCCTAAATGATGGCTTTGAATCAATTATGTCTTTTCTCTTAACACTGATTAGAAACAGTATGTAACTGAGTATTGGCCTCCAAGGTTGTCAAAATGTACTGAGACCTTTGAGGATGCCAACATACAGACTTTCTCCTAACTTTGCCATCTCCCTAATGCTTCCTGTATTGTTAAGCCTTTATAATTTACCTTTATGGAATTTTATTTGTGCATTAAAGGTTTATATTTTGTGTAAGTGCTTAAATAGTGAACAATAGATATATAATTTCATCATTTCTGGTATTTAACTACTATTATACATTTTCAAAGGTATTGTCTATTGTGTAGCTAGAGTTTTCCTGCCTGACCCACAGTCAGGACAAATCTCTGTCACCCGCCAGTCCCACAGCTGCTCAGACCCAACCAAGTAAACACAGAGACTTATATTGCTTACAAACTGTATGGCCGTGGCAGGCTTCTTGCTAACTGTTCTTATAGCTTAAACTAACCTATTTCTACAAATCTACACCTTGCCACATGGCTCGTGGCTTACCAGCATCTTTACATGCTGCTTGTCCTGGTGATGGCTGGCAGTGTCTCTGACTCAGACTTCCACTATTGAGTCTTTGAAACATTCTTTAAATTTTATTCATGGAAATACAATTACTAAGTCAAAAATACACAACTTCTCTTAATTTCTAAAAGTTGCTATTCACATCAGTGATAGTTGATCAGGATGTCTCGGCCTGTCCACATCATTGAGAGCACTAGGCATAGCCTACTTATGAAAATTTGTTGGAATTTGCTTTGATTCTTAGCTAGTTCAAACATTTTCCTCCTAACGTATCATTAGCTAGTGTTTTAGTGATATTTCTTTGTATTTAATTTCTTTTAGTTATCTATAGGGCTTTATTATTGCTTAAACAAACACTTGTGAGCTTTTCGTATACTGTTATTGCCTTATTTACTGAAATTGTTTTCTTTGTCTTCATTTTGACTGAAATGTTTGAAGCATTAATATTCAGTTTGTTTATTTTTTAAGATTATTTCTTTTATTAATTTTCAGTGTACAGAATCCTCTTTTGAAGTCCCCCAAATCCAGTGAATATTAAATTCTTAATCTGTTTTTTTTTCCCTATTTCTTTTTACTGTTATATTTAATTATTTGATTCATCTGGAATTCTTCTTGACCAATATTCAGCGTTACAGGTCTTGATTTATTTTTCGTTACAAAATGCTAACCAGCCATTCAGCTGCCATTTAGTGACTAATCCTCTGCTTCCCCGCTGCTTTGATAAAATAAATCTTACATATAATAAAGTCTGTTCCCAGGCTTCTTCTTCTGCTCCATTTAGCTTTGCTTTGTAGTTTGCAAGACACTTTAACATACATTATCTCATTTCATCCTTCCTACCCCACACTGATTGCCTGGCTCACCCCCTGCTGCTACAAACATCAAACATCTGACTTGTCCCATCCCTGCCTTATGGATGGAAAAACAAAACCCTGAAAGGTAAAGGAACACATTAGCTAGCCCTGCCAGACTTTTAATACCGGCGAGAAAGGGCAAGCGTCAGCGTTCCGTTTGTGCGATGCTCTGAGATGCTGTATCCAGCCCTAGGGAAAACTGCTTGCCTTCAGGATCACCTGGCAGCCTCCTTTATTGATTCTTGAAACTACAAACCATTTTCTGCATTCAGGTCTAAGTTCTAGAACACTCCAGGAGCTTGTGCTCCCGCCCCAGAGAGGAAGCAGCAGTCTGGGCCTGGGCTTGGGCCTGGACCTCCTATCCTGTGTGTGTGCTTGGCACTGACTGAGAACTCTGCTTTCTGTCAGTATATTTGTGCAATGACACATACTCTCGGGTGATTAGATTAAGGCTGGCAAAGCCAATATGAAAAACCCACACAGATTACCACTGTCACCCGCAGTAATTACATTTATTCATTTCCATTTAGCCAAGTTTTTACAAGCCGAGCAAGGGGCCAAATAAGCAATAAACACAGAGGCAAGAAATTAAAATGCTGATCTGTTTGCTGTGAAAACAATCAAACTATCATCTTTCTTTAGGCACCTCATTCATCATCGGAGAGGGCCACACTGGTGAAGTGGAGGTGGGGAGCCTAATGTTATTACATGTAAATTCACTAACATGAAATTACTGCCCCTGATGCGATTTTACTAATAAATTAGTTCATTTCTACCTTTTCGCTAGAGACTTTAGGGACCGTGGAGAATTGTACATGTGTCTCCTAATCTTGCCTGCTTTATTTCAGGCTGGCTAGCTCTTAAATTTCTTTTTCTTTTCACTCCCTCCCATCTGATTCTTTAGTTGCCTGGCTATGCCTTATTGGATAAACATGCCATACAATTTGTTGTCTTCACATGTAGTTTGAAAATAAGCAGCTTAAGGACAAATTCTCTTTCGCAGGCGATGAGAACGGCATCAGGAGGCATTATGAGTGTAACAGTTCTCGGAGCTCGTTGGCAGCTATTATTAATTCATTGCTGGGTGTGGTGGTTTTTCTCATTGCTGTATAAATTTTCAATTTGAAAATGGAATGAAGCCAAACTTTGCTATGTCAAGTAGCTATTGAAGCAAGGAAATCCATCTGCAAGCAGCTCCGTTCACTTGCTAGCCCTTCCACTGTGTCTTCAAAGTAGCAGGGACTACACAGTAGAAGAGCAGCCGATGGCTCACAGAAGACAGATGCATCCTTTCGCTGCACTGATCCCTCCCTGGGACATTCCCAGTCCTTCTCTTGCTTATTGTTAATGGGCCATGCCTTCACATAGAGTAGTTCATTTATTTTTTTAAGATTTCATCTGCACGGCTGTTTATCCTTGCCCCAACCTCATGATCTGTTTTTACAAGCCTACAAATGGTTTCTGTGGACATGACTCTGATGTCATCACTGAGGGGGTGGAGATGAGCAGATGAAGAGTGAAGAGAGGAAAGACAAGTCTCTCAGAGGAGTCCCTTGCCCCACTCAACCCTACTCCAAATGCTCTCTATACTGATGGCGTTGTAAGTGCTTCAACGTTACACCGGCAGGGAAAAATGTGCACCATAGTATGTTCGCCCTTTGCGCAGCAAAACATGTGTTTAAAAAGTTGCTTTGGTGCAGTGGTACAGTGAAAATCAGTCATAAATGTGGTAAACATCACACCTTACACATTCCACCACTTCATACATGATCATGGGGTACCATCAGCTCATCCTTGTGAATGGATGTCTCAAGAAATGAAATCAGTGTGAACAATAAGTAATTTCCGTATACCTGGATTTTAATTTAGCTTTGCACCATGTAAATAGAACAAAAAGATAAGGTACATGAAATCTATGCCTTTATTCACAAAGGGGAAATAAAAGTCATTGAGAGTAAGTACCTGGTTCTTGTAATCATTGGGTAATAGAATATCCTGTATGCTAATGTTTTGTTAATAAATAAAAATATATGGAATACTAGTGTGAAGACAACTCCATTTAACCAATATTTATTTTTCAACTGCATCAGAGAGAACCCTATGACCATTGTTGCCAAAAGGCAAAACCAAACAAGCCTTGCCTATCAGGTCCTCAAATTCAGATTTTCTGGCTCCTGACTTCATTTCACTGTGCTCCCATAGAACTCTCGATTTTCTTTCATACTTACTACCACGCAGTTTGTTGTGCATTATGTATTTGAGTATTTCCTAAATAGCTGTCTTTTCACTTAGATGTCTTTATTCAATATGAACTCGGCCATAGTTTGGATCTCATAGCGCTGTTCTTCAGTCTGACGCTATTGGAGAATGGAAGAAAATTTTAAGAGGTAGAGTGTGGTCAGGGGTTTTAGGTAACTGGGAATGGATGTGCCCAGAATATGGGGCTCTGGTGTCTGGTTTCTTTCCCTTCCTTCCTTCCTTCTTTCCTCCCTCCCTCCCTCCCTCCCTCCTTCCTTCCTTCCATCTTTCCATTGTCGTTTAAATGAAAATTATCCCACACAGGCTCATGTGCTGAACACAGTTGGTGGTACTGTTTGGGGACAGCTTCTCACCATGCTGTCCTCATTTATCATTCACCAGTGTCTGACAGATAATGAATATGAGAATGAAAACATGAATTGTATAGTTCTACAGAAAGAGACGTTATTTTGAGTATCACTTGAAGATGAGCTTGATAACTATTCTTGAGAACTATTTATTGAGCATAATTATGTGCTCTTCAATAGTCTTGTAACTGGTGAGGATCCAAAAATGGACAGGTAGCTAAAAACACTTGCCTTCATGGGTCTACATTTCTAGAGAAAATAGATAATAAATTAAGAAATATGTATCAGATTATGAGTGATAGTCATTGTATTTTTATATAAACCTATATACCAGATGTTGGTGTTTTCCATACCCAATGACTTTGAAAGTTCTTTTCTTTCTATTGTGCTGACGATGTTTGCTTATTATCTAAGATGTAGATGTTACCTTGTTCTGGCCCTATATCTCAATTGGTACACGGTGGACTGCATGATACCCTCACCTTCATGTCTAGTGGAAATCTGCATTCTTTTCATCTCCTGCTCTCTCTCTTCCTCAATCCTTCTCCTTGTGACTTTACTCACACATCAGTACAATTGTTTGCATGACACCGATCTCCTCGGTTTGGTTGGGACTTGACTAGCAAATAACTTTGTGTTGCTTTGAATAAATAATCTGTCAGTCAAATCATTATATTCTGTGTGGGTGACCAAACGTTGCCATTCATTTTGTTCTCTCACTCAGTCACCACACCCCACCATACACGCTTTCCTACTTTGTGTTCCAAGCACAATAAGAACCTGATCTCTTTAGAGAAACTATTTTTTAATTATCTATAAAACCTTCCAGAGTATTATAAGAGATGTTATACTTCTTTAAACAAACAACACCGTGAATGACTGAAGCCCTGTACATTGGAGGAACTGTGTGAAGATTTCTAGTGGCAACTACCATTTGAGTTGACATTATTCATATCCTACATCAAAAACAGCTTAGCCATTTATATATTCTCTTCTCACTTCAGAATGAGAAATGAGAAGGACTTGCTACTGTATTTATTGAGTTCTCTGAAATACTCAGAGTGGATAGAATAGGTGAATGGATGAGGATGGTGTTACATGTTCCTAATCACCATACTCAGGAGATTAAGACAGGAGTATTACAAATTCAAGGCCAAACTAGGCTATGAAATTAGATCTTATCTTAAAACAATAATCCAAACAATCAAAACATAAGCTTTCTGTACACAATTTCTCATTGCTAAAACCTAATATATCAAAAACTGTTGTATTAGCACAAAAAGCCTACATTATTTTAGAAGGTACTGATTTTTTTACCATGGTGAAATATTCATAAAATTTCCATTTTAACCACTTCTACATGTATACTGCAGTTCAGTAAGTACTTCCAACTCCCCATCCCTTCCCCAGAAAATATGACTTTACATCATTGAAAGACAAGTAGCATTTATAATGGTTGTTTGCTCTTTTCTGAGATACAAATCAATACCTTATCAATCAAGAACAATATAAATTAATTGAAATTACGAATGACCTCATGTTGAAAAAAGTAAAAATGACTTACATATAAAAGCAGATTGTCACAAGAAAAGTCAGAGCTGTTGGCTCTGTTTCATTTATTTCCTTTATCAACTTGCTATGACCTCAGTCAGTCATGAGGAGATTGAAAAGGGAGAAACCAGTTACACAAGTAAACTTACTTGTATGTTTTCCAGACTTCACAGAGCCTCCAGAAACAAAGACACGTAACACATGACATACCTGAAAACTGTTGCATGTTTGGGGATGGTGTATTTTCATTTCCTTCAGTGGGACTGGATTAAAGAGCTAAGATAATAGTTTTCCCTATGTATGTGCTTGTGTGGTTTTTCTCCAGACTCCCCCTGTCGTCATAGAGTGAAAGCATAGTCTCTTGACTCTGAAACGTTTTTCTAAGTACTAGTTGCTTTATTCCCCCAGTGTCCCTTCTGATCCAGGACTGTCTCTGTCAGTCATGAATATCCTTAAGTGGATTTAGAAACTTTTCACACATAAATAAAGGTGTAGTTTAGTGCCGGCATAATAATATGGTGTTATCTTGCTCAACACTGTAATTTCCATGTTCTTATTGATTGTAATTTATAACATCATTAGCTTTCTAAACTGCCATTAACTAATGATGGACTCTGTGGGCTTAACAGCGCTTTGAAATCAGTTACTGACAAGTTGACCCCAGAAGCATTTATCAAAAGGATAATGGATCCCTATTGGAGTGACAATAAATTAGGTTATGCTCTTATCGAATTAAACAATGGATGAAGGAAAATTAGCTATCAATAAACATCTATAAAGCCTTCCCGATTATTCCCAGTCAATTATATCAATTAGAGATCAAACAGGGAACCCCTGCAGTAAGTTAAATAGGACTAACCAGAGCCCAAAGAGGCCAAATTGTGTTACAAAATGCAACACCAGGGGCAGCTGTGAAAGAGGTAATCATTCTGGCCATTGACAAAAGGGCTGCTTTATTAGAACATGGGGTACCACCCCGAGGCATGCTTCTGGCTTAGGGACAAAGACTTTGTAATAAAGGCAAAAAGAGAGACAGGGTGAGAAGATGTTGGAGGTGAGGAAGAACAGGAAAAAAGAGACATAGCACATATTGGAATAAAAGAAAAGACAGAACCATGTTTTGTTATGTGTAGCCTTTCTCTTTTTACTATAATAAAATTAAACCTCTTGGCTCATAAGGGTGTTTTGTTAGCTCTTTTCCAGGGGATGATTTTGAAAGGGCTATTTTCTTTAGTAGCTAGTGTGTATGCATAGATATGTGCATATATGTACAGACATATATAAGATATAAATATATACTATATTACTTAATACTTCTGTGCCTTCCTTGTCCTAGATCTGTTTTGTAAGGAATATTGAACTTTTCACTCTGTACATTTGAATTTTATGAGCATTTGTCATGTGTTTCAGACAAATTCCTCTTCATCAGTCTCTATTAAGAATTTGGTATCGAGGGCTAGAGAGATGGCTCCACAGTTAAGAGCACTGGCTGCTCTTCTAGGGAACCTGGGTCCAATCACCAGAACTCGAATGACAGCATATCTGTACTCCATCCCATGGGACCTGATGTCCTTACCTGGCCTCCAAAGGCATCATGTATGCACATGATGCACAGATAAATATGCAGATGGAAGATTAATAATATTTTCTAACAAGGAGGAGTTGCTGATTCTATTTGTATTTGCTTTTAACTCTTTTGAAAACCCAAGTTGATAGCTAGCTAAGTATCCAGCTGATTGCATACTATTTTTACAAAGTGCTGATGGGATTGTTTAAACCACAAAAGCTAAATACAACATAAAGAAGAAAAAGAAAGGCCCAGAGAAGGCAGCATTTTGAAATTTCATCACTGTGAAGCCAGACAAAACACTCATTATCATCTTTTTTAGTCCATTCATCTATCTTCTGTCTCCTTAATACCATAGAAATAATAAAAATAAACCACCATAAAAATAATAACAACTGATATAACTGATCTACTTACCTGCTTTTTTCTATCAAAAAGCATGCCAATCACCATGTAACATTTCAAAAACAAGCCATAATCAGGAATTTCCACTTTTCCTAGCCTCATCCTTACTGCTGCCCCAAGTATCCCCCACTTTTTCCCACCCTGTGCTCTTCCTTGGCATACACACATACTTTGTCTTGACTTTGTGCTGAGCTCTGAAGCATTAGGCTCCCTATGAGGAACTGTAGGGCTTCTAATCAATGTCAATATGATTATTAATCTAATTATCAGTACCACAGCCCTGATCAGGGAGAGACCCTGGGTTACCCAGCAGCATTGGTCATTGTTTCAATCCTCTTTGCAGCGTCATGATTTGGAGCCCAAGAACAACAGAATAGCTGTAGAGCATCAGGCTAGAAGCTTATCCAGACAGCTTTATACACTGAAGATGTTTTCCTGAGACAATGCATGGGTCTTATAGTCAATCTTAGCCAGGACAGAAAGGTACCTAGATGAGTTAATGAAAGATAACATATACAAAAGAAATTTGCAAATGTTGGTGAATTCCAGAGATAGAAATGCTCCACAATAAAATGAGGCTTGTTTAATTTTGCTATTAATCTTCTAAAGAGCTGTAGGAAGGAATATTTGAATTCTTTGCTTTTCTTGCATTTTAAAAGTAAAGAGCACCACTTCCTTTAAATAGAGGAAGCACTCCTTTGCTACCTTCATTCTATGTATTTTGTGTCTGTGGGTGGCAAAATGTATGTTCTTACTGATAAAAACAATCTCATATGTATGTGTGCAGTCTCAAGACTGGGAAAAACAAATAGTGAAAAGATACAAACTTTTCCTGAAAAGGAAGTAGTTTAGTAGTTGTAGAAGTAGCTTGAAAAACAATGTATGTTCTAAGAATATGTTAATCGTGTAGAGATGTGAGCAGCTATGGGCTTCTACACAGAGACAGGATGCAAGCCTGAAAACACACACATGAATCTACAAATATGTTGAATATTTTATCTAATTATTTATGCATATGTAGCATTATTTCTTTCATCGGTAAGTAGATAAATGAAAAAGGAAGGTGTATCTAGGGTGAAAAGGTAAGGGTCATAGGCAAAATGATGTCCTGAGTACAATAATCTTACAAAGGAAAACAAATGAAACCAGGTTGAATATAAATGGAACATCTATAACATATTATGGCATTGATATGCTTACAGAAAAGCAATGACAAGACCCTGGGACCAGAACCACCACCACCACCACAAAAAAAAAAAAAAAAAGAAAGAAAGAAATTTAGCTTCTCAAAAATGCCACCACCTGGCTTGAATTCATTTGTCAAGGATCTTTTTATTTTTATTTTACCGCATTTTTAACTGTCTCATCTCACGATTCTGGGGGGGGGGGGGTGTCACAAGATTGTGCACTGGCAGTAGTTTCCGCACATTTCCCTAAACCACACTCTTTTCTACTGCAGAAAGGAGAGGGAAATGGGAGGAAGTTGCTGGATTCTTATCAATCTTCAAATCCAAATGCTTTCTAGCTTCCCCCACATTGGCTTTGAGCATGTGAAACTTGTCCTGGTAGGTGTATGAGCCTCTAAGACAGACTTTGAAAAGTACAGAAGGAAAAAAAATCCAATGAACCAACACATGTGATTCTGGAAGGATAACAAAGCATTAAAACATTGGTGGTTCCATATTACAGATACATATTTGTGTTAGCGGTAGATAAAATAAAATGTAAACTTTAATTCAACACAGTATCTGAGCTGAGTAAGAGAAATTAGCTACAAGAGTTAAAGTTTATAAATTAGCTTCACTGGAGCTACACAAAATTTCCCAGTGAAACAGTCTGTTGATTATGTATCTATCATCCTGAAACAGACATACTCTATGCTTTTGAAATGATTAAGGCAGCCCTGAATACACTTGTTGCTGTTTCATTAAGGGCTTGATGATATAACTTGGTCTGTGATTTCAATTTGTTCAGCTGTTCATATTAAAGGAAGCTAATGTCTTTCTATGTTTAAATTATGTCTTGTGTTCTTAAAATAACACACTGAATATCTATGGACATTTTTTTGCCTGGGATACCCAATGCATTCCTGCACATTCATGAAAACATTTATGAAACACCTACTAAGTTCCAAGTACTATTCTAGATCCTGAGCATGTAACAGGAAATAAAGCAATGATTTTTGAGTTTGTAAGTTTTTATTCTGCTCCATCAATATTTATGACGAGCAAAACAAAACAAAAAAAAGGGTAGAGAAAATTGGGATGATAAGAATGCCAAGGAGAACAGTAAATTAAGGTCTGGATATAGGAGCATGCAAGCTTAGAGTAAAAGAAAAAGTTGGAAAATTAGTTGGAATTAGGGAAGAGCACACTATGGTGACACGTCAAGACCTGAAGGAGTTGAGGGAGGGAGTCATTAGTTATCCAAAGGGACAGATGAGAGAGGAAATAGCAAGTGCAAGGACCCTAAGGCAGGAGTGTCTTCCAACAGTTGCAGTCAGAAGTCTGAATGGAAGGGATGGCTAGGAGAGTAAATAAGATTAAGGCCTAAGAGGTACAGACCATCTAGGACCATGGCAGCCCCTGGTAGGAACCTTGGCTTTTAATCTATGTGAGATATAAATAGTTAAAAGGTTTAGATAAAAGAGAAATACATTCAGATTGTCTCTTAGTCATTTGAACTAGAGTTCAGCCTAAGAACTAGCTAGCTTGGACTTTTTTAAAATCCAATTTTGTTATTATTTAAATTTATTTGACTATTTTGTAAATTTTTTAAATGTAAAGTCTAACTACACAATTTCCTTCCTTTCTGTTCTCCTTTTGACTCCTCCAATATTCCTTATCACTCCTTCTCATCTCCATTGCCTCTTTTTCTTTAATTATTATTAAATAAATATTGGTTCAAGTAACATCTCAGAAGAGGGGATAGAAAGACTGTACAAGCCAGGGGAACAAGAAGTCTGCTGTGGGACTGTGTCTTCTAGAAATAACATGGAAATCATATCTATGATACCACAACATGACTACCTAAACAAGACCTAAACAATGAAAACACCAATAGATAGGCTAACATGAAAGAAGATCTCCTCGGGTCCCACCCCTAGACAACGAGTTACAGGTAACTAATGACGGGAGGGAGGGAGAATTAGTCTTCTCCAGTGAGGTCCTTTATTTGTTCATCCAATGCCCATGGCAAGCCTTGAAATTACATACATAGAAGCAACATAATTAATTAATTAATTAATTAATTAATTAATTGTGTATGTGTGTCTGTATGCATGTATGTGTGTATGTGTGTGTTTGTGTTTGTGTTTGTGTGTGTGTGTGTTAGTGTATGCCACATGTGTACAGAAGGACAAAGAAGAGCTTCAGATATCTGAGAATTGTAGTTACTAGCGATTGTGAGCTGCCCGTTATAGATTCTGGAAACTTGGATCCTCTGAAAGAGCAGAAAGTGTGTTTAAACCACCGAGCTGTCTCCCCAGCCCTTATTTATTTTTTTTAATTTATGCTTTTATTCATGTATATGTGTTTGTGCATATGCCGTGTATGGGGGTGCCCACTGAGGAGACCATCCAATACACAAATTGAATGTTCTGAGTATGAGAAGAGGCAACAGTTAAAATGGAGAAATCTCTCTCTCTCTCTCTCTCTCTCTCTCTCTCTCTCTCTCTCTCTCTCTCTCTCTCTCACTCTTCAACACTGAACTGATACACTGGTTTCATTGACAACACCTCTCACTACCCCCTTCATAGTCCCACACTTGCAAACAAAGCCAAGTGACAGGATGCGCTATTAAGTCCCCACTCAGATTCTACTAAATCTATTTGAAATCAAAATAAACATTTTAATAAGAGAACACAGAAGTGAAAATCACACCCTTCTCTACCCCTCAACCCATCCTAAACATGGAAATGTTTTTGCAAATCTCTTTAGTTTCTGGATCCACATGTGTTCCGTATTATCACCAGCTCCTTGGCAAATAGGAGCATATTACTTGTGCATGAGAGAATTTTAACTTTCCGGCTTGCCTTTCTCCCAGGAGTCACATGACCATGAAACAGAATAGAATACAGAATTGTTATTATTCACCTGCTGTAAACTGTTGCTGTCTCAGACAAGTAGCTGAAGAAGACAGGACCCAGAGAACTTGAAAGTAAATTCTTCTCCTTCTCTGATATCGTGGAATGTACAGCTATGGATTGCAGACCCAGGGTACTATGCCAAGTTCAAAAGCAAAACAAATGCTGGAGTCATGATTAATATGTGATTCCTCTGCTCCCTCGGAACTACTCATTTGAAGATGAAGGGGTCTCCCACTTAGGAAACGACTAGTTTTCTAAATTCCTCTTTTAGTCCACAGCTTGGAGCTGTAAAGATGTTTTCTTTGAGAAACAATGTGATTGATGGAGTCTGAATACCTGGGGAACTCCCCAAATCCCAGCCCAAAGCACAATTGAATGACAGCCAATGTGAGGTATCTCAGGGCAGTAGGTCAAAAGAAGAGCAGACAAGGGAGGATGAGGAAGTAGAAGCAGTTTTCTCCTCATTATCGTTGAGAGAGACCCAACCATCATCTTGAAATCAATGGTTGCTTCTGGTACCTTCCCCAGCTCTTCCATTAATATTTCTTTTCTTTTAACCAGAAGTACTGGTTCCAAGTGCCCAGAGACCTAAGGCTTGCTATCATGCGATACTTCAGCCTCTCTCTCAGTAAAATGATTCATATGTGACATGACTCACCTCACTTCCACTCTAAGTAACCCCCCCTCGCCCCCAGCTTCAGAACATCTAGTTCTGATGTAATTTGGGAAAGCAAGTGATCAAATTATTTTCTCCTGATAAGTAAGTGACTTAAACAACAGAAAATATCAACTCTAGAAAAAGTGCTTCATTCATGCAAAAAAAAGTTGTTATAATTTTGTCCATATGATGGCATGAAGTAAAACAAATAAATACAAATGATAAGCAGAAAATAGGGAAAGGGACCCCATCAGAAAGTTTCCACATAAATTAATTCTAAGAAAACCTATGTCTTCCTCAGCCTCTCTCTCTCTCTGTCTCTGAGTGTATGTGTGTGTATGTGTGTGTGTGTGTGTGTGTGTGTGTGTGTGTGTGTGTGTGTGTGTGTGTGTGTGTGTATGTGTGTTGTATAGGCATATGTGTAGGTGCAGGTGATAAGACAAAGGAAGGTGTTGAGTGCTCTTCTCTATTATTCTCTTCCTATTCCTTCGAGGCATGAGCTCTCCCTCAACCTTGAGTTTTCACATTTTTTTTTCAGCCAGGCTGGCAGTTAGTGAGCTCCAGCAATCCTTCCATCTCCACCCCACCCAGTGTTGGGGTCACAGGGAGGAGCAGTCAGGGTTGTCATGTGCGTTGTAAGACCGGAGCTCCGGTCCTCATGCTCAGTACCTCAGCAGGTACCCTTCCCCAGTGAGGCCATTTCTCTCCGATTTTGAGCCCATCTTGGGTATTAAGTTTCCAAAAAGATTGAAGAGAAATGGCAATGTCTTTGTACTAGACAGGCTTCAATTGCTTTGGGGATTTGGAGGGAGAATAATAATAGTAGAGAAGTTGGTATCAATGTAAGTTTTGTTTTTCAAAATCAATGCCGGAAGTCTAAGGCGCATTTATGATCATTTACATTCATTTTACTCTCTTGCTACCTTTCATCAGCTTGACTAAAATAAGTTGTTTTAAAGGCAACTTATTGTTATTGTCATAAAAGAAAACATTACAATAACTTATAGAAAGAGTATAAAGCTTTTCACCAGTCTTTTATCATGTCTTGGTGACTGCAAGCTAGTGATTTTATGACATTTTTCTTTCTAAGGAGAATATTACCTTTCAGTTTAGAAATGAATAGTAAGCCCGGAAAGTTTTAGTTCTATGGAGATAAATAAGAACTGTGCCTGCCATGGAAAGCTAGGATAGTTACTGCTTCAGAAAAACAGTTATCTGAGCCACTGCCATAAAGCAAGCCTAGAAGAATGCCAAAGGATAGTTGATTTATAGAACTCTGTGACATAGTTTAAATTCCACAGCCTCCAAGCATACTTTTGTGTGGAAACCCGCCTATAACTTCTCCTTGCCTTCTTCTCTCTATCCCTATGTCTGGTCCCAAACCTTGTCTTAAACTCACAAAGAACCTCCATTGTAAGCCCAAAGACCCTGCTTCTATGACAGTCCCTCAGTGATTTCTAAGAAGAGCCCAGGATTCAGGAACATTTGTGGAAGCATTGTAGATAGGTTTCAAATCAGAACATTGGAATTTTATGTAAGAAACCTTCCCTTCAATTTCCTAGGTACTTTGGCAGAAGTCACTAACAATTATATGTTAATATTTATGCCTTAAAAATTTCCAAGTAATCATCTCTTTCTGAGGAGCGTGGTGGGGTTAGACTTATTTGTATTTATTTCTTTTGCATTCACACTGTGTCTTTTTTTTCCTCCCTTAATTCTTGCTCCTATGAGTTTCCCCTCTGTGCCTCAGCTATATATTGTCTCAGAAAATCAATAAATCCTTTGCACATAATAATGCCCACCCATTCTACCTCACAGGGGTGCTGTGATGTGTAATTAATTAATGTGTGTAAAGAGCTGAGGGAGCATGCAATGCAAGCCACCCTATAAGTGAGAAGAATCATTATTAATAAGTGTTATTACCCAAATGCCTCTAGATGTCAGCAAAACATCTTTTAAAAACCGTAATTGGGCCGCAGTTTTGAGAAGCCTTGGACTATGCTGTCTCCCATGGATGGATGCTAGGGAGAATGCCATCCACCGTAATGCTGGAGCAGCCTGTCCTTGCAAATCTTTCAGTTTCAAATTATGAACTTTGAATAAAAGTGAGCATGAGAACAGAGCTGTTTGGGATGCTTTCAGAAATAAATGTGTGGCCCACCGGGGCGCTTTCTAGACAATCCACAAGGAAGGTCAGTCTTGTATTTCAAAATGGCATTTCATTTCCTCACTTACAAAGCAGTGGGTGGTGGTAGTGAACAGGCAGAATCAGGACACACACACACACACACACACACACACACACACACACACACACACACAGAGTTTCTCTAGATTTGAAACTGTGGATTCATCATGTGAAATCTCTGTGAGTATAGATGTGCTGAATCCCACTAGCTTCCTTCGTTGATGGAAATGTGAAAACAAAGATGTTGGTAATTTCCCCACAAATTGTGTGATGACATGCCAGTCTTATTTTAAAAGCAAACGTTTGGGTTTATAAGTGGTCAGTATTGACGCTTGTCAATAACAAGACCAGATGTTTCCTCTTTCCGTTTTCTTCTTATCCATCACTTGCTCCAGAGAGAAAGAAAGATGAGATCTAGATACAGGAGAAAAAAGATGAGCCAAGGAGAAAGAGCAAAGACTGCTTGGGGTACTGGATGCTTCACCACAGTTAAGCACAAAGGAAGTAAAACAACTCCGTTAAGAAAGAACACACCAGTAAAATTATTTTATAAATTCAACACAACTTGATTTCTTCGCTGGATGCTAAAGCAACCTAGCTTTCCAAGTACTTTTCAGGGAGATAAAAGTTTGGTTTCAAAATTTCCCATAATGAATAAAAAAAAGTTTTCTCACTGTTTATTTAAAGGAAGCATAGTAAGATGTGCAATGAGTTTTTATCATTTGGTCTTTAACAGACTTTGTATCCTGAAGAGGTTGGAATTTTCTCCTGTGTTAAGCAAAAATTAAAGCAAGCTTTTCTAATACTCTATAAGCAGTCTTCTGATGCTCAGCTATTGCGTATGACTTTGTAAAGGTGTTCTAGGAAGTGATGAGGTAAAAGGAAGCCATGAGGTCGCTTTCAATTTCAACTGAAAATCATTAAGTGATTTCCTTTGAAAAAGGAAGAACTTAAATATTTGTAAATAAGGTAGAGTTTGCATGCTGGCTGATAGATGCTACAATGAGTTTTGGCAATCCAACAAGGAAAAAAAAATTTTGGTAATTTTAACTATCACATACTTTTAAATCAATTTTCCTCTTAGGAAGCAGGGTATAATTTATATAAGCAGTAAGCATAAAACACTGGCATTTGTATGTTAATGAAGAGAATATATAGATGTTATTTAAAATCTATATAAGTAATTCATACAATATGATGTGCATTATTAAATAAATATTTTAATTGCTTTGAAATATGAATTCATTTAATCTTTCTAATTTTCTCATGTAATGGACAGTATTGGCATTCTCACTTTACAGGTTAAGAAACAGGTTCATAGAATGTAGGGTAAGTTCGTTCCTCACTGTTATAGAGGCAGAAAGATGCATGCTGAGAAATGTGGTGGAGATGATCATGGATTTAAATCAGGGATCGTTGTCCAGTGTGCCTGGAATCCTCCTAGCATCATGCAGTGCTTGTTGTCTGAGAAGGCTGCTCAGACTTCCATGAGGAAGTCCCTCAGTCAGTTCTTAGATTCCTCTTTTCTGAGCCCCACCACCCAAGAACTGATATGGGAAGCAGTAAGGATATTAATGTCTGTTAGTCCGCTTGTTTATAGGGAATAAACACTCCTACATCCAGGAGCTTCAGAGATTCTGAGTGGGCAAAAGCTCCAGATATCCTCTCTTGCCTTGTCCCTTTAGGAACACAACAGATAAAAAGCCTTTACATGACTCTTTCAGTGTAAAGTACAAGAATTAAAACTAAGACATTATCTTTTCAGATGCTCATCCTGAGGACTGGGGAGATGGATCAGTGAGTGAGTAAGAGAGCCAAGCCTGAGGTTCAAGCCTCAGAACCCACGCAGTAGAAGGAGAAAACTGACTCCCACAAGTGTCCTCTGACCTCTAAATATGTAATTTGCTCTGTGTATGTGTATGCACATACACACACACACATACACACACACAGAGAGAGAGAGAGAGAGAGAGAGAGAGAGAGAGAGAGAGAGAGAGAGAGAGAGAGAGAATAAATAAATATTAAAAGAATACTGAGGGCTGGTGAAATGATTCACTCAAAGTGTATAAAGACCTGAGTTGGATCCCCAAAACCCATGTAGAAAAAAGCTAAGCATGCTGACATGTGCTTGTAATTCTACCAGCTAGTCCCTAGCTTCCCTGCTGAGTTTAAAGTTCACTGGAAAACCATATCTTAAAAAAAAAAAAAGAAAGAAAGAAAGAAAAGGAATAGGATGGGGCCTGAAAAACAACTCTTAAGGCTGTCCTTCGCCCTTCATAAGTGAGCACACACATGTAATTTTGATAGTGGAAAACTTAATTTTTCTATATTTTAATATAACTGCTATGCACAAAATCCAAATTCAACATTTTTAGTGATCATTTTACATTTGCTTTTTTCTTAAATTGTTTATGTTTATGCCTATTTGTCTATATGTACACCATGAGTGCGCAAGTGTCCATGAAGGCCAGAAGAGGGCACCAGATTTCTTGGTATTGGAGTTACAGGTGGTTAGGCCACACAGTGTGACCTGGATCCTTTGTGAGAGCAACCAGTAACCATTGAGCCGCCTCTTGTGCCCCCAAATTCAACATATTTTTCAAGAATTATTGTGCATAGATTACATTATTTCTAAATAACAAATTAAGCTGAGTGTATTTGTTAAGTGAGATGGAGTAAATATCTCATATTGCAACACATCACAGTAAATGCTATTTTAGGAGAATTTCTACTTTGTACTGTAACAAGATTGTATTTGAAAATGTGTCTCACCCTCTATAAACTGAAATCTATGTGGTAAGTTATAAATTAGTCACAGTTATAGAATTGTCCTGATTACATGTTTCACGGCTTAACATACTCTACAATGTAATTACATAGTAACAAAGAATCCAGATTCTGAAGTAACAGAACCTTGAGAGCCTCTCTCTCGGGATACCATTGCACTCC
This sequence comes from Peromyscus maniculatus bairdii, assembly GCF_049852395.1. Lineage (NCBI taxonomy): Eukaryota > Metazoa > Chordata > Mammalia > Rodentia > Cricetidae > Peromyscus > Peromyscus maniculatus. The sequence goes on along the minus strand of NC_134872.1, from coordinate 56,909,886 downwards.
ATGACATCATCTTGTTTTCGGTTTCTGCCCATCGTGTGAGTTCAGAATATTTAGTGCAGGTCATCAGGTTTATTCCAGTGGGGGGGGGGGGCGGGGAGACTTAGACTCTGAGCATTTTCTCTAACTTTACCTCATAAGTCTGTGGTTATGGAGGGAGGGAGACTTTTTTAAATACCTTCTTTGATCTACAGTCCTTGCTCAGATCCTGCTCATTTTCCCTTTCCCAATTACAACCCCACACCCCGGCCATCTCTGACTACACCAGCCTTCTTGGTCTTGGGAGGATCTGCTGTGCCTTAGTCACCTGGAGCTTCTCATGGCTCTACAGTTCTGTGGCTGTCCTCCTCCAGGGAGTCTCTTAGCTGTGCTTTTAAAGCCAAGGACCTGGCTGCTGGGCCACCTGCTTTAGCTAAAATCTGGTTTTATTCTTTACTTTTTCTGTTAGGGTCTGGTACTTTGGTGCTGGAGGTGGTCTCTACTTATTTTGCCCTGCAGACTAGATAGCTTTCCTTAACCTCCCTTTATGCACCCTGGGTTTTGTATCTTGAACAAACAACAGAAACATCACAGAAACAGTAGCAGCACAGAGGCTCTTTCCATCCAGTGTCTCTCTCTTCTCTGGGAACCAACAGGAAACAAAAGGGCAGCTGAGATGTCGGCGGGAAGCAAGACTGGAGGGCAGAGGTTTTCTCCTCATGGCCAGGGTTCATTAGAGTCTCTTCTTAACCTGCAGTACCTTAACCTGCACTGCTAGAGCCATGGAATCTCTTTAATTTCTCACCGTTTCACTTCCCTTCCTCCCATAAGTCTTCTTGGTCCTGATTTTATGCCAAGGGTTGTGCTCAGCGGCTGCATCAGCTAAAGGGGCAGTGGAAAGTTGGAGAGTAACTAATGACCCAACATTTCCTGGGAGAACTTGACAAAATAGCCCAAGGGACTGAGTTACCAACCTTCCTCTTTTCAGTCATTAGGCAAACCCTGCCCCCTACCAATTTTTGCAATTTGATTAAAAACTACGTGATTATTTAGAACAGCATAAAAAGAAACCCCAAAGAGATTCTTAAAGGAAGGGGTCGTAGCTAGAGGTGGTGGAAAGCATGGAGCAAACACATGGATGCAAAAGGGCACAGTGTAACCCGTTCAGTGACCTCTCTCACGGCCGTCTCGCCTCCCTCCCTCCCTCCTGTTCAAAATGGAGATACTCCATGGCACTTAATAGCAGCTCTGTAGATGTCTCTCCAGTAGGTGTAAGTATTGAGAGCAACAGCACCTCTTGTCACCAGCTGGGGATGGGGAGTGGCTGCCTCAGGGGAATCCGAGCCTAAAAAATCCACCACTGAGAAAAGGCAATAACAGAAGTGTGTTGCTGTCGAACCTGCCATATAAATGAAACAATCAAACAAGACAACAAAGGAAACGCCGGTAAGCACCAGAGGCAAAAGCAGTTGCTGTAATATATCTTGGCTTCGGTGACTATTTTTAGTTTCTTCCCACCCCCCTTTGAAACAACAACAAAAAAAAACCTCTAATTTAGATTAACTGGGGAAAACATTAAATAATTCAAAAGCGACAGAGGCAGAGAGGTGAGTAGCAGGGAGACAGAGGGTAGCATACATCTGAATGAAATAAAATAAAGTGATTCCTTGCAACCTGGCCGAGTGTGGTTGTAATCAATGAAGACGGGAGGTTATTTTAGAATGGAAAGAGAAGCTATTCCATATTCAACCAAGAATTATGTTTTAGTTCATCGAAGATAATCTCCTGTTTCTTTCTTCCTGCTCATTTATCTGGACTCAAATACATGATACCTACTCAGAGAAAAGATGTTTATGAATGGGAAGAAGAAGAGAATAATAATTTACCTCAGTCATTATTATTGGCTAACAAGTATACTCTCTTTCTGGACAAGGTCCTTTAAGTACTATACATGATGAACCAACAGATTCAAAAATGCTTCCCAGAGTCTTTCTAGGACAATTGTCTATAAACATTACCAAACTGCTTATTAACAATGTGCTCTGTGTACTTTTAATAATACTTGATTTAGCATCCTATCAGTGGGCAAGAATTCTCATACTTACTGAAATCCATAGGTCTCAAGAAAGATTTAATTGCTTCAATCCCAAATTCATATCATTGCACATTCACCTTTTAGAGGAATGCTGGAAATGGTCTTGCTAAAGTAATTCACATCTGAGGATAAGTAGTGCAAGGTGGAGCTACCTAGTGCAAGATGCTCAAAAAGAAGAGAGTGACAGGTGACATTTACTCCTTCCCATGACTACCGCTGTAGTATTTTGTTCTGTCCATTCAGACCTTGAACACTTTAAAGGTATTTATCGTCATTCACACAGCCATGCCAGTATGTACCCTAGCAATTACTAAGATTCCTGAGAGAACTTTTACCTTTGCACTTGACCTTAGCCACAAGGTCTAGAAGTGGTATGTGTGTGTCTCTGTGTGTGTGTATGTGTGCATATATGTGTATGTGTGGGTGGGTGTGCATGTGCCTAATAAACAGACACAAAGACTGGTGACTGGTAAGTACAGAATCATGCCTTAGTGCTGTGCTGAGTCTAGTAAATAATGAGAACACTGAGACAAGGGCAAAGTCAGAGAGAAAGTGAAGAGAAAGGGCTTGTATTGGAATGAGTTGGGACCAAGTTAAACTAACACTTGGTTGAAAATTTCACCTTTCTAGTCTTGGTAGTATGATTGTCAGTTCCTATTAACGCTACCCTATGAAACTTGGTGCATTTATGGTGCAGTGGGGTTCTATTTGGATACTGTATTAGAGAGAACAATTGACTGACTGGTGAGTGATTTGCCCCAATCAGGACATCTGTGTCACTCACTCTGAGGCCTGCGTAAAACCACAGAAGAGAGGGTGGCAGTTTGGGAGATGGGGAGGAGTGAGCAGGGCATATTCAATGCATTCATGAACGCTTCGAGGCTGTGAGTTCTTTCACGGGACCTGCAAAAGGGTGGGGTGGGATGTGAAGGTAGAATGGTGACAAGTTGTGAAGAAGGGGTCTGGGGACGTGATGGGGCAATGAGAGAGGGTGGTGGAGGATGAATATGATCACAACGCATTATACACATACTGTCAAGATATGAAAGAAGAAGAAGAAACACACACACACACACACACACACACTGTCAGCTCAGGTAGACTTTGAACACGTCTTCATAGGACACTATACGAAAGATAATCCTAGCAACTGGCCCGTGACCAAAGGGAAATTGGGAAGTTGTGAGTCATAACTATAGCAGTGTCTGGATTGGGTATTCGCCAAACTACAGAAGTAAAGAGAGATGCTCAAGACATGTTCAGTGTTAAGGGGAACAGACCCACCCCTTCAGTTATCTGCCCGGCAATCTTCTGGCATCTCATGTAGGTTCTGATCCAGAAGAGCTGGAAGCTTAGATTCTGCATTTCCAAAAGCATCCTCCAGAACACCAGGCTGGTGCTGCATGGACCAAATCCTGAGTGGCAAAACCCAAATAGCTTATAAAGAGAGTCTCCTGCCTTGTTCTTCAAGTTCCATGGACATCTGAACCGCCCACACATCAAGCATCTCACTCAGTTTACAGGTTCATCCTGCCTACCTTTCTCTGATTAAAGCATGCTAAATCTGTAAAGCTCAGTTTTCATAATCTAGTGGCAGAAACAGATGATGACTTTTGCTTAGGAAAGGTCTGGATCATGTGACCACTAGCTCAAACACCAAGGAAGAACTTATCTTTCTGTTAATGAGGTAAGAGGATTTTATGGCTACATGCCCTTCACACCAAATAAAAAAGTTTCTAGGCACTTTCAAGGTGCGCTAGGACAGAGCCTGTTCGCATGACCTACATTTGGGAGCAAGTTGCGCCAGCAGCGGACACCCAATCCTCCCGAGCATTTCCTCTCCATCGTGTCTCCCCATAGCCCGGTTTTCATTCTGGGATCTCACAGAGCTGAGCAGTGTGCTCCAGGGTGCCCTTCGTGTTTTGACAGAAGCCCTTTGAAATGATGTTAGTGCTGGTTAATGGTCTGTAAATGTGTCAGAATGATGCCACCCAGTGCCATGGACGCCATCTCCCCTTGTGAAGTCACACTGGCTGCGCCACAGCAAGCCAGAATATAATTAGTGTTAATTTGGTTCTTCGCAGAATGACGACTGCACAGCATTCAAGGTCTCTCTCTACTCTGCTCATCTGGGAGATGTGAGGAGGGGACATATTAGGATGGTGAGGCAAAAACATAGCAGGCGAGATTTCACTTTTGGCTCCTTTTCATGCTCACGTCCTTAGCAAAGACAAATTTTATGTTAATATAGTGTAAGATAGGTATGTTTTATTTTCAAGCATTTTGATTTTTCCCAACTTCATAGAAGTCTGGAAAGAATCTCAGGACAGATCCGTTCCTCACAAGAGCACCGGAAGCCAGCAATTCATCTCTAACTTTTCAGCTAAGCCTCTGTTTTTGCCTCTGCTCAAAGAGGGAAGTGGCTGTGGTTGACCCAATGCTATGTTCATCACATTTTCCAAATGGTTTATGAGGAAGGCAAGTTAAATTCTGCAATAGGCGCTCTTGAATGTGCTTAATGCAAATGAGCACACGTACATAACTCGGGTGAATTTGCTGGCCAGCTGCTCTAGCTAATCAAGTTTAATGGGAGAACTGGTCCAAATAGCAAGGTGGGGAGCCATAGAGGAAGGCACTTGACGTTCACTCTGGCCTCCACACACATGAGTCCGTGTATACCACACATTTGTCCCTATGTGGCTTTCCCCTTATCCTGCCTCCTTTGATTCCGCCTGGGTCTACCTTACATGTCCACCAAGAATTCTTCATATTTCTTGGTAAAAAATCTTATCTTACGAAAGCTTCGTTGATTTCCTTTCATGAATCCCTGCCAGTGTCTTTGGTGAGGCTCCAAGGCACTTCCATCTGATGTTTACTACCAAAGTCACAATTACTTATTTGTCTTTTACCACACCAGGCAAGGAGATTCTGAAAAAAATTAAAGTGTTTTTATTGTCACATTTCAAGTTGTAGTCTAGCACAATGTCACTTAATAAGTGTTTACGAAGTCAAATGTTCTCCCTTGTTCTGAACTGGATTTTTCTTTCTTGACACGTAGAGTGGTTCCTTTGGATTTATATTATTATCATATTCTTACCAGGTCCATGAACATTCTCTTAGAGCTCTAGCCTCAAGTCCTAGGATTCCCAGCAATGAGGAGAGCTATAGGGCCAACCAATAGAGAATCTTGATCCATTAAGTGGTATCATTTTAGTTGTGTTTAATTTTCATCTTTCTGCATGGTATGGGCTGGATCATCTACTCATTGTGACGATAAATCCTCATAGAAGCCAAGAGTGTTGTGGTGATTAGGAATTTATCAGTCTGTTAACAACAGTTAACAGAAACCACTGGGTTGTAGATCACTGTGTATCTAATACAGCAGTAGTTCTTTTGGAGTTTGGTTTAATTAGTTTCATCTTCATGAACATATAAAATCTTTAAGAATTCTTACAAGCTGGATATTCTACTCTTGTCTTCCAAGTGAACTCATGAGAGTTCATACAAACTGTGCAACATTTAAAGACAGTGACTGTGACTTGAACACCAATACTTCTGTAACACCTGTCTGTGGTCTTCTTGGAAACCCACTGGTAGGAGGCAGTTTTCATACACTATTATCCATCACATATTAACTTATCTATTTTAATACTATAGAGCTCAGTCAAAAAAAATTAATTACTGTAATACTGAGGATTCCTAATTGGGTGTGTTCTGAAAAGAACCTAGAATCCAGTAAACAATAGCAAGCCCACTCCCGACAGACAATGCTGTGTACAGCTGGTCGCCCTTGACAGTCGCTCTGCATCACCTATGGCATGGGAAAGATGTGAGTCCAAGCCCTGTATTCAGAAGCCTGGACTTAAAGTTTTATATTGTTATCAATGATCATCTGAAAAGAAGGAAGAGATAAAATATCACTCTCTGGAAGGTGTTCTAACCGGGAATTATACACGAGTCAAAATCTATCTCCACAGCTCCTGGCTTTCAGTTTCCTCTCTAGATGGTCTTTCCCCCCACAACATTGCTATTACTATCATATTGTATATACCTTGCCTTTTTGTTCTTTTTAATTCTCACCTCACTTAGTTGTTTTTGGAATATGGGATCTATGGAATTGTAGACTAACACATATACATACAGTGATTCCTCTTTATCTTTCTGAATTGCTATTAGCTTTTTTTTTTTTTTTTTTTTTTTCAAGACAGGGTTTCTCTGTGTAGCTTTGCGCCTTTCCTGGAACTCGCTCTGTAGACCATGCTGGCCTCGAACTCACAAAGATCCGCCTGGCTCTACCTCCCGAGTGCTGGGATTAAAGGCGTGTGCCACCACCGCCCGGCCTGCTATTAGCTCTTAATGGTGTATTAATGAAATCTGTCAAGATGTTACCCTGAGTATTGTGGAATATTTGTTTAACTATGCAAGGGTGTGTTTCATTTTTTTTAAACTATGTAAAGATGTGTTGCATTTGTTTAGTTATGTAAAGATGTGTTTCTGTTTTACTTTGCCTGCCTACGGCACCTGATTGATCTAATAAAAAGCTGAATGACCAATAGTGAAGGGGGAGGTGTAGGTGGAACTTCCAAGCAGGAAGAGTAAGTAGGAGGAGGAGTTTAGGCTCAGGGAAAAGAAAGAAGAGGAGACGGGAGATGGCAGGGAGACACCAGGGGCAGCCAGACAGACACAGAGGAAGCAGGAAAGTTGTATACACAGAATGGAAAAAAAGGTTAAAAAAAAACAACCCTGAGACAAATGTAGTTGAATAGAGCCTGGCACAAGCATAAGCTAAGTCTGAGCACTGAGCATTCATAATTAATAATAAGTCACTTTATTAATAAGTGTCTTTATTTGGGAGCTGTTGGTAGCCCAAAGGAAATGTCAATTCTACCTGAGTTCTTAGCAATACAGCGAGAGACTAATAAGAAATCTTGGAAAGTTGTTTGTCAAATGATCAAAATATTACCCACTCATCACTATGAAAACCAACAAGAGATATATTACTGGAGGTGAGGGATGTACTATTGACGGCTACCAAGAAATACAAGCTTCAGAGAAAGTGTTGTAAGGAATGTTCTCATGCTTCAGTTCTGTGTAACCTTTATTGGGTGCAAGTCATAAACAGGCTCAGGGTTCTGAATTATCAAAAGTTGATTTGCCATGGGACCTGTGTTTAAAGAGTTAATACTGTCTGTTAATTGGCAAATACTGCATGGTTACCAAACATTGCCTTTTCAAGGTATGGAGTCAGCTATCGTGTTCATAGCTTTCCTCAATAAATATGTAGTTGTTTATCAAATACAACCCTAAAAGCTTATAGTACAATCTTAGACACAACAAAAACTCTTCTTAAAACTCTTTCAACTCCCGTAAACTGTGTTTTTAGGAATAACGACATTGTTAGGTGGTGGTGGCACACACCTTTAATCCCATCACTCGGGTGGCAGAGCCAGGCAGATCTCTGTGAGTTCGAGGCCAGCATGGTCTACAGAGTAAAATCCAGGACAGGCACCAAAACTACACAGAGAGAAACCCTGTCTCAAAAAATAAAAAAAAAAAAAGAAAGAAAGAAAGAAAGAAAAAAGAAAAAGAAAAAGAAAAAGAAAAGAAAAGAAAAGGAATTATGGGACATGGACTTAGTAGGTAGAGACTCATTTATATTCTTGTCACAGAATCTTCCAGACCTTCTCCATCATAATCAGCTAGTTTCAGAGGATGAATCTCCAGATTCCTCTTAAATCTTAATAGCCAATTATTTTCCTAACTTCAGTGGCAATCTGGATCAATCATCTATCTTTCAGGAAAATTCTATCTTTTTAATTTAGGCTAGGAAGAAAATTCATGCATAGTGGACACAGTTTGAAACTGTCTTTTAAAATTTTTTTTGAGACAAGAGTGTCACGTAGTACTGAAAGCATTCCATATCAGAGGCTGGTCCTGAGCTTCAGATCTCTCTCCTTTACTTGCCATCACTGTGATGACACACATACACTAGCATGCCCAAATGACAAGCCATTTTTTTCAATGAATTAACTTAATTAGCTAATTAATTTCATTCAGTGAATTCAACCTGACCATTACCTCTGACTATTATGGGAACTAGATTCTGGTAGTACATTGTAGTACAAAGTGCTTGACTATTGTGTGTTAGGTTGTGGGTTTGATTCCCAGCCCTGTAAAGTACAATATTGGAGGAAAGATGTGCATCTAATTCCTTCCTAAGTGTTCTCTGATAATCATGTGAGTTGTGGAGTATAGTCATTACTTCCTCTAAAGCTCTTTCCAACAATTACCACAAACATTCTAGCTCCAGAAACACCAAAATAATGAGATTCCAGGTTAGTGGAAGGAACAGCTTGCGGGACCCAGCTGTTCACCCTTCTCTAGCTTTGTGAACTTGAACCTAATGTTACATTAATTTCCCAAGTTTTTCATTTCAATATGTGAAAATCATAAGAAATAATACAGAAAAATAATGTCAATGACATAATATTGAAGTGATAATCAGGTATCAGTGAAGTACATTTCACAATGGCTCACCCACTAAGCCATTTTCTAATAATAAGAATTTCACCTCTTCTGCATTAAGAGTAAGTTCAAATGTGCACTGGATGGCTCATAACTTTTTTAAAGAAGGGATTGTTAGTTATTACTCTCTAACAGTTTCCAGAAATAGATTTTCTTAGCTTCTCACATTATGTATCATAGATTCATGTACATGATGTGTTCTCAGTACGTATTTTGTCAATGAGGGCATGGATATAAAATGTATTTCAATATTGAGCCTTGTAAGGTGGAGACAGATCAAAGCTAGAACATAACATGAAATGTTAGGTTCTATCAGACTGTAGTAATCTCTAAGAAGTTACCTCCCATACTACAAATTATAATACATGAGTGATGTCTGCCTTGATGAGGTGTTGCTCTTGCACCCCGGAAATCACAGGGAGTTAAAAGGGAAGGCATCTTAGCATTGCCACAGATAGGCAGGTGTTGGCTTTCGGGTCACCTAAGCTGAGCATTTGGGGCATGGGAGAAATAATGTTTTAAATTGTTTTAATCCACTAATAGAATTGTCTGGCTTCTACAAGCACCTGGTTTATTCCCAGAGTGACACTTAGAAGGCCAGTCACCCTGAATCACTGTCTCTTTCTCATCCATATAAGGGACTGTTGCTTCCTACAGCCATTGACAGAACAAATGATGTTTTAAATGACACTGTAAGTTATCAACAGCCTTGCCATTGAGCTTTGCAGAGATTCTGCTCTACAATTCCTAAGACTGTAGGGTGATTTTTTGTTTGTTTGTTTGTTTGTTTGTTTGTTTTCCCGAGACAGGGTTTCTTTGTGTAGTCTTGGCTGTGCTAGAACTTACTCTAGAACTTACCAGGCTGGCCTCAAACTCATAGAATTTTGCCTGCCTCTGCCTCCCAAGTGCTGGGATTAAAGGCATGTGCCACCACTGCATAGCTGTAGGGTGATTCATATTCAAGCATTTATGCATAGGTAGTCACAGTACATATCCAGTACATAAGCACTAACCCAGAAATACTACATAAAAGCTCTATGTTCCATTAATGAAGAATTATCAACCATGGCATCTGGATTCCCAGTCTTCAGAAAGCATTGATATGTACTAGATGAGTGATCTTTATCCATCTGCCTCAGTTTCTTCAATCCTAAAAACCAGTGTCACAAAGCTGTTAAGTTCATAGGAATGCTGGGAACATTATTCAGGATGAAGCGTCTGAAGTAGGAAGTAGGAATCTCAAAGACCACCTGTTACCACATTCACTCAAGGATCTTGTCCACTCTGCGCTTGTTTTTATAGCATAGTTGTAGATGAATTTAACAGTCTTATTAAATAAGAAACACAGAGCCAAATACAGAAGTATAAGCCATAGAGATCAAAGCAATAGCCACCAACTCAACTTAGCTTACCACCTTGCCTTAGCTTCCCAAGAAAGCTTCTTCCTGTCTAACCTGCGCCTTTATTGCCTTCCTGTTCTGCCTTCTCATTGGTTCTAAGCCCTGCCACGTCACTTCCTCATCACTGCCTGTCTATACAGACCTCCAGGTCTCTATGGTTGGTATTGGGATTAAGGGTGAGTGTCACCATGCTTGGCTGTGTCCTTGACCACACAGAGACTCTGCCTGCCATGTGATCAGATTAAGGGCATGGGCTACCACCACCTAACTTTTGTTTATGGCTCACTATGACCTCTGATCTCCAGGCAAACTTTATTTATTAACATACAAATAAAATATCACATTTCAGCACAAATAAAATATCACCACAAATAGTAGTCTAAATTGACCTGAAAATAATTGGACAAGAAGTCTACAAAATAAATGAAGCAAAGCATATATGCAACAATTCTAATATCTGTGAAACCTCAACTTTTGTGTCCTTGATTTATTGTGACAGTTGTCAGAACATCCTCAACCAGGTGCTCAGGACACATAGTTATTCTTACAGCCACAAGCTCCAGAAAGAAGCTGCCCTCTACCAGGCAGTAACTCCAGGGAGCTATCCCATTCATAGACAGGAACCTTCAATTGACTTGTGACAAATGGAAATTACTTTCATAAAACAGTGGACCAGATAACAGCAGAAAAATGGAGGCCCATCAAACTATTTGGAATATTCATCTGTTGCTGGAAAAGGTGAACTCAGTGAGCTCTTGTATCGAGTCTTGATATTGCTGACTTCTGGGAACATCCTGGAATTTCCCCCATTAGTTCCTTACATCAGAAAAACCTACAATCCACTCTCTCACAGGTAATGAATATTACCATCTTCAATTTATTATTTTCTCTTTAGCTTGTTACATGGAGTGGCTCTAACAGAAATAGACTCTTTTTCCAGAAAGATTGAAAAGTTAGTTAAATTTTTGCTTGGGATGTGAGCAAGGAATATTCCACTTGTCTTTCCAATTTGTTGAATTGTTGTGCTTGGAAAATCTACAAAAATGTATTGGTAGAAAACAAGCTGCAAGTAAGTGTTCATTCAAAAGGAACCCAATGATTGATATATCACGGTTTCTACAATCCTCACATCTTCATCCTTCATTCATTCAAAAGAAACCCAATGATTGAAATATCGTGGTTTCTACAATCCTCACATCTTCATGCTTCAATTTATGTAAATACACAGCAATCCTATACATTAACTAAATAAAATTGAAATTAATTTGTCCCTGAATCATCCAATGTCTATAAACTTTGTGAGCTATGATGCTCAACAGTTTTGTATATCTTTTTCACATACCAAAACAGCTTGCGAGGCTGCTATGAGAATTAAATAAAGTAATCAATAGGAAGTTTCTTGCCGTGACAGATCTTCACCTAGAAAACTAGCCCATAACCTGTAGTGATTTTAAGCACACAATGGGGACCTTCCATATACCTCTCTCTAGTCAAAATAATCTCCACAGTCCAAACACTTAACGGAGCCTGCATCCCTGTAGGTTTTGCCACTAATGTGGTGCGGAATGAGCAGATGCCATCACCTGCATTGGTTGGCAGCAAACTCAGAGCAGGTCTCAGGAAACTTTTAAATAGAGACAGTGTTTAGAATGAATTGGGAGGGTGATATGTGAAGTGGTATTGGAGAAGAGCAGAGTATGAAGAAAGAACTGATGGGTGAAGGGACTACTGAAATCGAGGGGTACTACTGAAATAACAAAGTTAACCAACTCATCCCCCTCTCCTTTACCATCAATCAAAAGGATTTTATAGGGAGTCCAGTGAATGCCCTAACCAGAGCTGTAGCCGCTGAATTGTCTTCTGACCATTGCCAAGCAGGTTTTCTGCACAGTCAGTAAAGATAGAGCTGAGCCTCTTGATCTATTCAAAAGGCTCAATTATTCTTATCAGTACTCATTGTTTAAAAAATAATCTAGGCAAAGACTCCCAATTGCTAAGACTAATGTCTGCCTCTCAGACCAGAAAGCACTGGAATAGAACATGAAGTTCTATAATTGGTCCAGCATTGGCCAATGAAGTTAGAGAAAAGAGATAATGAACAGTGATTGATACATTCACCAGGGTCACGCTGTTAAGAAAGTCCACAAGACAGGGCTTCTGACTCCTGGCTTAAGCTTATGTGTTAGTTTTCAGGTGTAACTGTGGGTAGTTATAAAGATTTCATGTGTCAGGCCACCATGGAGGCATCCACTTTCCTCATCCCACCTTTGGGATGCAGTGGTCCAAACAAAAGCCTTCCTGATCAGCTGTGCTCTCAGGCATAGCTGCATCGCAGTTGAGGTGCCCTCAGGGGAATCTTTTTGGGGATTTTGACATGGCACCTCAAGTATCTTTATTGACATCTCTTCATGGAAATGGAGTAAGTCATGAATAAGACACTTGGAAGTGTCTTATTGTGAACTTGGAAGTGAACTTGGAAGGTTCAATACCTTCCACTCTTAGACCCATCTCGTGATCCCCACTGCTTTCTATCCTCATATTGGCACAGGTCCATACAAATGCAGGATCCTTCGTTTTGGGTCTCCCTTGTCAAAGAAATTACACTCCCCCCCCCGGAACTGTGTTGATTCACCTGACCTTTCACTGGGGTGATTCCATCAGAGGACAATATAACAGAAGACATTTTTCTCTTGGGCTTGGCCTCCAGCTTACACGGTAGTAGTAGGTGATTAAAGGATTCCCCGTATTTTCATTTTGGCTTTCTATTTTAATCAGAATCTCCCAACACCTGGCAGCTCAGCCATCTCCAGCCCATCTGAGCTCCCCAGAGACTGGGGAGGGTAGTTCTCCTCAGTACAATGGCATTCTAGAAGAATCAACAGACTAAAGGGCTAAGAGGACACTCCTGGAAGGAGCAGAAACATCTCAGACATTTTAGAGGAGTGTACTGGGTTGTTTTACAGAATCTGAGGGTATCTTGAGGCCCTTCAGGAACGGGTCTCCAGAAATGTCAATGTGTCTTCTGGGGCACATCTCCAGCCCTGCCTCAAATACATCTCAGGAAGCTTCTGGGTCTTCGTAGAAGGATCTAGCTGCTTGTGCATGAAAACATGTTAGTTCCTAGGAAAATCTTCTGTACTTCCTTTGAGTGCCTGCCCCTTACCTGACCTCAGCTGCTGGGTCAGATGGAGACCCCACAGAGGGGCTTGGAGAAAGTTAAGAAAGCAGTTTCCTAGTGAGTGCTTTAGGCTTTCCGGCTGTGGGGCAGCTGTGGTCAGGGGAGGTCCTGTGAACAGAACGACTCTGAGAGTGTCCAAGGCACCAATTAACACCCTAGAGTTCAGCAAGTCATGCAAACTTCAGAGAGAGGTTGGTGGGAGTAAAAAAAAAAAAAATACGACAAAGAAAGAAGGGAAAAAGGAAAAGCCTCACCCTTTGGGATGTCTTTCCCCAACATTTCCAGACACCTTAGAGAGCATTTTTATCAGATCTCCACTGGAGGCAATTTTGCTAAAGTTAGCAAAGGAGCAAGAGGAAGCAAAAACATTTGGATTAGATCTTCCTGGGTGGATTTCCTTGGCTTCAATCTCAACAGTAATGTTTGAGGACTGACTCTGTTTTTGAAAACAGCTTACTTAGCTGCTGGGATGCAGAGTGAGGGATGAGACTGTTAGTTCAGAAGAGCTCTCAAAAGATCACACAGCTGAGAGTGGGCCCACTTGCTCTGAGAGTTTCCCTCTGCATGCCCGATACGGCATTCTAAGGGCTGATTGAAGTCAAGTTAGCCGAAGTTGTTCAGGATGGGAGAAGATCCAAGAACCAGATGGTTGGACTTCTTAAGCAAGCCCTACTGTATACTTTCATAGCTCACAGGGACATTTGTTAGGAGAAACAAATACTTTAATTCCAAGGAGTTAAGAATGGCAGGTTTATGGGTTCAATGTAAGTGTTTGCAACATTTATACTATTTTAACTAGACTAAGTTTCTCAAAGTATATCATGGGGGAAAACACAAATATTTTTTTAAAAGATATTACTTTTCTACTTCAGGTATTGTGCATATACACAGACAGGTATTTTTTACTGAACAAATGGTAATCACATGACTGTCATAGATGTCAAATTATTTGGTCATAGTGATTTACTTTTTTTATTTCCTGAATGTGGTAGGCATTTGAAGGGGACAGACAAACTATAAAATGTAATTTCTCACCTCGAGGAGCTCAGTTTACTTGATGGTGGCAAGAGGATAATATATATGGAAATACAAATGGGAGAACTTCAGCTTATAATTACCTGCTAATGTGGGTGATTAAGATTCTAAAGGTTGTGGGAATCCAAATGGGGAGAAATGAAGACATGGAAGAATAAGGCAGGAAGGCTGCCCATGCCTTGGGTCTTGGCTCCTCCTGCTGGCTCTCACATCTCTCTTCTCTTTCTCTCCTACTGTTTTTCCTTTTGGGACTCCCATCTCTCAGCATATGAATATTGACACCATTTCATCTATTCTGTCTTCCCTAACCACTGTAACACATATAAGAATTGTTGCCAGTCTCCAACTTTACCCCTTATAACACAACTTCAACTTATCACCCTAAAACTGATGTAGTTAATATCTGATAATGACTCTGAGTGGCATATCCCATTACTTTTCCCGATCATCTGTTTCTTCTGGTAAGAAGAGATGTGTAGTGTTAAGCATGTGCCTATGAGAGCCAGTCTACGTTTAAACCCTAGGTCCCTTGATTCCTACCTGTGAGAAAGCTATGAATCTTTATCATGAATTTATTTTCTCAATTGCAAATTGAAGCATTAACAACCCTAGCTATCACACTGTTTGCTGCAGGAATTGATCTCAAAACACCATACTCCAAAACTGTGCCCAGTAGAGAGTAAACACTCAGCTATTAGTCATACCACCCATCCTTTCCAGTTGAGTTCACATTCTTCCTCTTCCTATACTTCATCTAATGGTGGCTTCAGGGAGTTTTGGGGAAAGTCTCTCAGCTGTGTGTGCTGTTTTAGATGTTTCAACTTGTTCTCAAGCTCAAATGATAATGCCCATGGCTGTGTGTGACTGTGGTCAGTATTTCCCTTCAGGACTTAGCAGGTATTAGTCCACTGGCTTCAGAATTTGTTATCCTTTGTAGAAAGTTTACAATCTCATTTATACGCCCTTTAATGTGATCTGTATTTTTTTCTTTTGATAGTTTTTTGAGCATTTTCCTTTCTATTTGATGGGCCAAACTTTCATTACGATGTTTCTAGTTTTCAGTTTATTATTATTTACCTTATTTGGTGTTTGGAGGACACTTGATTTCACTCTAATTGTGAAAAGTCTATCTTACTAATTAATTCTCTGACATTCACAGAATTTTCCATTGAGGAAGTGTTTTTATTTTTATTTTTATTTATTTTTATTTATTTATTTTTTGGTTTATCGATACAGGGTCTCTCTGTGCAGTTTTGGTGCCTGTCCTGGATCTCACTCTGTAGACCAGGCTGGCCTTGAACTCATAGAGATCTGCCTGGCTCTGCCTACCGAGTGCTGGGATTAAAGGCATTTGCTACCACCACCCGGCCAGATTGAGGAAGTCTTATTGGATGCTTGTGACACATTTGGTCCTTTCTTTCCTCAGTTTCAGTCTGTTATTTTTAATCTCCTTATTTCTTGGCTGAATTTCGGTTAATAGTTAGATATGTTTATGCTTACTTAAATAATTTCAGAACTCGTTTTGTTTATTAGATATTATTTCATTGAATACACACATGCATATATCCACCCATACACACATGTGTATAATTTTCATTATTTTTCGTATATTTTCATTTAGTTTATATTTTTGTTTTCTTACCTACTATTCTTTTTAAGTGAATATTACATTTTCATATCTTAAACATATTTTGTATCATCATTTCTCTTTTTTTAATGTGTATATGTTTGCATGTTTCCTTGAGTTTAGTACACCACATGTGTGTAGTTCCCCACAGAAGCCAGAGGGTATCAGATCTCCTGAAGCTGGAGTTACAAAAAGTTCTAAACTGCCTGATGTGTGGGTACTGGGAACTGAACCCAGATACTCTTGAGAGAGCACTAAGTGCTCTTAACCACTAAGTCCCTAATTTCTCATTCAATACTTGCTTTAGAGGCTTAGTTTGCAAGCTATTTTGAGTGAAATTTCTATTTATTATCTCCTTCTTTGCCATTTAAAATTATTTCCTCTGGTAGCTATTTTCCCAGCTCCTCTTCTTAGTTCCCTGTGTAAAATCAGTGCTTGTAACTGCGCCTCAGGTTACCCATGCTCTTTACTTTCCTCCTTAACTACAACATGGGCTGATAACCAAAGTTGTGTGGCATCACAGTTGTATTTTTACCTGATATATGTCCTTTCCCATCAGAATTCCCTCGTTCAAGTTCGATCTTTTGTGAAACTCTCCATACATCCATTTTTCCCATTGATTTTATTTTTTTTTCATTTTTCTTTATTAAGAAATTTTCTACTCACTCTACATACTATCCACAACCCCCTTCCTCCCTCCTCCCTCCTCCCATCCCCAGCCCTCTTTCCCAAGCCACCAGGCAACCCCACATCCCCCAAATCGAGGTCTCCCATGGGGAGTCAGCAGAGCCCAGCACACTGAGCCTAGGCAGGTCCAAGCCCCTTCCCACTGCACCAAGACTATGCAAGGTGTCACACTACAGGCACTGGATTCCATAAACCTGCCCATAGACCAGGGACATATCCCGATCCCCCTGCCTAATACATCTATTAAAAACAAGACTCTTCGAACATTAGACTGAGCTCGGGGAATCTGGCTGAAGAGAGAAAGGAAGGATCATACCATTCAGAGGAGTCAAGGACATCACAAGAAAACCCACAGAACCAACTCACCTGGGCTCATAGAAACTCACAGAGACTGAACATACTATCAGGTAGCATGCATGGGACTGATTTAGGCTCTCTGCATATATGTGACAGTTTTGCATCATGGTCTTGTGGGACTCCTAACAGTGGGAGCAGGGGCTGTCTCTGATTCTTTTGCCGCCTTTTGTGACTTGATTCCTCATACTGGGTTGCCTTGCCCAGCCTTAATACAAGGGGAAGTGCTTCTGTCTTACTACAACTTGATGTGCTGTGGTTTGTCAATATCCACGGGGGGGTGGGGGGTGGGGGGTAGGTTGGGGGTGCTGACCTTTTCTGAAAGAAATGGAGCAGGAGTGGATGTGGGGGAGACAGAGGGGATGTAGGGAAGTGGTAATGGAAACTTGTGGTCAGGATGATAAACATGCAAACAAGACTTTCTAAAACATAAGCATAAAAAGCAGATTATAATACCTCCTTAAATTCATTCAGTGGATTCTCGTTGCTGTCATAGTATAATATTCTGGAATGACTTACAGTTTGCTTTATGGCAAGCCTTTGACACCTCATTCACCCTCTTCCTACTTAGTGTCAAAACTGCCAAAGTGAACTTCAGCAATACCCTAAACATGTTGGGAACTCTAACAATCTCCATTCTCTCCTGATTATATACTGTTCCCACATCTTCCCTTGTTCCATTGTCTATCTAGTTGATAACCACCCATGAATTGAAGTATTCAGATAGGAGCTTCTGTGAGAAACTTTATTCTCTGTTCACCTTTCTCTGTTCACAGAAGACACTGAGTGGCCATAAGACCACAAAATCATCCTTAGTAGGCGTAGTTATTCACATACCTTCTCATCATTCTTTGAGCTTGTTGAAGTCAAAGCTGTTTCTTTCTTTCACCTTGATGATTTCTATCAGCCTGGGCTTAGTTTTATGCTAACCCTGGAACAAGAACTCAGTACTGATTGAGCTAATGAGTGTATGAGTGGGCAAGAATCAGAGGCATACTATGTGAGGAGTGCCTGCTACAGAAAGGCTAAGGAAGTGGTAGAGGCAGAAGGTGTCTGAGAAACACCCTTGCAGTAAGATCCTTTGCAAGTTGCCAGACGATGGTGACCTGACTAAGCACCTGGAGCCACAACATGCATAGGATGCTTCAAGCATCCCCTTATAGCTAGCATCATCGCTAGGCCCATAACAAACGTTGGGACATGAACATAAATGACCCAAAACGTCACTCTTGAGGAACTTGGAGCCTAGCAGGAGCTATAGGTGAGTAGACTGATGAGACTAATAAAATTTGGTGATTGGCATCTCCGATGAGTGAGCTGAGGCCAGAGAAAACACAAAGGGGAAAACTCATCGCTGCTCACTGATGTCAGTGAAGACTTCATGGAGGAAGTGATCTCTCATTTGAGTTTTCAAGGATTAAAAAAAAAAGTTCAGGCAAAGATATTAGAGCTGAGAGCTGCATGAGGAAGCATGGACGAGATTAATGATTAATGTGTTAAATCGTGTGGCTTAGGCTATTAAGACACTGGAAGTTTGGAGAATGTGAGATAAAGAGGAGAATATTCATACACTTAGTGGGTGAAATGCTGGCTCAAAGGCAGATTTCCTCCCTGGCTAGCTATGCTGCCCTGTGATGGGTCTCCAGAGCTCACTGTCCGCTCGTGATGGGCTCTTCACATTTCTGAGCTGCAGTGCCCTCGTTTGCAGAGAAAGGCCACTCACAGACATCTGCTGGAGTGGCAGTGCAAACAGTATTCGCCAATACTTGGGAAACTCTGAGGTTTTTTACTCATTTTGATCTATGTAAATTATGGGGGTCTTTGCCTTTAACTGTGGTGCCTGAAAATTAAATCAGTCATATAATTAAAAAATAAAATAAAATAAAATGAATACTAAATTCAAAACCCCAAACCTGCATACCACTTTCCTTCCCCACAGAGATGAAAAATGTCTGACTCTTTCAGGATGCTCTGGTTTTCACCAGGACAGGCACCACCTCAAGGTTGAATTCAGGTGCTTCTGAGTTCAGAACTCTCAGGGGCTCTAAGGATGAACTGTCTACTTACAAGTTCCATTGTGCCACAAGGGGGTAGGGACGTTCTGTCTAAGTTTTTGCCATGTGCTTTTCCTGACCAAAGCTCTCTCGACAAATAAAAAGAACAATAATAATAAGATTTAAAGAAGAAATCACTTTGAATTTTAATAGATTTTAATTGAATAGATGTATGATCTACTTTTCTGCTATCATTTTTCTGATAATTAACATCTGTTCAGAGACTTCAGGAATGATACTAAAGGCCAACATATTGAAGGGCTGTCTTTCTAATGATCAGCAGGATAGTTCTAGAGGGCCAGAGAGGGTGACCCTGGGGTTGGAAGATTCAGTTACAAAGGAGGCCACCTTTCATTAATCTGAACAGACAGCCACAGGGCAATGTGAATGGTTCACAACTGGATTTTATCACGGCAAGTCCTTTCCATGTACACCCATTGAGAAGAATTTGGGGGAAAAAAAAACCTTAAAATCTTCTGCTCATTATGCACTTCTCTAAGAGGAAAACAAAATGACTAGATGAAAGGGAAAGCAGCTAATCCTTTAAAGCATGCATTAAGAAACAGTTCACAACGTGTGCCTCTTAAGCAACATGTCTTTAAAAACTATAACCAGTTGAAGCATGCAGTAGTAAGGTAATGACATCATTTCTGGATAAGGAGTCCTTACTCAGTGCTGAGGTTGTCCAGGACACAGATCTTTGGAGGTACTCTAAGATCTATAGGAAAACATAGCTGTGGCACTGGGGGACTTCTAAGATCTCCAGCCCAAGTCTAGTTATTTACCTCCGACATATAGAACTAATAGATTTCACCTGCTATGTGCTAGCCACCACATACCACTTTCTTCCCTGTTCCTGAAATTATCAATGCCCAGCACCCACTGTTATTTTTTTTTTCAGCTTGGGATATTTACTTATCTGTACCCAAGGAACAGACAGCTTCATTTGTCTGGTGATCTTCCACATGATGCTATTTAGCTTTCATATTAACATTTTAAAATGCTTAAAGAATCAAAACAAAGCTTCATCTACGTAATGACTTGGGTGCTGAGTCAAGCTGTTCAGGGAGTCCCTCTCTCCTCTTGGTGGGGCTCAGCCATTCTGGGTGATCTGTCTGTAATAAGTGACAGATTCTGGTCCCTGTAATGGAAAAGGCTGGAGGAGAGCAGCCCAGATCCAGTACAATAGCAAGGCAGGTGCTCCGGTCAGACTCTGCTCTACCAGGAAACGATCCTGGAATGCATGACCAATTTGGTTTCAGGACAGAATACTCCCTTTAATGGACAGAAAACACTAACCTTTTCTTTTTCCTTTTTCCTACCCTCATCCCCCCACCCTATTGAACCCCTAGTTTCAACAAGCCCCCTTTTCATTTTAACCCTTTCAAAGGATAAAAGGCCAGCTCCAATCTGCACACCCTCATCCATGTATTTACTGCTCTGCTAACAATCTGGGATGTGAAATGAAAATTCACTGGTCAGGAAAATATACAAATATACTCTGACTGTGGAGCATTGTGGGCTAATGGGCCATTTTCTTCTTCTAAAGTCTTGTTTTTAAATAACTCTAAAGGGGCTAGAGTATGAAATCCCTGTAAATAAGAGGGATTCTAGAAAGAAAAATATGCTACTAGATATGAAATAGCAATGCCCCATTAAAAATGCTCATAGCCTTTTAGAGATCATGTAGCATTGAAGTCAATATTTTAAATCTCACCTTGACGATCTAGTCTGGAAGAAGTTGGGGGTGAAAAAAACATGTTCAAAATGTATTGTACAAAAAAAAAAATTATAAGTTAAAATAATCTCCCCTTAAATAGCCTATTAGTTTGGTAACATTTCACAATGCTAATGAAACAAAAGAGTGAATAATACTGTTAACATCCTCATTCTTTAAATGCATGTCCAGACAACAATAGACAACACTAGGTATTCCCATCCACACAAATAAGATAACAGAATACTAGTTTACTAGTATTTTAAGTACAGCATTCATCTGACTCGGTTGACAAAGCAAGATTTGAGCAGGCTTCTTGGCTTGTTTTGTATGTAACTGTGTTTAAAATGTAGTGATGTGGAGTAATATATATTAGCAGGAATAGAAGTCTCCCTTTCAAGTATTGTTGTAACTTATCTTTGAAGTTAAGCTCATTTATCATGACGAGAATTGACCCCCAAAAGTAAAAAGTACAGCAACAAGCCTAAGGCAGTGTTAGAAACTTCCAGTAGCTGTAGAAAAAAAGGAGGAGGAGGTGGAGGAGGAGAAGAAGAAGAAGGAAACAGAAAAAGAAAAAAAAAGAAAGAGGAAAAAGGAGAATAAAAGGAAAAAAGAAAAATTGAAAATGTATTCACTATTGCACTGATAGATCTGAAAACAAGAGTTTTAATTACAGCAAATGGCAAAGAGATTTTTCTTTTAATGAACCCAAAAGCACGACTTCAGAGAGTATCTCCCACTCCCATGCTTTGCAATCTTTGATCAATTTGTATGTGTTCTTCATTTGGGAATAGTAGTCTGTATGTTAAAGAGGGACTCCTGCAAGATAATTTCATTTGCAACATGGTATCTTGAGAAATAATGGAAATAAAACACAGTAAGTCCATCTGTATCCATGTAGAAGCCAAAACTATGAGAGGTGCATCATGAACTCTTCAGGAGCATGTTGCAAAATGTATGTTCAGGAGAAGGTGTTGCACGTGTATATGCAGCCTGCTTTCATCAATGTGTGGACACTTGTTTGTCTGCAGCTACAGCTTCGACAGTCTGCTCCTTTAAAGAAAGAGGAGGCGTTAGCCTATCTCTGTCCTGGTATGAGAAATGAACTCTCAGGTTTTGAAGGAAAAAAAAAATAATGAAATTAGAGGTTGCTGCTTAAATCAGAGGCAATTAAAATGCACACATTTCTTTTCCTAGAATCTGCAATTGTATTCAAAGTTAGCAATACAATGCCTGCCTGTAGGATAAATAATTTAATGGGTTTTGTGATTTGGTACTAAAAGCAAAACAAAATCCTACAGCTGTAGCCTCGTTTTTTCTCCACACTCAAACTGTTCCTTCCTTAAATTGCATATTTGGTACAATTTTTTAAAGAACAGAGTAGGTTCTACATCTTTGAAAAACCAATTTCCTACATAATAGGTAATTGCACATAACTACAGGAGTTTCAGAAACTGAAACAAGAAAACAAATAAGATTTCTTCCCACCTAGGTCTATTTTTTTTTCCTCTTAAAGATTTGAAGTAAATCGCCATTATATTCATGCACTTTTGCCCCCTATGACAAGGAATGATATATGCTGAGAATAGCAAGGAAAACCACCCTCCTGCTTCTGATATCTACTCACTTAGCATTAGTTTCAGATTTGCTTGAACAAATCTAAGAATGGATTTTTATAAATTTCTTTCACTTTTACTTACGTTTGACAAGTGCCAGAATGCAAGGGAATGTGGTCAGGTGAGGACTCTTACATAGCGTGGGGCTGTGTTTTTAATTACTTTACTACTTCCCACTTCCACTGAAATGGATCTTAATAATCATTACTCTTTTTTGTCATTTTTTAATTTTATAATTAATTTAATTTTACATATCAGCCACAGATTCCCCTGTCAGCCTTTGTCCCCCCCGCCAATCCTCCCCACCTCCTCCAAGTCAAGGTCTCCCCTGGGAAACAATCATTTGCTCTTAGAACAAAGTGAAGACCACAACAGCATCCAGCCGCCGTGGCCTGAGAAAGCTTTCCAATGAGGGGATGAGAGTTAGGTCCAATGGGGAGTGGAGGGACTGTGTCTTCCAACTGCGCATTTCTTTAGGGCTGTATTGATTGATCTGGGCTCGAGTCCCAGAAAAGGTAAGATTTTGCTTTGGGAGCTTTTTGAGAGTTTTCTGGCTGGACAGAAAGACTGTTGTGTGTGCTTCCTCTACTTATAGCAAGCTGATGGCTATGTGTTTGTTTGTTTGTTTGTTTGTTTGTTTGTTTGTTTGTTTTTCTGTCTGTTCTCTCTCCCTAATCAGGGCAATGCAGATTATAGAATGAAAGTGCTTCAAACTTCCTACTGGGCAATCCTGTTTCTACAAGTATAAACTGAACTTATCCCATTGACTGGGTAAATAAATCTAGATGGATTGTCCCTAAGCCTGCATAGGCAAAATTATCTGTTTCTCAAATTCCAGGGGAGGATATTAGAGTAGGTAGTTGGTTTTTTAAAACAACTAATGGGTTGTTTGTTACATATAAGGTGCATCTTTTGTTTTGTTTGTTTGTTTGTTTCTTTTTGTTTTTCAAGACAGGGTTTCTCTGTATAGTTTTGTTGCCTGTCCTGGATCTCGCTCTACAGACTAGGCTGGCCTCGAACTCACAGAGATCCACCTGGCTCTTCTTTCCAAGTGCTGGGATTAAAGACGTGTGCCACCACAGCCTGGCTTAAAGTGCATCTTTTATGCTGAATTCAAAGTTATTTCTTTTCCTTCTATCACCCTTGGCATACAGTGGCATTTGAAATGAAAAAAATGTACAAACATGAGGTGTGTATTTTTTTTCTTGATCTCTGGCTTAACAATTATTATAATTGAAATAAATGTATCAAGTAAAATCCATTACTGAAGCCATCATTTTGTTTAGGAGGCATTGTGGATGCTGACAATTCCATATCCATGTATTCCTGTGGGGATGGAAGTAAAGCAAATGCTCTTAGTGTGACCATGAATATCATAGTTAGAGTCTGTGGTTCTCATAGACATATAAATGATTCCACAAACAAAAAGGAAGGCAGGGCAGGAAGGCAGGGATCATGATGGTTCCAGCAGTTCAACTACAGGAAACATCCAGTATCAAAAAAAAAAAAAATCAGTGTAATTGCTCCCATTTTTCTGATGTCAATGGCAGCTCAGATTCAACCAGGCCAGAGCTGAAACAGGAAATCAGCACTTGAAGGAGGTGAGGAGGAAGAAAAAAAACTGTCTTACATGTGAACAACTTAGATGACCTCCTCAAATGCTGGGGATGTCTTTCTGTATCCTGTGAATATCTGTTGTTCCCATTGATTAATAAATAAGCTGCTTTGGCCTATGGCAAGGCAGTTTAGAGGCAGGTGGGAAATCCAAGGAGAGAGACAGGGAAGAAGAAAGGAGAGGCAGGAGAGACGCCAGCCTGCCTCCCAAGGAACAACATACTCGCAGACCAGTAAGCCACAAAACATGTGGCAAAACATAGATTATTAGAAATGGGTTAATTTAAGATATAAGAGCCAGCTAGCAAGAGGCCTGCCATAAGCCATACAGTTTGTAAATACTATAAGCCTCTGTGTGTTTATTTGGGTCCAAGTGGCTGCGGGACCATGGGTGAGAGAGATTTGTCTGGACCATCGGGGGGCTGGGTGGACCCCAGAAACTTCCCACTACACTCAAACACATCACTTTAAAAATTCACAGTTGTGATAGCAAAGCCCGTAATCACAACACTTGGGATATTGAGGGAGGCAGAGCAGGAATTCAAGGCCAGAGCTGTTGTCTAAAACAACAATGGAATGACTCTTTGCCTCATGTCTCTCAATTTCAATGTGCTGTTGCTAGTAAATGCAGCTCTACTGTTTGTATTAAAATGCTTGTACCGATGTACTAAGTCTATATGAAGGCTCTTTCTAGTATTCTATATGATAGTGGGGACACATGACTTAAGAATTTTCCCACCATGCTTTGGTGAAGGAAATACCTACCTTTTACTATGCTGTGAGGTTTTGTGTATCTCTTCAATTCTTCTCAAGCCAGCTTAAAACAAACAAACAAACAAAAAACAAACCAAAAAGAGGAAACTTATAAAGTTTTTATAAAGAATTTTATTATGCTTTTATTTATTCATTTTGGTGAGTCGGGATCACTGATGTCATGGCACCCCACTACTTTTTTACTCTTTATTTTATGTGCACATGTGTAGCCACACATGTCACGGCAGCCTATTACATTTTAACTCTTTATTTTATGTGCATATGTGGCCACACATGTCATGGCACCCATGTGGAGGCCAAGGAACAACTTGCTGGAATCAGTTTTCTCCTTCTTCCATGTGGGTCTTTAGGATTGAATTCAAGTCATTAGGCTAGGTATAGCATCTCCCGATACTGAACCCAGCTTATGAAACTGTGGGTCATGATCCAGTATGGGATGGTGGAATTGAATGTTGGGAGCAGACAAAACTTTTGGCATCAAGCAATAAAAGGTTTCTAAATGAATAACTACCAGAAAATAATTTAAATGCAAATTCCTAATGAATCCAATGTTCCTCTGACAGTGCTCATACATGTTGTATCATCCTTCACCAAGGCCATGCATTTGAATGCAGAACACATACACTATAAACTACACATACCATCATGCCACATAATCCCAAATAATATGCCTGAAATAACCTTGGTTCAGATTTAAAACAATTGCATAGTATCTATCTCAGTGTTTTTACCATACACAGAAATTTGATTATTCTCAACAACAAAAACCAAAAAAAACTATGATAATTTAATTACAGAAAACAGATTTTTAATATTTTCCTATTACTCCTCATAATCAAAGTATGAAATCAGTGTATGTTTGAATTATATTATATGAGAATTCTGGATATTTAAAATTGCCATTTGAAATACTGACTTAAATTTCATAAAAAACAGTAAACAAATTTTGACTTGAAATTAGGACATCCTAGGCTCAGTGTGCTGGGCTCTGCTGACTTCCCTTGGGAGACCTCGATTTGGGGGATGTGGGGATGTGGGCAAAGTGGCTTGGCAAAGAGGGCTGGGGGTGGGACGAGGGAAGAGGGGGGATCTGTGGATAGTATATGGAGTGAGTAGAAAATTTCTTAATAAAGAAAAATGAAAGAAAAAAAAGAAATTAGGACAGCATTTCTAACAGTTTCTAAATTCTCCTAAACATACTTCTACCATTTGGGGGTATGTACACAGTATTCTTAGTTTCAATGATTATAAAATTAAAGTATCAATCAATCCTAAAGCATTCCCCAAATGCTCTACATCTGGCAATATAACTATTCAGTCAAGATTTAATTATTTTAAATATACTTTTTTAATTATGTGTCTGTGTCTTTGTTCTTATCCATGTCTGTGCCGATGCATGTATCTGTGTCTGTGAGTACAGGTACCCATGGATGCATCTAGTGGTGTTGGATGTCAAAGGATTTGGAGTTACAAGTAGTTTTCAAAACATAAAAAGTTATATTCTGTGGTTTTGCATGTGCCCTCACAAGTGTTTCCTCCTCCTCCCCCTCCTCCTCCTCCTCCTCTTCTCCTTCCTTCTCCTCCTCCCCCTCCTTCGTTTTCTTCTTTTAAAATTGTGTTTGTGTGAATATTTTGCTTGCATGAATGTCTATGCACAGCTTGCATGCCCGGTGCCCCCACAGACTAGAAAAGAGCATCAGATTCCCTGGGAGTGGGGTTATAAATGGTTGTGAACTTCCATGGGAATACTGGCAGTCAGACCCAGGTCCTCTAGAAGAGTACCCAATGCTCTTGACCACTGAGCTATCTCTACAGCCCCTATAATTTGTTTTACTTAATTCTTCCAGACAGCATTACAACCCATCCTACACACACACACAAACACACACACACACACACACACACACACACACACACACACACACACACACACAAACACATACCACCAACAGCATACAGTTATGGCTATTAAGCATGATGATGTTATGTTTTCTCATATGCCATGCAATATTTTACATAATTTGAGAACTTAACAATGTAGGCTGAAGTGTTAAGTATCTGAAGGAAGTTCAGCAAATTAGCCAAGGATAGACTAGAATATGTTTTTTGTAAATTAAATTTATACCTCCACACCAGGCAATTAATGCATCTTCCCTGGTTGTTTTTGTACTACAGTGGCGGATGATGGTTGAAACAGAGTTTCTACAGCATGCATTTATCATCTGGCTCATTACATAAAATGACTCCTAACTTAGATGGTGACTTCCATTCTCCATTCATGAACTTTAACCCACACATTGTGAGTTCTGAACTCTCATCACCTCACCACTCATAGAATTAAAGTTAACTGCATTGATAGCAATGTGATCAGCAGTAGCACCTTATAGGATCCTTATGGAGACTCCTTTTTGTTTATTTTTGTTTGCTTATTTTGAGACAGTATCTCATTATGTACTTCAGGCTAGTCTCAAATGAACTATAAAGTCAATAGTAGCCTTGACCTTGAGATCCTCCTGCCTGGATAAATACAAGAATTATAGGAATACACCACTATACCAGCTCTTCCATAAACTCTCAGCTGAAAGTGAGGGTAGGGTTATTACATGCTTCTCAGCTTGCTTGGAGATTATACATCCTGTTCTCTCACTCTTTTTAGACAGCTGACAGGAAAACTCTAATTGCCTCAATTCTAATTCTGTAACTTGATGTTTGTGCTGCCAGATGTCACTATATAAATTATTATAAGAGTGAATAACAGATATTTGTATTTGAGATCTTATCTCAGATATAGAAGATTCTGGGAGATATGGTAAAGGTCAGGTTGGAGAACAGAAATGAAGGAATTCAGCTTTCATAAATGCCATATGTTAATAGAGTTCATGTCATCATAATGAAATCGTCTTCCCCTTCCAAATAATGCTTATTGTTCTTAGACTTCTTAAAAGTAACACATGGAAATCCAAAAATAAAGTTAAACCACATATTGTGTTTGCTTTTCTAGACAGTAAATTGTGGTTTATGTATCACAGGTAAAGCATGTACTCACCTTTGGTAGAAACAGATATGCATGTTTGTATACATGGGTTAAAGTCAAGTATTAAGATTGATGTCTTTGCTCTCATAAAACCTTGAACTGTAATACATTATTGTGAACTCCTGGAAGAAAGACATAGGTCAAGGAATAGGTGGAGACTTGTACTCACTTTCAACATGTGTTGTCTAGATCTGCAGAAAGGGTATGGATACAATGAAAACACATTCATTGTGGTTGATGAATGAAACAGTTTAAATATAGTGTCCTAGTCAGGGTTCTATTGCTGTGAAGAGACACCATGGCCATGGCAACTCTTATAAAGGAAAATATTTAATTGGAGCTGGCTTTCAATTCAGAGGGTTAGTCCATTATTGACATGAAGGAAAACATGGGCACACAGTAAGACATGCTGCTGGAGAGGTGGCTGTGAGTTCTACATCTAGATATACAGGCACAAGGAAGTGACAGTGACACTGGACATGGCTTGAGCATCTGAGACCTCAAAGTCAACCCCCCTAGTGACACACCTCCTCCGGAAGAGCCACACCTACTCCAGTAAGACTACAAAGTCTAATAGTGCCAGTCCTGGTGGGTCTCTGGGGGCCATTTTTATTCCAACCATCACATGTAAGATTCATATTCTTGCATTCAAGCCTTCATCTTCAGTACTATCTATACCCATTAGATGATGTGACATTGACTTGTGTTATTCCCATTCTTCAGTTGGAGGTATGGGAAGTGGTAAAAGTATTTTTTAAAAGAGGAAAGGTAGAAGGTAATAGAGGAGGTGGATTTGTCAAAACCAGATATTATAGAGATGTGAGCATAGGTCTGGGTGGTTTCCTGAGTGCTAGCACCCCCTGTCTTATTTAAGGTTTCTATTGCTGTGAAGACACACAATGAAAATAGTGACTCTTATAAAGGAAAATATTTAATTGGGGTTGCTCACTTACAGTTCAGAGGAACAGTCCATTACCTTCATGGTGAGACATGGTGGCATGCAGACAGTCACAGTGCTGGAGAAGTAGCTGAAATTCCTAAATCTTACAAGCAACAGGAAGTGGTCTGAGGCACTGGGACATAAATGAGACCTCAAAGCACGCCTCCACAGTGACACACTTCCTCCCACAAGGCCATAACTACTACAACAAAGCCACACCTCCCAATAGTGCCCCTCTCTTTGGAAACCAATTTTTTCAACCCCCCCCCACACACACACACACTCAGATCTTGACAATACATTCCTTGTTTAGCATCAACAATTATTGTCAACTGTGGAAACTGTAGCGTTATGATCATCAAACTTTGTAAAGCTGCTAATTCATACTAAATCCACATTTGTTTTCTTCTCTGATATTAAGAGACCTTTTCTGGAGATATCTCCAGTACAGTTTTCCATGCCTGTATTTCAAGACAAATACTTAGTTCAGAGAAGAAAGATGTGGCTTCCAAAGCATTGAACCCTGGTGAAACATAGAGGACTCAAATTTCTTCTCTTTCTGGGTATAGCTAAAAACTAAAGCATAGGAAATAATCTGGAGAGTCACCAGAAAAGCAGTCAGTATTTTGACATGATTTGACATGTATTTGATTGTTGCGTTTTAGAGGTTTAAATGATTAAAAGAGGACAAAACTGGAAAGACCTTGCAGTGTGCTACATTTATTGCCAATTAGATTCATTCATGAGAGATTATCGAATGATCAATGTGACATATTTCTCCCCACTTATTGAAGTGAAAGTTAACCATGCCCTTACTTTTTCTAAGAAAAAAATCATAGCTTAGTTGCCCAAAATGGGTTCAATGGAGATCACAAACTTTGGTGGACCATAAAAGTTTATCTTAAGATGAATTACTTCAGTCATGCTGTTGAGCCACAGGTATCATGATTGACCACACAATAAAAAAAAAATTTTTAAAAAGCAGGCAAATAATCTTCTACTCATAGACACTTTACAGTCATTCTACCTAGTCCTTAATGATGATGCACTGTACATAATGAATTACAGATCAAATTCTTAGGTTGTTCATTGGTTTTGTTTTGTTTTCTGTTTCATATTGCAATATCACTTGCCATATGATGTGTATAATCATTTTATATACAGAAGATCTCCATTAATATTGGTTATCTCTTGCTATGTAATAAATTACAACCCTCAAAACAGTGATAACATTATTTATTGTATCACTTTCTTAGGCCAGAGATCTGTGAATAACTAGGCTGTGTTCTTACTCAGAACTTCCCTTGATGCTGTGACTGAGGTAGTGGTGAACAGTGGACAACTGAAGCTCCAATGGGGGAAGGATGTACTTTGAACTTTGTACTATGCATGAGACGGTTAGACAACTCTTGGAAAGATGGCCTAAGTTACTTAATAGCTATTGGTCAAATCACTAACCTCAGTTCTTTGCCATCCAAACCTCTTCCTAATATTCACCACCACATTGCATGTCAGAGCATCTGAGTGTCCAAAAAGTAAGCAATAGAGATGTGTCATAGACACCATAGTCTTTTATAACCTAACATATAAAAAAATGTTCCATTTCTTTTACCATATTGTATTTGTTGAAAGTAGGTCACTAGGTCAATCCTCCTCTTTAGGGATTAAGTATGGGCATTTGTAGCAGGAGATGGAGAACACCGCAAGCCATTGTCTAGCACTTCATATCAAATAGATAAAAAAGTAGATAGTGTAGAGTAAATGTTCAATATTTTTCTCCAATCTAGTATATGTTTCAAAGAATTTTGCTGTAATGGTACATGATCCATGAGAAGAGAGGCATGAGGGGTCAGGTTTAAAGCAGTCGTGAGGTTGCTATAAAGGGAAGCAGCCTTTCTATTCCTCAATCTTATTTGTATCTGACTTATTCCACATGTTCCATGTAAATATAAAATGATCATGGGAGCTACTACAACAGAGTAAATTACTCTTAATTTAATGGTGAAGAACAGTAGAAATACAGGTGCTGCTTTCCTTTCCTAGTCTCTAAATTCTGTTGAAGGCACATGGGCTAAAAGCAGAAAAGAGAATTCCATACATCTCACGTGCTTCTAAGGTCCACCCTTATGCCTGCTTCAATCAAAAATGGGATCTTGACAAAATAGTTCATAGAAGATAATGATTAACCTGCATTTCTAAATGCCTTGTCTGGATCCATTTCTTCAGCTGTGCTGTCCTGATGTCAGACCCTCAAACTCAGCAGTTTCGTCACTCCTCTTCAGCCTGCCAAAATGTCCAGGGGTCTGATATTTAACAATGGTCAATTGTTCTGCATGTGGTGTTGCAGTCTGGACTCTCTGCCTCGACTTCTTCTCTCCTCTTTCCCTTTTCTCTCCTCTTTCCCTTTTCTTCTCTCTTTTCTCCATCTTCAACTCTGGCTCTCTGACTAAACTCCTGATGGAAAGCTCCAACCACAGGAGATGCCTTCATTCAATTTTGTCCTCTCACCTGTCTTACTCCTCCATTTTGCAACAAAATGTCAGCCGTTGAAACCAATGCCACTTCTGGGTTTCTCATTCTCTTAATTTATTTCCTTTGCTGAGTAAATGTCTGCATTTACTACAACTGCTGCTGCTGCTGCTACTACTACTACAACAACAACTACTACTACTACTACTACTACTACTACTACTACTACTACTACTACTACTACTACTGCTACTACTACACACAAACACACATAAACACAAACAAAAACAAACCCCTAACGTGGTGATCCTGGCAGTTTCTTCCTAGTTAACTTCAGCAATATTATTGATGTCACTTAAAGGCACAGACTTTATAGTCAAATGATCATGCTTAACTTCTGTTTTTAATGTTTTGTAGTATAATAAATATAAACAAGTTAAAAAATTATTTAAGCTTCTTCAGTTTCTATACTGATAGAAGGGACAGAGTGCACATCAACACTGTTGGTATTAATCCCCCCCTTGAAGTTTCTGAATAATTTATATGCTTTGCCTGCTCTCCACTGATCTGGAAATCACAAAGAACATAACTGTACCAATCCTGTTTTGTCTGTACTATAATCATCATGGCATCTAGTTCATGTTCAGCACTCATGGAAAGATGCTGGACAGGAATAGATTTGGTGTCTAAGACATTTGGTAACATGATCATTTGAATGCATGGATTATAAATGTAAACTTAATGAGTAATTCTCTTCTTGACATTAGCTCATTTCATTCTCCAGCCTTAAAAAGTATGTGGGAACCTTACATCTTTTGAAATATTTTCCTATTTGGTAGCTGATGATCTATGAGTGAAGAAAGTATCAAAAATCAGTACCGCTCCAGATTGTAGACTTGCTAGGAAAGTATATCACTTCTTCCTGTTGCCATAATAGTCCATTATTTCAGGATAGTAAGTCATAACCTAAAATTCAAAAATGTGAAAACCCTTAATGACAGCAGTTTGGGTTCCTAAGATCAGATTAGAGTTGTTTTCACTTACTATTGAGAATTGGCACAAAAGTAAAACTGGGGAAAATGTGAGCAAAAAGAATGACATTATCTCATATCAAGACACCATCTCATTTGTAGATAGACAGAAAATACTCTAGCAAACAAACTAGATAACACATTTTGATAACTTCCATTGCTGAAATTCCTTGCAGCCACAGTTTTTAAAAGCTAATATTCGATCATTTTAAATTTCAAATGCCCTGACACGGCTATGCACCTTTGGAGTCAGCCACAAACTAATGAATCTGGAAATGATCAATTTATACTTCTTTCCTTAGTAAATTCTTATCAGAGCTTGCCTGGAGCAATGTATTTACCCTCCTGCTTGTCCAGAAAGTCTGCAGTATTTTCTCCTTTGTGACCTAGATTCTCTGATTTGAGTGTCTATATCCAGCTTCCAATTATGTAGAGCATCTCCTTGTACATGCTGTGTAGTTCTTATTAGCAACTGAGAAAACACACACGACTGAAATATGATCGGCTGTATTCTCCAAAGGACACTTGAAGGAAAGATATGATTTATGGTGTTTTTTAAATTTAATACTGCTAAGGTCTAAATGTTTATGTGCCCTCAAAATTCATTATGCTGCAATTCTAACCTTCAAGGTGACAATATTAAGAAGTGTGTGTGTGTGTGTGTGTGTGTGTGTGTGTGTGTGTGTGTGTGTTGCTTTGATATTAATACCTGATAGACACAAAAGAGGAAAGGTAAATGGTTCTCTTGGTTTCAGAAGTTCATAACTTCTAGGTCCCATGTACTTGAGTAGAAAGTTAGGCAGCAAGAGTGAACAGTGAAGGACACCCATGCGCATCATGATTGACCAGACAGCACAGACAAAGTGTGATAAAAATAGGAATTGGTTATTATCAAAGGCCCACCCCCAGGGAAGTACTTCTGCCACTCGGGCCCCACATCTTACAGATGTTCCCCATCTTCCTCAAATAGGAGCACTGGCTAGGGAATAGTCCTTCACAGCTTATGACTGTGGGAAGACAATTAAGGTTCATACTTAGCAGGGAAATTACAGAGATCACTAGAGAATGGAGAAGGAGCCCTCATAAATGGGACTGATATTTAATCAAAGAGGCACAAAAACCTTTCAGCTTTCCTACCCTGTGAGAACAAAGCAAAGAAGTATACCCAGGAACCAGAACATTCAAAACTTGCCCAGCACCTCCAACCCCGAAGTATATAAAAAAAAAATTTTCTGTAGTTTAGAAACAATTGAGTTTTGGGTAATTTGTTATTTAAGTCCAAGCTAATGCAAGTCCTTTTACATAGGGCAAACCATTACTGTTCTGGATATTTCTCACCATTTCAGGTAGAATTAAAACCTACTTCAAACTCTCAGACTTAGTATAAAAAATGGTATATTCAGAGGGTGTTCACATTAACTTTTACATGTTCAATCTAGGTAGACTTCTGCTTCTATTAGGGACCACTCAGTCTACATGACAGTGTTTTCTTCTAAGAACACCATATATTCAGATACAGCATTGCTTTGAAGCACCGAACTTCTCATAGTTGTCAAAGATACTGGAAGCTCTGCCTGTGTCATCTGTAGCATGCCCTGCTGCAAGGAGCTAAAACGCTGCTGTTGTTTTGTGTGGTCTTCATTACACAAATTAGTTTTTGTTGTTCTTACTTTTCTGTTTTCTCCCTCAGGACTGTCTTCATAAGATTTCAAAGTGTCTTAGTTGTTATTTTCAACAAAAACAAGGTCGAAAGCCAGTGTTTTTGTATTCAGATGGTGAAATACCGTTCCTTGGTCAAGGTATCTTGATCAACTATTATTTTTCTAGATTCTCACTCAGCCATATCTGCAATAAATGTTTGTTGACTAGCGCCTTGATATGTGACTTTCCCTATGGAAACATGGACAAGTATCTACT
Source organism: Peromyscus maniculatus bairdii (assembly GCF_049852395.1). Taxonomy (NCBI): domain Eukaryota; kingdom Metazoa; phylum Chordata; class Mammalia; order Rodentia; family Cricetidae; genus Peromyscus; species Peromyscus maniculatus. The sequence goes on along the minus strand of NC_134872.1, from coordinate 56,875,843 downwards.
TACCCTCAAGGATACAATGGTAGGTTAAAGTAACTATTATACCAAAGTCTAACATGGAACGCCAATGAGTTTATTGGGGTTACTTATATGACTGAGGGCTTACAGAAATAAAGACAGCTGCACTGTTGCAAAGCCAACCCAAACTTGGGTGCTGACTCACAGAAGCTTCATCCCTGGGCTCCCTACATGTCAGGAAAGGAACTTGCCAGGTCTGAGAGTCTTCTCTCCCAACTGATCCTTACTGCTTATATAACAGTTGTGGGAGGGACTTTCTGAATCTTGTAAGTTTTGGGAACTTCTTGATACTTGTTTGTTGTTTATGCCTTGAACTTTATTAAGCCCCACCCCCTTGAATCTTAAGTATTCTTCCTCCAAGATATAGTGTTTAATTTCAGAAGAAACTGTTACTCCACACCATGCTACATGAGGGATAATTTTTTTTAAAGTAGAATTACCAAATGTGAATTGTTTTATTGCTGTTTCCATAATCTGAGTAGAAACATTTGACCTTGAAATTGGTTAGTGTGAATAAAATACAGGAAATTAAATATGTCAACCATTAAGCTTCCACAGCACTTGGGTATCATTTGTTGAATGAACTCAGGAGGACGAAGTTATACCCTGGAACCTAATAGAATTAAGTCAATGTTCTGCTTCCTTCAGCACATTTTATCTATTCCAGAACATTCCTTTTTAAATATTTTAGACAGTTCCAATGATGAATACTCTTTTTACAGAATTATCCAGTTGTGTCTACACACAGACATACAGCCTGACATATATTTATGCGTGTTTGTATGTATATAGAACTAAAACAAATTTCATAAAGCAATATCCACCTAACTTATATGTAATATGTTATGATTATTTTCTATGGGGCACTTTTTTTTTCTGTCTTTCACCTTTTAGTGCTACCTAATCAGTACCCTTTGATGATTCAGTAGCACTACCCAGTAGGGGTCAAGTGATTTTTAATTACCTCCTATCGGAGAATTCTTGAAAACTAATAGTGTCCTTCAAAATTGCAGATAAGATCACCCAGGGAAAAGGCTGTGGACACAGTTTCAAAAACTTGAACTTTGCAGCCTGGAGGAACAGTGGATTTTTAGAGGAGGAAAACATTTAGCAAAACCTCATTGGAGGAGAGCACAGGGAGTAGACAATGGACACTGAGATCTTAGCAAGGACAAAGCTCAGCCATTTAGAAGTGGTCCTCTGCACTTTTAAGCATTCACAGTACAAAAGAGGAGGCCAGTGGCTGGAGAAAAGGCTCAGCTGGTAAATTACTTGCTGTATAAGTATGAGGACCCGAGTTTGACCTTCAGCGCCCATGTTAAAAAAATAAATAAAAAAGAAGAAGAGTATGGCAATGAGGACCTCTACTTTCATCATTGGGTACCCAGCAACAGGAGGATGCCCAGAGACTGTTGGCTGGCGATTCTAACTGAACTGGTTCAGTGAGAGACTCCTCCTCAAATAATGAGACATAGAGCAATGAAAAACACCTGATATTGACCTTTGCCTCTGTATATGTGTGCACACACACAAACACACCTAGGCAAGGAGGCCTTCATTACATCTGATAAAGTGGCAGAACACTTTCTGTTAGTAATTATTTTTATCTCTCTCGTGTTTTATTGGGGAAAAGGAATGTGAGAAGATAGAGGGTTAGACACATTTCCTAGAAAACTGACTATATAATCCACGACTTTCTGGGTTCTTTCTCATCTTTGTGATTACTTCAAATGTAAGAAGAGAATTGGTTAAGAGGACCTCATCATTTTGAAGTTTTTATCATATAATTATCTTCTTCCCAGTAGCCTGAACTGAGCTTTACTAAAATAAGTGTCTTAGGCGGCAGGTGCTTGTCATCAGACTAAAGAATGTTATGGGGACCTGGAAATGACCCATGCTGTTTTTCAGGTTCAAAGAAAGCAGGGAACAGGAGTTCTTCTATTAGGGGCCTTTGGGCCATGTACCTGCTGTTCCTGAAGCATTGTGTGTATGTGTGTGTGTGTGTGTGTGTGTGTGTGTGTGTGTGTGTATGTGTGTTCGCACATTGTGGGGTGCCTCTGGATCATCATCTTGCAGTTTGCTAATACCTTCCTTGGAAATGTTCTCTCTAGTTCTCTACAGACACTACGTTCATCCTTACAATTGTCCTTGTAGAGAACTAAAGCTTGTACTCCTCAGACCTACATTATCAAAAGGGAAGTTGTTTCTCTTTATACATGCACTAGCATAGAACACAGGAAACTCATTTAACTGGTACACATATGTCCTATAAATGAAAATGAAAATATACAGGTCTACAAAAATTCCACTTGTGTTCCCATTAAGCCTATTAAAAGTGTTGATGGTTCTTGGCATAGGAGAAGATAGTAATGTTGAGGAAATGACCTTATAAATCACATTTTATGATGTGTTACTTTTTTAAAAGATAAAAGCAAATGAATGTGATTTTTTTAAGGTTCTGAGTAAGATACAACCACATACTCAATGCACAGCAAAGCAGTTATCTGACCTTCTTATCCTTGCTGTTGAGGCTGCTTTAGCACAATGTAGCACCAGAGTTCAAACTGAGGTCCACATTTGGTAGTTGCCATGGTGACTGTGTGACACATTGTCAATTAATCATGAAGTTTCCTTCTGTCGTGGAGAACACTAGTCCTGAGATGGCCGATTTCCTGAATTGTGTCTCTATGCACACTCTTACTACTGTGAAATGCTCAAGTGCTATGCTAACTTTCATACTCTGTTCAGCACCTCCCAGGATGTACATCCTTGATGGTAGCTGTTGAAGCCAGTCTTCCCTGGCTCTTCAATGGACACCTTAGAAAGAACTATAGAATGAGATCCTGTCAGGACAGTGGGAGACCTGTTCCAAAAGTTGCTGCTTCAGCGTGCTAAGTGGTAGCCTCGGGGCCAGCACAGATTTCATGCTGGTTCCTAAACTGCCTGTTGAGACCCAGGGAGCTGCTAAGGTAAGAAGTCGCTCCATTAAGCAGAGAAGGCTAGGGTTGAAATAAGAAAACACTATCTTTCCTGTTTTGATGGGGGCCACCTGTTACTAAAGACTTTCAAATACCTTCTCCACCCACAGAACCTTGCCATTAAGGGCTAGTTGTATTCCTATCATATCTTTTTATTTTAATTTTTATTGAAAAACATTGTTTCATACAATATATTCTGATCAAGGTTTCCCCTTTCCCAACTCTTCCTGAACCCTTCCAACATCCCTACCCACCCAACTCCTTTCTCTCTCTTTAAAAAGCAAGACAAACAGGCAAACAGACAAACAAACAAAATAACAGAGTAGAAAAGAACACAAGAAACATGCATATATACACAAATGCACTCACAAGATTGGAAACCATATACAGGCAAAAGATCAGTAAGACAAAAAAAAATGCCCAAACAAAGCAATATGAGACAAAAAGTCTACAAAAAATACCACTGGGTTTATTTTGTGTTGGCCATCTACGGCTTTACATGGGCCTACCCTAAATTGTGGTTAATGTTCCAGTGAAACTCCATTGAAGAAAATCATGTGTTGTTGTCGTCTTTTTTTTTTTTCTTTTGCAAATGGGTACCAATTGCAGATAGGTTCTCTGTTAGGGTGGGTGCCTGTGTCCACTCCCCTCTCTCAGTGCTGATACCTCATTTTGCTTGGACCGGTCAGGCCCTCTACATGGATGTTCCTTGATATCAGCCATCCCCTCCACCTCTTACAATCTTTCTGCATCCTCTTCCATGTAGCTGCCTGAGCCCTAAGGGGAAGGGTTTGATGAAGATATATCTTAAACATAGCAAATATGGAAAACGGTTTCGTCCAGCATCAGTAAAAGAAGCAAGCAAGGGTTTCTTGAATGCCCCTTCTACTCAGCTTCCCAGAATGGTCTCTAGTTCACCCCCTGTTCCAATCCTCTGCCTCAGTCATATGTGGGTGCTTTTCTCCAGTATTCTACCTTCTATGCTTTCTTACTTCCCTGCCTTGTTATTCAGGCCGTTCATCTTCTCTTAAATGTATTTATGCAGACACTGCCAAACCTTTAAAGTTCTAATCATGTCTACTTCCCTCATTCAAGACTTCCACAGGCCTTCCAAGTTGGAAGTCCACCTTCTTGCAGCTGCTGTTCCATTCAATTGAAATTCATTTTATCTCCAGTTCATGTGGTACTGTTTTATCTACCCAAACAGAAGGACAGCATCTTAAAAGCACAGGAGAGTGCTGAGATGTGTTGGATGCCCTCTCTAAAAGACAATGATAAATTCTAAATTGTCTCCTGTGTATGTTGGCACCAAGCACACGGCAGAGCTCTGCTCGTGGTGACTTCCCAATGGACACATATATCCTCATCCCAAAGTTAATATTTCAGGTCACTATGTCAATCCACATCCTCCAGATCTAGATAAAGCTGGTATTTAGGGAGCTTGGCTCTTTCTGATGCTCAGAATTTATTAGATGGTCCTGCCTTCCTGAATTGTACTTACTACTTGTAAGAAGTGATTGCACTCTGGGTACTATTGTCCTTGGGGGTTGATCAGGCCAGCCCAAAGGCAGAGGAATGTCTGAACAAGCAGATTAATGAGCAGCCACTGAGGAGGCTGTGGATCCCCATTCAAGGTCTTGGAAAGTGTCTGTCTAAGATTTGATGAAAAGGACTGGATTTGGGGCCAGAGGGTGAGAGTGGCACCACGTGTCCCTTGCCTCCTGCTGCTGGGGGCCTGAAGAACAATGACGAGGCAGAGAGGCTGCAAGAGTGGGAAGCAGCTGACTCCAGCTGACTGAAAATAGGCCATTTGTCCTGCTCAATGCTAATGGGCTCAGGGCTTTGCACAGTTGGGGCTGCTGAGTGGGGCCGGGATGCAGAAGCGGTTATGTATGCACGTGTCTGTGAGATCAAGCCTTCTTTCTTTGCCTTTAATCAGCTTTCTCTACTCGATAAATTACCAATAAGAATAGCTGATGATCTCACCAGCTTTCCTAGCTGGTGAAGACTTAAATGCATTGGCTTTGCCAGCTTGGGAGCATGGGAAGATTGATTTAAATTCTAGAGCTAGATGGAGACTCCCAAGATATATCTCAACTCAAATGAAAAAAAAAAATGTGATCATAAAATTTAACAGATCAGATGTCATTACAATAAATTACAAGAGCATGACTGAGTATCCTAATTCCTTGTTGTTGTTGTTTTCCAAAATCCTACCTTTCATTCACAGGACATAGAAACATATGGGCATTATCAGTATTTCGACGGGGTTCTGTTGATAGCCACGATAGCCTCACCTATAATAGTATCAGCCTTCAGGGGTCACTAAGTTAAAGTCAGCTAAATATTGCCTGTTGACCAAGCAGGACACCTAGAGAGAGGCAGTATACAGTTCAGTCACTAGAGGAAGATACAGAAAACAGCTTGCAGTTTCCTTGTGTTGTGAATGACGGGACCGACAGACACACGTCTTTGCAAGGGTGTGTATATAAATGAGCAAACCCATACAGACATACATTTACTGCAGAGGTTACTTATGACAAATAGTTTAGTGTGACTCTCAGCAGTCATCAGGCTCTATTGGAGAGCGACCTAAGCCTCTTCTTCCAACATACCCTTCCTTCACTCTATGTCAGGCTTTCTAGGATATCAGGGCATAGCTCTTGGCTTCCAGATGGAAATTTTCTTCTACATCATATTGAGGGTGGTCCTGAGCTAGGCTGATGAGAACCTTCTGAAAAGTCCAGAGCTGCCTAGTCCAGAGTATCTATTTCTGCTCAATCTCTGAGGTAGACAGTGATGCTTGGAAGTTCTCTCCCAAGGCCATGCAGAAACCACTTCTGCTTACAAAGGTGCCACAGTTGTGACTCTTCAATTTTTTTTTTCTGGCAGTTTTTGGCTCCCTTTATTGTTGCAAGCTTTGGAAGGTTTTGAAAACACCATCACATTCTACTACTACTAAAACCACCTTCAGAAATTTCCTCTGAATATGAGTAGTGTTTTTTCCCCCTTACGGTTGTCTCTTTCATAATTGCTGGGTGCCCCTCTTCTCTGATGGAGTTGAAAATAGACAGAAAGTTGCAGAACAGGAAATATTCCCGTCTTGCTCCATTTTCCATTGTTTTTCATGTTTTGAGGTCAAGATTGATACTGGAGCAAAGGTCCTTACATTACCAAAGTCAGTGAAATAACATCAGTTCAGAAAGAAGCTTATATTTCACATGAAAGACACCAAGGGTATACATACATGCACATATATGTAAATATGCAATTCAAGATAAAAGCATATAAACAATGTAAAAATCACATAGAAGAAATTCGTAATTTTCTAAGGTGGCTTCAGCTAAGGCTTTGGGAAAAGGGAAACATTTGACCTTAGCTTTGAAGAAATAATAATATATGAGCATTCACTCATTAAATGCAATTGGTTTAGGCAAAGGCATTATTTCAGTTTCTTTGTGTTGGCCTTCATATTATAAGATTCATTTTAGATGTCTTGAGCTCTATCTTTTCATGATTTTTCCATCAAATATTCTTGAGCTTGGTTTCACATATTCAGTTTAAAGTATTTTCAGTAAACACACTTATAGAATTCCAAGTTACTTTCACAGACAAAAGTTTAGAATATAGAGAAAAAATGTACTGTTAGTCTTTGGTAAGATAATGACCCCAGAGCACCATGGAAATGATATAGGGTCTATTATGAACAGCTCATATCTTAAGTCCTGCATGCAGAGGTTGAAATCTGTTACCCCCTTTACCTACCCAAGCTTAGAGGGGGCACCTTCAAGGCTAGTTCCTATTTTATCCCTGTTATCATATGCAAGAGCTGAGATAAATAGAGGCTGAGTTGCTTGGTATAAGTTAGTCAATAAGTGTTATAGCCAGTCTTTGAATACAGGACGACTTATGGAAAGTTAATACATATAAATGATGTTTTATATGGGCTCTAGCCAATCTCAAAATAATTACTTGGAGCTGGGAGCAGTGGGTCATAGAGCTTTCTGTCCAAGAATGAGAAATGAAGTTTGAATCCCCAGGCCCATGTGAAGTCAGGCATGGCTGGAGGTGCCTGTAACTACAGAAACTGGTGGCTTCTGGGAGCTCAATAGTCAGCCAACACAGCCAGAATGGTGAGCGTCCATTCAATGACTCAGTCTCAAGGGCGTCAGGAGGGCGCAATGAAAGAAGACACCTCTGGCCTCCATATGCGTGTGCACACACACCGTAATCGCTTACTGAGTGGGATGATTCTATCGATCACCTTTTTATTGCATAGCTGCCATTTTCTAGGTGAAATGCTATGAGTTGAAACCCTAATGAAAACTAAGTGGTATCTCCCTTAAACAGTCTAGAGGAAGTTTTGACAGGGGAAATTATTTAAAATGGGGCCAACTACTTGTGAAGAGAACACATCTGTATCCTTTGTCTTGGAAGTTATATTTTGCAAAGGAATAGTGGTAGATGCTGTAAAAAGTGGCTCCTTCAAATGTTAGTAACATTATTTTTGTATACTAAAAGGTATTTTTTTTTCCACTCAGTAGGCCAAAGAGATATTCCTGTGAGGCAAGGCCCCGAGAGGGCCTCAGGGACTCAGGCTCAGTGTCTTCTGTGTCTCCACTGTCCCTTCATGTTCATCACAGGGGATCGCCCTCCTCAGTCATGCCTGGGGGAGTGGTTTGGGACGCTCTCAAGAAATAGAGTACACCACATGCACTCATGCACTCACATTGAAGAGGAGACTCAAAATGTGCTCTCACTGTGGACCCAGGAAGAAGGGAGATTGGTTTGACAATGAGAATTCTTAGGACTTAGATCAACAGCTTCCCCTTTTATTGAATTTTAAATGATATTACTCTGTAGGTTCTGGGACAGATGTAACTGTTAAAATCCAGGAGCACTGTATAAATAATCCATTATAAGCAGAGGTAGGGTAAGGCAGGGAAGGAAAGAATCTTGTTCCTGTCTCCATTTCTTTCCTGTTGTTCGGTAGAGACCAGGACTGTTTTAATGAAACGGAATCGAATTTACTCACTCCTCCTCCCCTTCTTGATTCTTTCACCTGGTGTCTGAATAGAGTTTCTAACTAGATAGTAGTACTATGTGACCACTGTGGGAGAAAAAGATGAATGCAAATCAAATTATCTGCACATAATTCCATCTACTTTTAGATAATTCAAATTTTCATGCTGAACCTGTAATATCAAAGGTATGAGGCAGAGTATGGTGAAAATTAACATATATTGATTGCTGTTACACAGCAGCTACAGTTTTGGATCCTTTAAATGGTATTTTTAATTCTCTAAAATATTAGAATCATTTTTTAAGGGTTGATTTATTTTATATATGTGGGTGTCTTTTCTACATGTATGTCTGGGTACCACTTGTGTGACTGGTACATGGAATCCAGAAGAGAGCATTTCTTCTCCTGGAACTGGAGTTACCAAAGGTTGTAAGACACTATGTGGGGACTGAAAATTGAATCCCAGTCCTCTGGAAGAGCAACCAGTATTCTTAATCATCAAGCCCTTTCTCTAGTCCCCGTGGTAGCCATTGAACAAATAGTGCTTATAATGTCTAAATCATGAGCCTAACATGCTCATCAATGACAGACTCAGGATAAAAAATGTGGAATATTTAACCTGCAAAATTTTATTTACCTCCGTGGGATCCAATTTACTGAGAAATTTACAGTACCCAATAAAGATATATCAATGGGAAAAATAACTCAGTTGCTTTAAATTTATAAGAGTGAAACATCCATTTAATTTCTTTCACTTTCTGGCCGCCTCTATCTAGACAGACAGATAATAAATGTTTATGATGCACACTCACCTGGAAGTAAAACAATCATAGGAACTCTCTCAGGTGGCATTGCATCACAGATTGTGCGTATTAATTTGGTCAATGTTTATTGAGTATTTTATGCTCGTCACTCACAGGTTCCATGTTAATGGATAAGCCACGTCTTCCTACTCAAACAGATTGCCTTCATAAACATGGTCTTGCATGAGTCTCCAAAAGTGGGAATCATACTTTAAATTGTGTTTTTTGTTTTGTTTTGTTTTTCTTTTTATTAACTAGACCTTGATGATGTAGTAGGATACTTTTACAATGCTGTTTTGTTGCAGCCAGCCACATCTGGCTGTATTCAAAGTCCTGAAGCCATCGATCCCTTCAGTGTTATATATTACTGCAGTACGTTCAATACATTTGTCAAGGATTTTTTGACTTAGGATTTATGACTTTATGATTACCCAGGTTGAAGAGCATTTGCCCTCATGTATGATTATAATTACTGCTTCAGTATTCTGAACCTACCTCATTTTCATAAAAAACAAATTAAAATATCTTGATGAACTCCTAAGAGCATCCATCCATTGGGCTCCTTATGTTTCGTTGGCCCCCTGAGGCTAGACTTGAAAGTAATAAACACAGGATCTGTTTCCGGGCACTTTGATCACTGTTGGGGTAGCTAGAATCATATTGTTAGGTATCTTCTAGATGATTTCTAGCGAGGGAGTGACAGGAAAAATTTAACCACCCAATGTTTAGATAAAACACAACTAGGCCAGTCTCTCCTGGTTTCAAGTAGGTGTTGAAATTGATCCAAGATCATGTCTTATGTCTTAGCATCTTTTTTCTTATCAATAAGAAAATTATTAGTGAGAAGTAGATGCTGTGGGATATTGTACTGTATGCTATGAATATGTGTTGCTCTGATTGGTTGATAAATAAAACACTGATTAGCCAGTAGCCAGGCAGGAAGTATAGGTGGAGGGGGCAGATGAGGAGAATTCTGGGAAAAGGAAGGGCTGAGTGACAGTTGTCAGCCAGACACAGAGGAAGCAAGATGACAAGGCAGAACTGAGAAAAAGTACCAAACCATATGACTAAACATAGATAAGAATTATGGATTAATTTAAGTGTTAAGAGCTGGTCAGTAAAAGTGTAAGAGCTAGTCAGTAATAAGCCTGAGCTCATGACCAAGCAGTTATAATTAATATAAACCTCTGTGTATTTACTTGGGGGATGTGAGTAGGAGAGATTTGTCTCAACCACTGGCCAACTGGGACACACTATAAGATGATGTCCAAATAAAATCTCATATATAATGTTAGTGTCTGCAGAGTGCAATGCCCTGTACTATTAAAGAAACTTAACAATTACTTTTAAAACTTTGGTGGTGCTTTTATGTTTGGTGTTTAAGACCATTCAGATGACCAAAACTGACATTTTTTTTTCATGGGCAGGAAAGAATATGTACAAAATATATCATATGGGGAAATTTTTTTTTTTAAAAAATTGTCAAGACCAGTAAAGGATCTAGTCTTTGGGGTTACAAGGGATTAGGAGAAGCCAATGGCTCCATCATTTTATGAGATATTCCATCTTTTGAGACTAAGCCAGAGGCCTTGCTTATCTGGTTTTTTCCAGATCCCTGCCTAGAGATTTTAAAGCCACGAACTCTTGCCTTTACTTCTCTCACACATCTCTCTCCAGTCAAGGTGCCAGTCATGGACTTTCCTTGGATGTTATATAAATGGAACTACTGATGCATTTCAGAGTCCTTTCACATAGACTCACTGTAAGGGTATCCTACTGCCACACTCAAAAACTCCATTAGCTCAGAGAAGCTAGATCCATCATTGCCCAATTTCCTAGTGTCAGTTAAGGTTATATATTTAGAGGATGGAATGATGAGAACAGGAGGTAGCATCTGGAGAAGCAGCTCAAGACAAGGGCACAAGAAGCAACAGTTACAGAAATACTCTTGGTTTTCAGGTTAGGGGTCCCAGAAGGGAGCTCTGGTCTCTTATTTCCTCCTTAAGGTGCAGTCCTGTCTGGAGGCTACATGCAAGGGAGGGAAAAGAAAGTCTATGCAGGTGCTGGTCCCTCCTGGTGAGCAATTCTGGAACTGGATCTTTCTGAGTTTTCATGGTTATATAAATGGCTTATATTGATCCCCCAGTCTCGATCTATCTCCTAATGATTTTTACAGTCCCCTCTTCAGAGTGGGGAATGAGCAACCCAGTAAAGGCCCATTAAGGAAAACTTCTGATCAAGACAGTAGAATTTTTGACCTGGCTAGAGACCTAACATTTCAGTTGGGCACACCAATCACCTGAACAAGGAAGGCTCACCTGAAGCCATGCTAAAGAGATAGGTGGAATAATTATCTCTTTGGCGAGGCACCAGTATGCTTCTTCTCAGAATTCCCACCCCTGCTAGCACAGTCCCTATGAGCCACCATGAGGTTTTACAACCTTTTCTTTCTTTTCGCTTTTCTTTTTGTATTCTGGCTGTTGTGGTTTAAAAGAAAATGGCCCCCAAAGGAAGTGGCACAGTTAAGAGGTGTGGCCTTGTTAGAGTAGGTGTGGCCTTGTGGGAGGAAGTGTGGCACTGTGGGGGTAGGCTTTGAGATCTCCTATGCTCAAGCTACTCCCAAAGTGACAGACCACTCAGTTCCTTCTCCAGCAACATGTCTGCCTGCATGTCACCATGTGGCACCATGATAATAATGTTGCATCTCTGAAACTGTAAGCCATCCCAATTAAATGTTTTTCCTTTATAAGAGTTGCCATGGTCATGGTGTCTCTTCACAGCAATAGAAGCCCTAACTAAGGCACTAGCAATAGTCTAATTTTTTTTTCTGGTATGTTAACTTTCTTTCTCTTCCAATCTCTCCTCCCCATCATGTGGTTACCAGTCTTCTTGCAGCTCACCTTCATGATAGCTTAACTCAAATGACATGACTTTTTTCTTTCCCTTCTTCATCGTCCTCCTCCTTTACAGCTGCTGAGATTTGTGGTTTGCCAGCCTAGAGCTTCCCATCCACTCTTTTTAAATAAACAATCAAGTATTTTAATATAATTATCACAAATCTTTACTTTTAATGCTTCAATATAACTCTAAAGAAGGTCAAACCCTTAAGGATGTCCTTATGTTAATGGGTCTGTAGCCATCTACTGGGATGGCATCAATTTACCAGCGTTCACTTCCACAAAGGAGAAAGATTCCCTTAATGATTTGGATGAAAATGGCCCCCATTGATTCATATGCTTGAGTACTTGGTCCCCAGTTGGTTGAACTGTTTGGGAAGGATTAATAGGCATTGGTGTTTATTTGAGGGGATGTGTCATTAGGGGTGGGTGGAGCTTCCATTCTAAAATGTAGTAAAATTGACCCTTTCAAGTGAAAAATATTATGCTTAAATTTTTTGTTTTAATTGATTTATTTATTTGTGAGTTTGTGGTGTCAAAGCTGTGCTGTGCTGTGTGTGTGTGTGTGTGTGTGTATTTGTGAGTGTGTCTGCATATAGAGATCAAAGAACAAGCCCCACAGTTTGCTCTTTTCTTATAACACAGCCTGGGCATTGAACTGGGTTTGTCAGTCTTGGCAGTAAGCACCTTTACCATCTTGTTCACTCCTTGACGATACCTCTTGACATTATGGATTGACTACCTGGTTGTGCATTTCCTGACACACAGAGGTTCAGAAAATATTTAGGCAGATGGATACATTTCAGGAGAAAATAAAAATAACTGACCTACTGCAGTGAATTCACTGGACTAACAAGAATTCAATAAATGAAGCCTGAGATGAGCCTTGGAGAAAAATAAGTAAAGCAAGGTACATGCCCACTAAGACTAAGAACTATGGATTTTGTTGATGTAAATATATCACTGAAAGAAATTTTCCCATGTGCCCGACTCTGCTGAAATATAAACTTGGTTAAAAGTAATGGCCATTTAAGAAGGGACATTTTTGTTTCTTCCATTATTTAAGCATAGACACACATCTAGCTTCTCTCAGGGAACACAGTTGAAGTTCATGAGACAGCTTTATTTTAGGGGCCTCAGAGAAAAAGGGATTATTGGAAAATTGAAAACCCTTCTAGCAAAGAATTCCAGTGAATTTGTTAACCATTTGGGAATGGATTAGGACTCTGTCGTAAAGTAAATATGCATACCCAATAATAAATATAATATATGATTGTTTAGCGCTTCATTATTGATATTGCCTGTAGCACGACCGTGTTAAACACTTGAGGAATATATTCTGCCTGCTTCCTTGTGAAATGTAAATCAGAGTTCACGTGTGATGGAGAGGGAGGGAGTAGGCATGAAGCTAAGCAAGTCAGTGGTAATAAGTTAGAAGAATGAGCGCCAGGACTGAAGTGTCAGCCTTAAGGAAACAAGGTTTTCCTTGGAATACTGAGGAGAATGGGCATTTTATTCCAGCACTCTTCTGAGACTTCATCTGCAGGATCAAATTCAGGCTGAATGCAGATGAGCAATGCCCGTGCAGTCAGACTCCGATAAACCTGTTCATGATTTGGTGGGTTTTTAAGCAGGAAGGCAAACTTCAAGTGGTTTAGTCTCTCTCAGCCTCAGTTTCCTCATCTGAATGATGAGAAATGGAAGTGAAAATCTTAGAAGAGGTAGCATAGGAAATCCTTCCCAGCCTTAAAACTATGAAGGTTTGAATGCTTCTTATTTAGTCTTTACTTATAACAATTATATTCCCTGAGTGGGAAGACAGGCCAACCTGACCTCTCTGGAAGCCATTTGCCTGTAGCTGCTGGTGTTTTGAGTCTTCTGTGAGTCATTTCTCTGACAGCTTTGGAGCTGCTGTTTGACATTTGATGGCTGATACTCAGAACATTTTGTCCAGATATCCTGTGTAAATTCAAATCGTAATAAAAGAAACTGCCATTCACTTTTGTAATTCACATGCATGCGTGTGTGTGTGTGTGTGTGTGTGTGTGTGTGTGTGTGTGTGTGTGTAATGCTGAGGAAACTTTATTGAGAAGCAAAGTAATAGTGTAGATCAGGTTCATTTGCTGTATTCTCATTTTTTGGAGACATCGTTGTATGTAATCCACCGATCAGGAAATATACCCAAATCTACATGGGTCATGAATGGCAAAGGGGACATTGAAAGTCACAAAGAGATGTAGGGTAAGGTTTGACCTTTAGAGAATTCACAAAATTCTTCAATTACCTTGCTAATGTAGAGAACTTGTTGAGGAATCCCATCACGGTGGTGAGATACACAAATGTTTGGGGTGAGGGACTTTAGCCTTGAGAGTCAGAGCAAGCTGGACTAAAGCCACTGCTATTCTGTTTGGGTGGTATTTTGATTGTTTTTAATTGAATTTTAAATGTCAATGAAGTTCTGGATTGCCGGAAATTTTAAGATATGTTTAGCAAGTCTAGAGCATGTGTGGATAGAAAGTTATCAACATGTAGACAGGAATCTAAACCTGGATTCAAGGTTATTGCTTAAAAGATCTTATTTTATAGATATGCTTGTGTATGTATGTGTATGTGTGTTTATATGTGTGAGTGCACATGTGGGAGTTTACATATGTGTGTGTTAATATGTATGAGTGCACATGGGGGGTTCACATATATATATCAGAGTGTGTGTGTGTGTGTGTGTGTGTGTGTGTGTGTGTTCATATGTGTGAGTGTAGACGGATTTCTAAACAGTCTTATTAAATAAGAAACACAGAGCCCAATACAGAGGTAATAGCTGAAGAGATCATAACAAATAGCCACGACTAGCCTTAGCTTACCACCATGCAGTAGCTTCCACAGAGAGAGAGACCTTCTTCTTGTCTGACCTGTGCTTTTATTGCCTTCCTGTTCTGCCTTCTCATTGGCTCTAAGCCCAGCCACATCACTTCCTTGTCACTGCCTGTCTATACAGACCTCCAGGTCTCTATGGTTGGTACTGGGATTAAAGGCGTGTGTCACCATGCTTGGCTGTGTCCTTGACCACACAGAGACTTTGCCTGCCGTGTGATCAGATTAAGGGCGTGTGCTACCACCACCTGACTTCTGTTTATGGCTCGCTGACCTCTGATCTCCAGGCAAACTTTATTTATTAACATGCAAGTAAAATATCACATTTCAGCACAAAGTATCACCACATGTGAGTACACATGTAGGAGTTTACATATGTATCATTGTGTGTCAATGTCAGTGTGTGTGTGTGTGTGTGTGTGTGTGTGTGTGTGTGTGTGTGTTTGTGTGTAGAGGATAACCTCAGGTGTCCTCTTTGGTTGCTACTCACCTTTCTGTTGAGAAAGTCTGCCACTGGCCTGGAACTTGCAATGTAGCTTAGGCTAGTTGGCTAGCAACCCTAGATTTCTGCTTATCTCTGTCTTTATGCTGGTTTACAGAGAACGGCACTACGCCCAGCTGTTGCTTTGTTTGCTCTAATGTGGAAATTCCCATAATTCCATTCTGGGAATGGAACTCAGGTCCTTGTGCTTTCACAGCAAGTACTGACTTTTAGTTCTTGCTCCAATCCTGGAAACACATTTGTTCATTTATGATGCATCTGTCTGAAAAGAAAGCTAAGGGTGACCTGGGAGTGCTTGTCAATGTGACATACGCACCTGAGGTACCACCTCAAGTAAACTTTTAATGTTCAACAATACCAGGTTACTCATATGAAAATAGTTTTAGGCAAATTAAATATCAGCTAGCCCTTTTGGGAGACCGCACCAAAATCCTTGTGGGCAGCAAAAACACCTAACAGGACATTAAAGGCAACAATGATGAAGAAGATGGAAGCTTGAACTTCACTTTTCTTCTTCCTGGAAAAATTCAATTTTTGACACCCACCAATAAAGAGGGTCTCCAGAAAACCAGATTCTGTCATACCCTTTTTAGACAAGGAAGAAAAAGAGACAAATACTGGTTCCATACACTGTTATGGGAAGAGAACAGTGATTCTCAGAATGTTTTCTTCTTACCTAATCACCTCAGAAAGGTGTTACAGCACGAGCTACCTAAAATTCTCAGGGAAAGTGTCTCATTGCCAAAAGACTCAGTGAAAAACTTTCAGACAGCCCATCTGCATGCCACATGCTAGCCTGGCTAGCTGTGGACTCCAGCATTAGATTGGTAATTGGACTACCAACTTAGATGTTCATATACACTTCAGAGCATCTATACACGTCAGATCTTTTCTCTAACTATTATATTCTGCCACATATTACAAAACAAAAAACAAACAAACAAGCAAAAACCCAGACCACTCTTCCCAAACTGTTTATTAGTGTCTGGAAAGGGGACTCTCTGATTAACAACACTGGCTGCTCTTCCAGAGGAGCCAGGTTTGATCCTTAGCATCTAAGTGGTGGCTCACGCTGTAACTCCAACTCTAGGAAATCTGACGCCCTCTTCTGGCCACTATGATCATTGCACTCACATGATGCTCAAACATACATGCAGACAGAAAAAAACTTACACATTAAATAAAAAATAATCAAACCTTTTACAAATAATAATAAAATAACATACTAACTGCATGTTAATTTTTTCAAGAATGTTTAAAGACAGCAAAAAACCAGAGACTAATCTCCAAATCAGGATTTCACTGGGTACTAGGTAACTTTACATATTCTTTTTTTTCAGTAATGCAAGTGTTTTCTTATGTGTGTGCCTTGGACATGACTCCCTGAAGCCTGTGCTACTTTAATAACACATGTCTTTCCTGTTTGCTGTGATTTGATTCATGTATTTCCCTTCCTGCTCTCCTCTGCATGCATATGTACCCTATGCACAGACCTGGGGTCGTGATCCTGTGTGGCAAGACAAATTCACATCTCAGTCAAACTCAGCTTCTCAATCTGAGTTCCTTGTTTACAAACCTTTGTGGTCACATTGTTATGAGTGTGCAATCCATGCACGACTCTAGAGGAAACTAGGAGGTGTTTGAAAAGTAATCTATTCATTACTTCTGCTCAGCTTTTACCTTTGTCTGTCAATGACAATGTAGGAGCTCTGATTTTGCCTGTTCTCTCAATTTTCTTGACAATATCCAAAACAGTAAGAGCTAACAAAACCAGATACAGATAGGCAGCTATTGATAGATGATGGTACTTTTGCTTCTTAGAGTATGCAACACACAACCCTTTTGTCTCATTCCCCCAAATTTGTATTAAAGTGTTCTCAATTTGGTATACTGGAAATGTGGAAGAAAATAGTTGAGGAGAAATATTTATCTGTATGCCCTAAAAAAAGAGTGTTATTAAAGCTATGCAATACTATTGTCACAAATATCTTGACCATTGCACTCATATACCTCTTTGCCTCCTTCAAGGTTCTTTTGAGCTCGTTTATAACAACTGGGAAAGATCCAGTTGGGCAAGGTCAAACATTCTCTTTATATGCATCAGTTTTCTCTAAATGATGTTTTCCTTTGTTCAGTTTTATTGTTTTATCTTCCTGACACAATGAATCACATAATATTCCAAACCAAAGTTTCACCTCCTGCAGAGAGACTTGGGGTAGATTTCATTTTTTAAGTTCAGTTCATTGCTTTCTGGGTTACTAATACCAATTTGTCTTTCTTTCTTTCTCTCTTTCTTCTTTTCTTGCTGAACAATGAGGGGAACAGTTAGAGCTTTAACAACCAAGACACAAATAAGAAACACAGCTCAAAAGAACACTGTGTGGCTGTTAAATGGCCAGCTCCTTTCAGATCCTCCATAAGGATTAAGAACTAAATGATTCTTTTCACATATTGTTACTTAGACACAAGGCAGAGAATCAACTTCATTCTTCTCCTTTGAACCAAAACTACAATCGTCCTGGGAAGGCCCCCACCATCCCTGAGTCAATTAAAGATCCTGTTACTGGAGTTATTTTAAATGGGTGTGTATAAAGCACTTGGGGGCAGATCGTAGGCTATAATCCTTAGCTGACAGGGGAATATACTAGAGTCCCCCAGGAGCTCACCCATCTTGATTTTTATAAGACACATGAGAGCTGAAATGAACAAGCCAATTTGAATGAGATAAGAAAAGCCAAGCTCTCTCCTCCCTTCCCCCAAATCCGCATCCACCTCCCTTAGTGCCCAGGCAATTTGACATGGGTGGTAGATTAACACACCCACACAATACACACAGGGACAGCACCCCCTTTATTGATACCGAGTTCTCAGAGTCAGCTGCTGCACAGTAGGCCAAAAGCCAGCTCAGAAAGAACCAAACTGCCCTCTTGACGTTGTCTTTATTTTACGGCTCAACTGCAACTCTGGGAGATGAAAGTTTCATAGCTTTAAAAATATTCTCAGAACCCAAAGATGGAGATTGATGAATGTCTTCTTTCACTTTGCTTTAGATAAAGGCTTTTTTTTTGGGGGGGGGGGTAAACCATCTTCTTTGTATGTTGTATGATCTTCCTTTGTGTTTGTTTCTTCCAAATTGTGGCATTCATCAGAAGTCACTTGCAGACCAAGAAAATGTCAAGGCTTTAAGAGAACACGATTCCCTCAAACCCAAATATAAAAGCAGAGACATTCGGGGCTTCCTATTTTCCACGTAATCTCTTTGCATTATTTATAATCTTTGCCACCCATGTGTCTTCTTTCTTCCAGATCTGTGAAGAATTGTGCAGGAGGAAGGAGACAGACGCTGACCTCAGCAATCATTTTCTTTTCGAACCATGTGTTTGCTGTAGGAAGAGAGGAGTCTCTCTCTGTATTTCTGGTGTATGGAAAACATGGATGGCTGAAGCATACACATGATCTAGTGAAGTTTTCTTGTCCATTTTTCTAACCTTTCATAAAAACAATGGAGCTAGGAAACAATTCGAGGGCTCTAGATATAGCTTTGCTTTGTCGTACTTGCCAAGACGCACAGCCCTGGCTTCCATCCCCACCACCAAAAGAAGAAAATGGTTACTGAGAGTTCAACTTATGGACTCATCCCATGGGTCGGTTTTTTTCCCTAAGGTCTCCTGTACTCTAACACACAGCATTGTGAGACAGACTCAGTCCCCAGGTGCAACCTTTATTTCCAGCACATCCCATCTCTAGATCCATGTCAAAACAAATCAGGGCCAAAAGAACACACATCGGGGTTGGTATTGAAGGATGTGGGGGAAAAAAATCCAAAAAGTCAAGATATTCTGTCTTATTTCTTATATAGCATGTATTTTTATTCCTACTTTGGTTGATTAAGCAAAGTGTTTTGAACTGATGGTGTTCAGGTTTGTGCTCAATGGCATTTAATTTGCTCATATTTCTTACTAATAGGTTTCTATGTTACTATTCAGCTTTTCTGTAAAAACAGAGAGTGTATGTGACCCTTTGAGACAAATGACATGATATAGCTGAGCATCAATAAAAGCATATGAAGTTGCCAGTGCTGTAAGTTGTGAAAACATCTCATACTTATTTGATTTAAGTATTATTAAGGGGAAAATATTAAAAATAGCTTATATCCAGGAATTATCTTTGGAAGAAGCAAAGGTTAGGTTCTGGTCAGTGTATTGATGTGTTTGTTGTTTTTAAAACCCAGATTTCACGAAGGCAGGGATTTTCCCAAGAATTCAGGATCAATTTTTCACACATGACAAAATTCAAATCCAGAGACACAGCTGATAATCTGGAACCAATACACATAGTAAAGTCACATAAGTCTTTTCCAAACATCATGCAAAGCGACCATAAAAATTTTCTCAGCCTTTGGTGTGTGTTTGTCGGGAGTGGCTTAACCCCTCTGCTTATGGAACTATTTTGTTCTGCCCATCTGCATTCACTCATACTATTGGAGCATACATCTCAACATTCCCAAGCCCTGTGATATCTCCTCCTACCATTCATTAGCATCTTAGAAGAACCTTTACTTTACCAGGATACTATTTTTTAAAACACACGTAGAACTTTTCTTTTTCTCGCTTGCACATACACATAGAAAATATCTTAGTAGAAATAATTATGAGGTTTCTCATGGCTTTATAACCAATTATAAATGGCCTTTGAGATAGAGAAAAGTCAAGAAAAGTCATTATTTCAAAATGCATTCATAACTGCATATTTGGTTTTCAATTGCTTCATGGGAAAAACATTAAAATTTAAAATTTTTTTAGTTAATACAAAGCATGCTCAGGGTTATTTTTCATCATCTAGGTTTTGCAAAATAAATGATCTATAAGGAATTAAGCATATCTGTGCTTTTTTTTAACCAATAACTCTAAACATGTATTCCAGCTACTTATATATACATTAATACATGTTTCTTTTAAGTAGCCATTCTTATAATATGTTGAGTATCAATATGATTCAAAAAATGAGACAGAATTTTCTAGAAAGTGTTTATCACTTATTTTCAAGTATAAATTAACTAAGGTAGTCTTTATTATTTATGGTTTATGATGTCAGTTTCTTTTACATACTATAGTTTATATAATACACCAATGTGCTCTGAAGAATATCTTGACAAAATAAAATTTGTTTACTATTGCCTCATTTTCTCCTCTTCTTTGTTTACTCTTCAGCGCTGACGGGAAACTTGTGTAGCTTCTGTAGCTTTCAATGTTTTTGAGAGACTTTTTTATTTTCTGTGTATGAGTGCTTTGCCTGCATGTCTGTAAGTACACCATTTTCATGCCTCAGACCTCTAAAGTTAATATGGTGAAGAATCCACTGGAACTGCAGTTAGGGCTGGTTGTGAGCCACCATGTGGGTGCTAGGAATTGAACCCATGTTCTCTGTAGGAGTGACCACTATTCTTAAGCACTGAACCATCTCTCCATCCCCAATATTTCCCCATATTTAAAATCCCCTGATGTTTTTTTGATACTCTATAGTACAAAGTAGGATAGCACACCTTCCCAGCTGTGCCCTTATCTTGTGAGTATTGTTCAAGTCGAGTGGAGCACCATATACCTAAAAGGTTAAATGAGTCTTTTGAATGGTTTCTCTTTTGGTAAATTGAATATTGTAACAAACAAACAACAACAAGAAGAAACAAAGTGGGAAATTTCAGCTTGTTATGCGTTTTCCTCAGTTTCTAATTCCATTGACTTAGCTTCAGTGCATAGGATGATCCTCCCACGCATGACAGTCAATCATACCACATCAAGCTGTGGGGATTGAATATGGTGAGGAAAATTCTATAAATTGTAAATCTAAGATGATGTCTAGTTTATGAGAATTTTGCCTGAAGACACATTTTCATTCCCCAAAGCCTCTTTGCCAAACATTCATTATAGAACCTGATTCCTCCTGCAAACTTAGTTAATACTCCTGGATATCTTTTGCATACAGAGCAGGACACATGCTGCTGAAATTGATGTGTCTGTCCAGCAAGCATAGAGTGAGTGACATCTATTATGAACAAGACAGACAGCTGAGCAACGTGCCCGTCTATGCAAGATTGAGCTACAATGCCCGTCATTTGAGCCTCCCTGAGTATTCTGTATCTCAGGCCATCTCCTTCCTATCTCCAGTTGGATAGTTAACACATTGGAAGAGTTTCTCCTCTATGCATTCCAGTTTTGAAATACTTAGGAAACGTTATATTTCTTCATCTCAGGTTCTTTCAAGTCAGTGTTTATTTAATTCATATTTCTGAAGCTTTCTTCGTGTTTTCACTTGGAAGTCAACATTCTTGGTCTCCTGCTCCTGTCTCAGCATGTTTGGGTTGATGCTCTCACTCTGCCTTGCTTTCTTTAAAGCCCTAGCCAAGCTACTGGGCATGCTTTGTTTCTTCACGTTCTGGAAGCATCTCTCCTGATACACAACCTGAACCCCATAGTTAAAAGACATCCTTGAGAGTTAAGAAAGGTCCAGACATTTTTAGCATACGTGAGGCACTAGGTTTGATCTCAAGCAATGGACAAAAAAAAATGGTTTGTTCCTTCTTTATTCCCAGCTCTGTATATTGACATGGCCAGATTTTTTTACCTCTACATCATTGCATGCTGCAACAAACTACACACACACACACACACACACACACACACACACACACACACACACACACACACATTCTGATCTACTTATTTCAAGCAAATTGTTTTACAGCCGAATTATTAACTAATGGAGGGATATGAAGAGCTCCCAAGACTTTTTTGAAAAGAAATTGTGACTCGGGTCATATTATTCTGATTCTTACACAGGTTTTATTTTTGTCTATTATAGTGAAACTTTGAAGATAACAGTTCTGTGATTCAAACAGCTGCCCATCACTCCCACATGCCATTTCTCAATATATTTTGTTTTGTTCCTTGGGGAACCAGTGCATGCTGCCACCTCCTTGGTTTTTTTTCCCTTTCTCTTTGTATATGTCTATTCTCTATAGCCACACCACACTAAACACATCTGCTCTTGTCAACCTGATTCCTTGGCTACATGAGATTAAATATATTGAAGGGCCCACACCATGCATTCCACAAAGGATCTCTAAAACGTTCACCAGAGGCTACTAAAACATCACCCCCTCCAAGGCTCAAGCAACAGAAAGAATGGAAAAGCTGGAATATCAGAACAAGGACCATGAAATGCCATCTTCTGGGCCAGACATGGCTATTGGAACTAAGAACACACAGCAGTTACGGATGCCTCCATTAAGCCTGCACAAGAATGGTCTGTAGATAGGCATGAGTGGAGGGGTGGCTCAGGGGGCTCTGCTCCTCGCTGGTGGACTATTTGCTACTGATAGATTCAGAGAGAAAGAGTGATTGCCTTCAGCTGGGTACTCACTGGTGACCCCACCAGGCTTGTATAGGTCCAATCCAATGCTCACACAAGTGGTCTGGGTTAAACTAAATGGGTCACAAAACAAAACCCAAAATTATGTGTTTAGGGAAGGAACCGGTAAAGAAGTGGTCAATTGATAGGGTTGAGAGTAGGAAGACAGTTATCAGAATATATATATATTTTATACATGTATGAAATTGTCAAAGAGCTGACTTAGTCAATAAAAAGGAATTTCTAAGAACAACAAAAAGTGGTGTGACACTTGTTTGGAGTATTTTTAAGTGATAAAATGAAAAACCCAAAGTCAAGAGTTGAGTGATAGATGGTTCTGGAAGACTTTGGTTTTATTTCTTAGTGTACCCAACTGTTTCTTACTTCCACTACGCTAGAGGAAAAAGTTAAAGTTTCAGAGTTCTGTCTTTTCCGCTCTCCCTCCTTCATTTCTGTGGTGTAATCTCAGGTTATACGTGCCTCCATGCTTCCTCTCTACATATCATTTTTTTTATTTTTCTCTATTCATATAAAAATAAACTTTTTATTTAATTGTTCATTATTACTACTCATAAGAAATACATGACTGGCAACTATACATGTATATTGTCTATTGTATATAAATTTTAAAATATGACCAGGTGGTGGTGCACGCCTTTAATTCCAGCACTTGGGAGGCAGAGGCAGGCGGATCTCTGTGAGTTCGAGGCCAGCATGGGCTACCAAGTGAGTTCCAGAAAAGGCGCAAAGCTACATAGAGAAACCCTGTCTCAAAAAAAAAAAAACCAAACAAATGACAGTATTAGTTCATATACTTAATAAATATCTGTTCACACTTTATGCAAGTCACTGTTCCAAACAACATACATATAGTGGTCACAGTGACAAAAAGTTTGGACCTTCATTGACTAATAGACTAAGGTGTGTGTGTGTGTGTGTGTGTGTGTGTGTGTGAGAGAGAGAGAGAGAGAGAGAGAGAGAGAGAGAGAGAGAGAGAGAGAGAGAGAGATCATGTCTTAATTTTGTGTTCACCATAAACCAAACCTAACTTGCTGAATGCTAAACAAGTTCTTACTACAAAGTCATACCCCAAGTCCCAGAAATTTCTTTTCCTAATAAAAATGATCTGGAGACCTGCCTCAGTGGTTAAGAGCACTGATTACTCTTCAATTTCTAACATCCACATGGCATATTGCAACCATCAGTGACTCCCATTCCAGCAGATCTGACACCCTCTTCTGGCTTCCCTGGGCACCAGTCACACACATGGTACAGAGGCATAAATTCAGCCCAAATACCCAGACACATAAAATAAAATTAAAGTTAAATTTTAAAAAATTGAGAAGAATTCCTGATTAAACACAGTGGCCTACAGCTTGTGAGAGATTGAGACAGAAGAGCTAGTGCTCAGTGTCATCCCAGCTTTATAGTGAGAACTTGTCCTATGAAAGAAAACAAACTAAAAAGAATTTCTAAATGTTTTTTAACCACAAGTTTTTAAAAAATGTGACAATGAGAAAATACCTTACCAGATAAGTATTCCAGTATACTCTACGCTTTTTTGAGGAGAAAAGTTTTGTTAATTTCACATCTTCTTCCATGAATGTTTGTCACATGGAAGAGCTATGAGCAGTCACCAGGGAATAGCAGAAAACGATTTGAGAATCTTTCAAAACAAACACCAAATGTAAAAGATATGCTTGCTACCTTCAAGTATCTCCCTGTTTGATGGTACATGCATACAATTGGAAACATTAAGTACAATATGTCATCTACCAATAGAAATATTATAGTCTTAGTAGTCTCTTTTTCTACATTTTGCCTCTTCAGATCCATACATGTACATGCTGTGCAATGATCATTCCCATGAGGACAGTCACATAGATATGTCAGAAACAAGCTATTCAAAGTCAGTTATTGCTGTTCACCCTGAATCTGATCATTTCTTATTTGTTGAATCTTTAGTTTGGCTGAGCCAAGTATCCTGGTCATCCTTGACTCCTCCCCCAACTTCTAGTTGTTAAATGTTGCTTACAATTATGCCATCTCCCTATTATTTCAATAATTGCTTTTATTAATAGTGCCATTTATAACCCCATACTTCAAACTCATTTATAATGTCTTGCTTGATGTAGTTCAATGAGTCACTGGCCAGTCCCCCTGGCTCCATAATGCTATTCACACTCTGGACACTGCTGCTATAGTTATCATTCTGGAAAGGAGAGTAAATCAGATCACTGCATGATGAATTTATTAGTATTTTCTCTTCAAGGTAGTATTAGCCAGAGTCATTCTACCCTGGACTCTTTCTACCAATATCATCTCATCTTTCATAATTTTGTCATAAATCATAGTTTATTGCTGGGTCTAAATCTTTATTCCTCCCTTCTCCCCTCATCAAAATTAAATGTCCTTTTCTCCTTCTGCCACTGACTAGATTCTCTCCCTTCTTTAAGACCCCACTTACAAATATTGGATAAAGTTATCTCTCTACATTCTGGGCAAAAATTCCAGTTACCTGTTTCTACAATACTCTAAGATCATGTGGGTTGCAAATTTTACTGTACTGCATCATTCATGACCAACTAAGTGTTCCATGTCCTAATTATAGAGTAATGATCCTCCGAGGGTGGCTTTCATCTGTGTATACTCAGGGTTGTAAAGAATAAATTGCTGACACAGAATATAATAGTTACTGCTTAGCATTATATTCAGGAAGAGTAGATTCTTCTTGGAGGCAGTAAGGCATAACAGTAAATATGACCCAAACTATGTTGAGAAAGATAATCTGATTTTAAATGTGTATTTTTCCACACATTATTTGTCAATAATTTAAATGAAATTGACTAGGTTTGGGCTAACTAAGCATTCTCAAAACCTATTTAATTTATCACAATAAACCCAAAACAGTTTTTTAGAATGATTGAAAACCCCCAACAACACCAAAATCAAATGTATGGCCTTTAGTACATACGTTTATTATTACCAACCACTTGACTGCCAGAAACATCATAAAGCTCTTATTTTATCTATCAGCATCCTGTGACCATAAATATATTTTACATTATGAAAATAATTTCCTTCATTCTTATATTACATCCTCAAAAAATTGACCCACCTCCCTTACCACCCTCTTTTCTTAGAGTATTCTTCCTGTATATGTCCTCACTCTTCTTCTCCTTCAAAACTTTGTGGAAATATCAACCTGTTAGAAGGCCACAAGGTTTTGTCTGACATTTCTTCATGTACTCCACTAACTTACTAATTATATAATTATTATATAATAACTCATAATTATATCTAAATTGTTCCATATATTTACATTTATAAGTTATAATATATAGTATGTAATATATATTACATGTTATCTATCTATCTATATATGTATGTATATATTCTTCTTTTATCCTTCACCTCTTTATTGGAATATAGCTTTCAGGAGGACACAGGGATTTTGTCTGTCATGCACTGTATTTCCCCATTTGGTTTATGTGTACAGCATTCAGTAAGTGTTCAAATATTACTTCCTAAATGAGGGAGTGAACGCTCCAGAATCTGCACTGACATCTCTGTGGATCACTGTGTGGCGATGGGAAGCAGTGAAGACTGTATTCCTGAAATGTCTTTTTTCACTCCCTGAGCCTTGCCACCTTTCCTCCACATTCTGCACGTATTCCCTAAGTCGTGTCTGTAACCATTCAATTCCCCTTCTAAGGAAGTAGATCCCTTAGTACTTGAAACGTGGTAAATTTCCAAGCAGACTCAGACATCTGGAATAACAGGATTTGAAAAGCAAAAATAGAACGAAGGATCTTCGGGGCCTGCACAGGATGTCATTTTCCTAATGGTCAAGGTCCTTCTTCCCAAAGCCCATATCGATTGATTCACCTAATGGTGGACACACCAAGCACTTTGTGATTGATATAGAGTGATGTCATCTCCTCATTCTCATTCTCCCTCATTTTGGGGACCTGCCTTGCTGGTTCCTGTCTCCCTGTCTCCAGCACATGCCCAGATAGCTGCTGATTTCATCAATAAACATTTTAGAAACACACCAATTAAATGTTTTGATCCACACTGACAAAACTGAAATAGTTTTCTTTTTAATTTTAAACAGTGTCACTGGCTTTCACACCAGCATAGAAGCAAAAGTTCGAGGGATAGTGTGCTCAGGAGTGTGTGTGTGGGGAGGTGTCTTATCCCCAGCTACCTATTTTTGAGTTTCCTAATCTTACAAAACCGCAAAGTGTTTCACTCTGGGGAAAATTTACCATGAAGAAATGGAGGGGAATGAGAGCTCTAGATAGATTGCCTCTTCTTGTTTGAGAAGTCACCCGGCGTGTTGCTGATTATGGCCATGTTTTCTTTGCAACAAAAGGGAAAAGCAGCAGGGCAAGGGTATTTTTGTCATGAGCTTTTGACTGAAAAGCTCACTTCTCAGTATCCATCATGGCGTGCTGATAACTTTGAAGACCTCTGTACCAAAGGGTAATTAAGGGTGGGAAAGAGAGAGCTGAAACAGTGCCAGGGCTTTCACACAGTGTCTGTGGGCGCCTTTGTGAACTGCAGATAAAGACATGTTTCCCAATATTTCCAGGAACCTAATACTATCGTCAGTATAAATTCTGGGAACTTAGGGTAACAGCAACAAAGGAGAATGCATGTGTTTTCAAAGGTAAGAAAAGTATGCCCTCTTCAAAATTATTAGGCTTGAAGGAGGTGAATTTGAGATATCTGAATGTCTAGAAACAATGGTCTGCCTTTCCAAGAACTTTAGGCGGATGTAAGCAGGTCCTGTAACAATTACCGGGTTACTGTGTACACTGTAATGCATGGGTTCCCGTATGATTCTGCCCTCGCTAGTAAACTGCCTGTCAGTTGTTGGCTGTGTGGGATCGTCTCCTTTCCTCTATTCCATCACGAACTCAGCAGCACCGCAGTCTTCCTTGCCCTGTGCCTCTCATCCACGGAAGGCAGAGCTGTGCATAGTGTGCAGTCAAAAATGCCCATTGAATGAACTTCTTGTCTATGTTGATCCTATTAACCAGATAATTGCCTAATCTCCACTTGGCTTTGTGCTCTATAGACACAACCTAACAGGTGAAGTGAATAAAAGCGCTTTCCCAGAAAATGCTCTCATGAATAGGCTCTTTGGAGTGAGCGAGAATGTGATCGGCTGTACCTCAGGAAGACAATGTTCATCTCACACCAGTGAGCAGATTAAACCCAGGGCAAAGTTGACCCAAAAGATCAGACTTAGTATCAACACAAACAAACCCTTATAGAAATCCAAGGAGGCTGCACATCCAGCCTATAGATATCGCCACTTTTCTCTCTGAGCAAACATTTAAAGCAGACATTCCAATCACCGTCAACACTGTTTACTTGGGCTGAGGCAAAACTCAATAGGATCGATTCCAAGTCACAGAGCCAGTTAGACGGACCAGAACCGTGATAGGAATGGGAGAGAAGGCATGAAGTACGAAAAGGGGGAGGGGCTAGCTTCAAAGAGGCACCGATAATATTCAAGTTGCTGGAGAGCTGGGAAAAGTTGGGGGTTTGTAAGGTGATGATCTGCCTTCGGACAGGTCTTTCGCAGTCCAGGCTGTAAGTTGAACAGATCCAGTTAGCCAGCATTGCGTAGGGCATTTTGCTGTTATAGAAAGGGCAGAGTATTCACTCCGAGAAAGTTATACGACGCAGTTGCTTGCCTGTGTTCTATCCTAGCCCTCGATACATGAAAACATAAATAAGTGACATATCATAATATTTTCATGTTGGGTAACTACAGAGAATATTTTGGCAAGAGTGCTTAATCTAAAATGTTCAATTTTAATCAGTTTGAACTATGGTCTGTCTTTCTGTGAACTGAAAGCCACCAATCAATTTTCCTTTATCTTTTTTTCTGTTGTTCTCACCCAAGGCGATGCCTTTTGTAAAAGGGTATTTATTTTTAATGGATTTTTTAATGAATTTTTCAGTCAAGCTATTAATAATGCCATTAATTATAGGCAGCTTGTATTAAAGTGCACGCTGGCCTCTTAATCCTGACCCCCAGCTATTGGCTTGCAGCTAATCCAGCCTGGTGCTTGGCAGAGAAGGGCAGGCCTCAGCCAGCGGCTGCTAGGAAACAGGATAGGAAAGGCAGAACCAAGGGATAAGAGGGAGGAGGGAACGAATAGAATGTTCGTCTCTTCTTTGCCAGAGGGCCTGAAGTTTAAAGCCAGATGATGTGTGTGAGTGGGGTGGGATAATCCCGCCGATGCCATGCAAGCACTTAGGAAGAACTTCCCACTGGAAGGGTTTTGCTCTGCCTTCGAGGCCTGGCCGGTTTGATAACCCCACAGGAACACTGCGCTCCTTTACCTGAGGCGGTTATGTGCGACTGCCTCCGCTCCAATCTGCTTAAATCGACCAGACAGAAGCCTCCGCCACATAATAGATTCCAATCCCTGGCTTTCTCCCCGTCACCACTCCAGATTCCCAGTGTTAGGAAAAGTGTTTAATTACCATTTGCTTCAAGATAGTTAAATGTTCCAGGATTTCACCCTGTGGTGAAAATGTGGCGGTGGGTTTGTGGGGACGAGTGTAATGTATGTTTCTAAATTGGCAGGTAGTGAAAGTAAAACTATCCGGTTTCCATGGGTAACGAGCAAGGTGATGGGTGTTGGGGTGGCTTTTTGTCGATTGTTGTGGTTGACAAGATAAGGTTCAGGAGAATGAAGGATGCTAGCTCCATCTGAAGTTGAAGGAGGAGAGGGAAATCAGAATTCCTGGGTCCTCCTGCCTTCTGAAAGGGAGTTGTTACATGGGATTGGAGAGAAAAATTTCTCTAATAACAAGGCCAGTCTAATCAAAATAAATAATAACCCTCACGTCACTTGTCTGTGAAAGGCAATGCTGTAGCTATTATCCAGTGCAATGATTTTGGCATAAACCAAGGTGAAACCTCACTTGTATTTACACTCAAAATAAATCTGAGTTTAAGTCCTTAGAAAAACGATGAAATTTTCAAGTTGTATTTCATGTTGGATTGTGACAATATTTGCAATAAATGTAGAACTGGAAGGTTTTCAGGGGCGTTTGTTTTAGAACCAATTAATTTGTTAATAATGCATTTCCCATCCACCCCCAGTTAGTCACATCATTTTCTTGCCTCCCTAAAAGGATTTCTGCCTTCAAGACAGAACACAATAGTCATGAGCCGTGCTTACGAGGACAAACTGGGAAGGAACATTGTATTTCATTAAATTACTTTTTATCTATCTGATGTATATTGTGTGTCTGGCATGGGTCTGAGGTTGTGTCCAATTTTACAGATACAGTGAGGAACAAAAGCAATGCGGATGCTTCCTTACAAAGCCTGATGTTTCATCAAGGTGCCACGGTGATGCTGATGTCTAGTCACATTCTCTAAACCAGTGGTTCTCTACCTTCCTAATGCTGCCACCTTTTAATATATGTTCTTCATGTTGTGGTGACCCCTAACTATAAAATTATTATCGTTTCTAATTCATGGTTGTAATTTTGCTACTGTTATGAATCATAATGCAATCATCTTATATGCAGATGGTCTTGGGTGACCCTTGTGAAAAGGTCACTAGATCTCCAAATGGGATGTGACCCAAAGGTTGAGAACCACTGCTCTAAATAGTTTTTCTCTTTGTCTAGTCATATAGATAGATAGTGACAATTATTCAAAGGATGGCCCCTGCGCATGGCAAGGGTCATCAGAAAAGCATATGGAGTCTGGTATCAAAGACAATAAAAATAGTTTTCTTTTTCTCTTACTATGACCTATTATGGATCTTGAATATTTCTGCTAGTGTTATAGGGATGTGACTTCTTAAATCTTAGAATCTCTCTGATCATATCTATATGGTGTCATATGGAAGTGTTTTATGATAAATCACTTTACTACCACTTAGAACAATGCTTTATGTTCTTTCTGTTTTATCTGTTCCCGAGGTCTTCCTTGCTAGGAAATACAAAGAAATCCCTTCATTGTCTCGCTATTATTTCTTTTCATCTGTGTCCTTTTAAGCTCCTTGTAGTAAAGCTATTGCCTGGACAGAGTGGAAGAGATGCCCTTCAAAGGCTCCCTATTTTCCTGTTAGATGGGAGAATATGGCCTATGATTTAAGAGGGTAAGCAGTTCTGGTTCTTTTACCACTAGGCTATGTGTTTGCCCAGTATGCTCTTAATTTCTTGGTAACTGATGCCAAGAAATTCTCATGCAATAGAAGATGAAGTTGGAACTTAGGCCTTCTACTGAGAGAAAAGGGCACAGAAAGGTGACAATATGAAGCGAGTGGTGCCATGATTTTTTTTTTTTTTTTTTTTTTTTTTTTTTTTTTGGTTTTTTCGAGACAGGGTTTCTCTGTGTAGCTTTGCGCCTTTCCTGGAGCTCACTTGGTAGCCCAGGCTGGCCTCGAACTCACAAAGATCCGCCTGCCTCTGCCTCCCGAGTGCTGGGATTAAAGGCGTGCGCCACCACGCCCGGCCCGGTGCCATGATTTTAAATTAACTTTTCAAAAGTTGGTTTGCATTCAGCTGTCACTGTTCATTTTATTCTTTTGTTCCTTAGTTTGACCTTAAGAAAATAAGCCTAGACAGCTTCACCCATGTTGCTTGAGCTCACTGATGTTTTCTCCCTTCATCGTTAAGGTATGAGTAAGAGTTCCACTTCTCAGAGTGATGCAATTTGATGAATACAAGGTATTCCTTCCGGGATCAGGAGTATGGATTCAGCTTATGACCATAAGCATATACTGTGCTTCCTGCTTCCTGACACTGCAGGAATTAAAAACATACCATAGTAGTACTCATCTCTTGAGATGTTCACCCAAAGAAAATAGTTGTGCTGATTCCTTTGGGTTCCCACCTGTGCCTGCAATTGTTTTGTTTTGATGAGATCATAATTTATTTATTGGCCATTTTATTTGTGAGATTAATTATAAATCTTGAACTCCAATTCTCTCAGTCAAGTAATGCAAATCTAAGATGCATTCCCCGCCCCCCAACATGCTGTACAGCCTGCTGAGTTCTTCAGCAAGCTCCCTCATGCTTCAAAGCATTAGACTTAATGTTGCTTATTGCTTATCTGGATTCAGATTAAAAATGAAACCCAGTTAGGACACACTGTTCTAATTGGGTTTCAGACATTCTATTACTTACATGGTAGTTGCAGGAGGAGCCCACATACTTTTAATTTTATTAGCACCTGACCTGAAACTGAATAAAAGAAGGTTCTGTGCTTGCATTTGGGAACTAGACAGTCTTTCCACTAGATTCATGCTTTTGTAAATTATGTCTTAAATCAGTGGTTGCATAGAGTGGAATCAGATTGCTGCAATGACGCTAGATGCAAGAGAAATTTAACTAACATGGATGTGGTTGCAGGACTCCCTCTTCAGAAAACATGGCAGTTCAACCTTCTCTGTCAGATTAGTTGTCCCAAAGTGTTTCTGTATTCTACACTGACTTTAAAAAAAAAATCTCAGCCGGGCAGTGGTGGCACATACCTTTAATCTCAGCACTTGGGAGGCAGAGGCAGGCAGATCTCTGTGAGTTCTAGGCCAGCCTGGTCTACAGAGCAAGATCCAGGAAAGGTGCAAAGCTACACAGAGAAACCCTGTTTCGAAAAACCAAAAGAAAAAAAATTCAACATTTTCTAGAACAAATGAGGCCAAGAACCATGTGGCACAATTTTCCTTGTTCGCTTCAAATGCTCTGATGGTTTTTATTACAAATTCAATGATTCTCTCTCTTTTTCATCCAGACTTTCCCTAGGAAGTAGAGCTTCTCGTTGCTCTTCTACAGGTCACCTCAGAGTTGTCTCAAAGTTCAACATCCAATACAGCTTTACTATCAAGATAGGTCCATTCATAGCTCAGAAGCTTGGTGGTTCATTCGAAGATTTGTAGTGAAGAGCAGGACTAGGAAACACAGAGGGAACAATTCTCTTCTATAGTATTTATTTTGGGATAAATAAGAGACGCTGGAGCCAGGCTTTCTGAACACAGACACTATATTTAGTTCATTGGGCAACATGTCTCTGTGAATATTTATTTTGTGTCTCAGCTCATCCTAGGTCTTCAAAGTTCTTTTTAATTTTATCTCCAGCCTTCATAAGCTTTATATTTATGGGTTACATATAACGTCTACTGCAAGTTCCAGGAGGGTTTTTTTTTTTTCAAAAGAACATTTTGGAAAAAGAGTGATGCAGACCCTGAAATTCTGTTTCATTCTATCTGATTGTCTCACTGGCAAAATTCACAGTTCTTCTGCTGTGTGGAAAATATTGCACTTACACACACTAAGTACACAATAGAGTAATACGTACAGTCCCTGTGATTACATTTGAAACATGCATGGCATGGGCTAAGGTATGGTCTTCTGAGAAAAAAACAACATCAATCTTTTGTTTTTCCTAATGGGTAAAAATCACATCTCTTTTTAGATATGTGACAATAGGCAATATCATAAGAGGTCTTAAGATGCGTAACTTCAAACTTTTCAAATCCCCTCTCTCTTCCACATACATCCCAAAATAAAGAGAACAACAAATTCAGTGTCTAAATGAAAAGGAATCAGTGCCTATGGATCCCGGTGTGAAAGTCATGGCTCCACTTCACAGCCATGACTCACTCTCCCCGTTTCCTCGTTCAGCTTGCGGGGTGCTTTATATGATGGAATGAACTCACCCTTGTTTTCATATGCTTCCTCACCTCCACCTTACAAAGGACCTTTGTTTTCATTATCTCATGCTATGCATGCTCTCATTTTATGCAGTACTTTACGATGACAAAAGTGACCCCTCTCCTCATTTTAGAATAGAAAATTGAGGTTTAGAACATTCAAGTGAGATCCAACACCCTGTCACACCCAAATCACAGGATTCAGTGCCAGGTCACCATCTGATCTTACCTTCCATCACTCTGCACCGCATCACAGCACATCATTATGTTAAAGAGAATCAACCAGACTCCATAGTGGCAACAAAGTAAGGATAGAAATCACATTAACAAGTTGTATTATATGATGTAGAGGTATGCTTTCCACGCA
This sequence comes from Peromyscus maniculatus bairdii, assembly GCF_049852395.1. Lineage (NCBI taxonomy): Eukaryota > Metazoa > Chordata > Mammalia > Rodentia > Cricetidae > Peromyscus > Peromyscus maniculatus. The sequence continues at coordinate 56,842,280 of NC_134872.1, read as the reverse complement.
AAAGTTATTTGTTTCTAGTGTACTTTGGAATATTTATTCTGTACTCTTCAAAATATAAAATATAAAACAACCCCAACTTCATGCCAGACTAAGAGTTTTTCTTACAGGCCTTTAGGTTTCATATTTTCTAAGAAGAGAAAAAGACACAAAGCATTGGCAATGGATGACTAAAAATACACCAAGACAAAATTAAATCTGTGAACAAACAACTTACTAAAATCATGAATTATTTTAATTAGGAAATCTAGGGAATTCTGCCTGAGATATCTTAGGAATGAAAAACAATTCCCAGTAGATTTTGAAGAAGACAGTATGGTGGTCTTAACAGGTAGACAGAGATGTATGGATCTCTGTGAGTTCCAGTCCAACTCAATGTATATAGAGAGTTATAGGTCAGCTAGGACTATAGTGAGTGAAATCCTGTCAAGAAGGAGGAAGTGGAGGAGGAAGAGGAGGGAAAATGATTCTGAAATAAAGATGGTAGATTAACTTGTCTTTGGTATGGTTGTAGAATGGCTGTATTCTCTACCATCCTTGAACACAAATTTCCTAAACTCAGTCTGTCTCCCACTTACTGACAGACAGTGAGGGCAAGGCATATAGAATGTGTTTTAGGTGTTTTACCATCTGGAAATCTGGGTGAAGGATTAGAGTTGTTATTAAAGCACAGAGGAAGAGAATAGGATTTCATGGCAAGGTAACTACCGTGTTACTACTATGTTCCCTTTTGGTCAATCATTACACTCTCCCTCTTTCTCTCATCTTTTATTGATCATCAAGGGAAAAAAATACAAGATAGTAGATCATTATCTATATTAATAATTAAGTGGAAAACCTATACATATTTCAAATCCTTGGCCTAGTTGATTATTGTTCATATTCTTTCATGTCCTTTTGCTTTGATCTCTCCTAATGGCATGGCTTGAAAAAAATGTATTCTGACCTCTTTACATTACTATGAATATTCTACAAAAACTTAACAGTAGAACTTCCTATGATCCAGCTACAGCACTCTAGGTATATAGCTGGTATATCAAATCCCTTACTGTAGCTAACTGAATACCCCTCTTTATCACTGCACAATTCTCAATAGCCAAGTTGGGGAATCTCTGTAGGTATCCAGCAAACAATAAATGGGTAAAGAACATGTACACAGTGGGGGACTTATACCCCAGCAGGGAAATGGGTGGACCTGGAGATCACCGTGCTAAGTGAGATAAGCCAGCCTCACAAAGCGAGCATCCCATGGTTACTGCTAGATGTGCCATCTGGGTTAGGCATGACTTAAAAGTAAACAGAGGATTATTCAGGGTGTAGAAAGAACAAAGGAGGAAGCACTTTGAGAAAAAGTGATGGGGGGACTAAGTGTGTTCAAAGTACCTGTGGAAGTGTCATAATGAAACTCCTTTGCATAGTGAATATGCATTAATTAAAAAATAAAGTACATAAACTAGAAAGCCCTTTTCTAAGGTTTCTGGAAAGTAATTTGATGTTGTCCCCAACCTCGCAACTTTCCTTTTCCTAGGGAAGTTCATATGGCTCTTGCTTTTCTGTCTCCTGTCACTCTCTGGTTATTTCACTTTGACAAAACTGGGTTATGGATTCAAGGGAAGAAGAGTAAAAGAACAGAAAGAGACCCATCCATGCTGGAGAGTCTCTACCTTCCCAGTGGGAATAGACGTTTGTTTGTTCTTCACAGGAGTGATGAATACTGATCAGACTAAATGCTAGACCCACAGGGAAGCCAGTTGTGTGTACTATAAAATACTCTGGGTCCTGAACAGGGTAACACACTTTATGATTTCAGAAAGGACTGATAAATCTCAGTAAAAACCAGGTAAAAAAATTTTAAAGCAAAGTAAACAGAGAGCCCCAGGGACTGTATTTCTCTCTCATTTCTCCATTTCTATGTTTTCTCTTAACTCTTTACAGCACCTACCCTTCCAACATTTCTCTAGGGAGACACACAGTCCCCAAGGTTATAGAAAAAGCAAGAATGACAGTCCATGAACACTGAGAGTAAACAAAGGCTGTGCTTGTGTACAGAATCTGTTTTATTCTCCCAGTTTAAACCACTCTCTTCGTATAGCCTTGTGAACATCACAGGCAGCTCCTGGAATGTAAGACATACAGAATCCTGGGACTGAACACCATCGGACCTATTCCCTTTCTACCCAAGCTTGTCCATTGCATAGACATGGCAGAACCATGTAATTTTAAGATAGTTGATAGAAAAGAATATAGATGTAAACATATGATTGAAGTGGATTTCCTCCAACCCATGCTAGTTTTATTATAACTTGTAGGTCTGTCTGTTATTAAAAATATATATATATATCTTCTTGCAAGAAATTTCAATACATGCTGGGATGTGTAGAGTGTATTTTGTCATCACCTTCAAAGAACATAGTGATCAACAGAATTTTAGCTCACATGTATGGGACGCTAGAGAGTAAAAACGAGTGACTTTTTTACTTTTGGTATTATTTTCCTGCAAAGTAGTAAAGAAATCTAGTACAGTCTAAAAGAGCATGGCATTTTGTCCCAGTGAAACTTAGGCACCTGAACAATAATTTTAGGCCTAGTCAAGGGCAACTGCATTTGTTTTATGCATTAATCATGAATCCTCTAAATTAATTTGCCATAGCATTGTTAGTGCTCTGGTTCTGTGGTAGAGAATTGAGATACAGAATGAGGAACTACATTTCACATATTCTTTGCTTCTCTTTGCCCTTTTCCGTAAGATCTTAATCTTACCGTAGAAGGAATATATGTGCAGTTTTGCTCAGTACAAGTCAAGAGAAGTGAAAATTTCCCCTCCCCATCTTTTTCTTGGAAGGCAGAAGGTGAGGGAACAGCAGTACATTGACCTTGTTCTCAGGGTCACTTCACAGCACCCCTTGAGTTGTTTTTACGAGACCCCACAGTGTCTCCATTCAGGTAAGAACAGCACCCCCACTTTATTAAAAAGATCAGGTTGTGGTAAAAAAACAGCTCACATCAAATAGTTCACTTTTACTGAAATTATAGTATGTGTCTGGGAAAAAGGGAGAAATCCAAATTTCAGAAATGTTTGAGTAAAATCCTCAGTAATCTGCATTTTAAGCCATGTCTGAAAATGACCCCATGCAGAATTTTAAGTCTGAACCACATTTCAGAGTTATCAAGGAAAGTATAAAGGTTAGAAATGAGTTAACCAACAATATGAGAAAGACACTGGTCTGTTTGGAATAAAATGCTATCAATATACCTATCATTACAAGATGTGACAATGGCTGATAAAAATTATTATGGAAAGACACTTCTGGAAATTAAGGCTAATTGAATCCCCATGATGCCACAGATTGGTGACAATTGTTTGCTAGGTGTCAGTTCTCAAAGCCACTCTAAATGCCATTGGTATATTAGGTGATAAGTCATCCCTACTGTCATTTAGGAAAATAAAATTTGCAGTGGCGTTTGTGGCTGAATTTACTTGCAGCTTGAGTAGACGTATGTTTTTATGATTACTTAAATTACTGTGATCTAAACCTGGGAGTTACATTCTATGATTGCTGTGTCTCAACCTGTCTATCACCGTGTAGAATTGTTCCCTGCGCCATAAAACAAGTGACTAACACAGAATAAAAAATATGCAACATGTGTTAAAAATCTGCCAATGTATCTTCTAGAGTAAACTCCCATTCTCTTATTACTATTCTTGGTTGTTTTATTGTGTTTTCTGTCATCTATGGCTTTGGCAATTTTATGGAAAATCCGAAGAGAGGGCTTCATGGTGTCGAGACTTTGAGGAGAGAAATTCAGTGGGAGCCTTCCTTCATTGTGCTGAGTCAGTGGGAAGCCCAAGAGTGATTGCACTGGATTAGATAATCAGGGGCAACTGGTTCCTTGTGGAAGACTGGATGCAGAAAGCATCTTTTTTGGACCCTGTCCCTTCTTGCACTGACATATATTACAGGAAAGCCCTGCCCCCACAGGCCAGAGAGTTGCTGGGTATCTTTTTGCCTAGCACAGGGAGGCTGATCAATTAGTCCATTTAGCAAGAGCTCCCCAGCCAGCCTGTCTCTGGAAAATAGGTGAGAAATTCTTATATTCCTCTCAATATGTTAATCAGACGACTGGTATCATAGTCCTCTAACTGTGTAATACCAGTCCCCCTTGGCAGATATATTTTATTTGGATAATGATGTGAAATTTAAGATCTACGTTTCAATTGTGCAGAGCCATAGGCAGTTGTCAATTTTAGTGACAGACATAGACCTCGAGCTAAATTCCTGTGCACAAGCAAAAATTCCAACAAGCGTAGCACAATTCTGGTCCCTTAATAGAAATACATTCTCTCCCATTGAGGGGCAGTATTTTTAAACCATTCATCGCATCCCTTGGTACCAGCAAATCATTAATGCTCTCGAATATTTCCTCTAACATGGGCACTGGTGACTTGAGCTATCAACTAGCCTGACAGGAAATCAGACAGCTATAACCGGATACTCTATTTTTTTCTCCAGCAGAACCATCTGATTACATACCATTCTTTATTCCTCTGCAGTTTCTCTAACAATGTTGCTAGTTAACAGATCCAAACTCCACGCAAAAGAAAAAACCCTCAGCGGCAAAATTTCTAAGACCTCGGGATCCACATACTGGGGAGAATTCCCACTGCTGCTCTTGCTGTGGGCAGTTACATTAAAGCAACAGCCAGCTAGTGAACTTTGTGGCCTAGGGCGATCATAATGTGATGTGCAGTCTTGCCCCTCAAGGTCACCAGTTCAAATCCAACCGTGCCTAATGGGGGCTGTCAAGTGTCTGGTTGTTCTAGGTAAAATTATTTGTCAAGTTGGTGAAAACATGAAATGGATCCTAAAGCAAATGTACCAAAATCAACATCACCATTAATCCCTGCCCATTGGCACTAGGATTTAACATTTAGTGAGTTTTAACTCAATAAGCTAAGAAAAGGAAGGAAGAAAGGATAGAAAGTTTATAAAAGATATATTTTCATACTAAATTGCCTCTCTGTGCTGTGGCCTAAAAATAAATACACTAAGACTTTGTCTAAGCAGGGAGCAAGGGAATTCTGGAGCAAAATCTCTACTCCCCTGCAGTATGAACCAGGGAGGCCAGTAGGAATGGGCTGTGTTTTCCTTCTCCAATAGTAGACATGGAGGAACTCTATCATCTTTCCAGGTAAAATCAGTAGCACAAACCTTTAGGAAAAGGATATGGGCTGGGGCATGACACGTACCACACCTATTATCTGAATTTTGTTTGCTCATGTGTCAGATGAGGGGTTTAATAAAACGTCTTCAAGGCTTCTACTAACTCTGTGAGTCTGGGATTCTTGTACCAAGCAATAATAGCATTCAAACAGCTTTTATTTCCCTAATCGATAGGCACCACCATCTTTGTGTGTGTGTGTGTGTGTGTGTGTGTGTGTGTGTGTGTGTGTGTGTGTTAGATTTCCCCTACATGAATCCCCTATATCAGCAAACCATATCTGAAATCTTGACTCCTTTTCCCAGGTCTGTGTGCTCAGACAGAAGACTAACATTTCCTGAGCTTCAGAAACTTGAACTTAACAAGGGAAATATGCCTATATCTCAGTGTGTAGTGTCAGAGAAAACAGATCAGAAAAGACATGGTGAGTAAGAGCCTTGGACACAGTACACATACAGCAAGTAGTGGAGTCTTTATTAGTAACGATCTCTCTTACCTCCATCTCTCAAAGGATTGATTATTACTGATTTCCTCACTCAAAGATTTCTGAAATTTGCACTTGTCCTTTTATCTGGTGTGCATTATCCAATCAGTAAATGTGAACTACCTGATGCGAACTATAATTATCACAGTCTTAACTTTTTCAGTGAAGTGGGCGTGTGCATCCCACTTTAGCGGAGCAACTATAAAGTCTGAAAAAAAATGAAACAGTCTGCTTGGGGAAATCTTCAGTTAGGACAAAGAAAGAAATTAACTCAGCCATATTCAGTTTTTGTACATAAGACTACTGGAGGGTGAAGGGAGTGTGAACTTTGAACTTCAGCATTCACATACAGTTTATTTCTGGACTCGGATTGTACGTCCAGCTCTATATGCTCCTATACCCAGATACTTTCCTCTATCTAAATATTAATTAGGACTCCTTAGTCAGCATTTCATAAATAAAACTGTCTATGATTTTCCTCTTGGTTACTGAAATTCTTGTGTTCACACTTACCGATCCAGAGGAGGTTTCTCAAGTGTGGTGTGGCTCATTCTTGGTTGTAAGGGCTGTTTCACACAACCTAGGATGTTTGTGATTGCTTCTAATCTTTACACAATAGATGCCAATAACACATCCCCAGTTGTGACACTGGAAATGTGTCTGGTTATTGTCATATGTCCCCTAGGGTGGCAAAGTCTGCCAATTGAGAAGTACAGATCTAGCGGCTTCACTGGCTTCTCCAAACCATCTGGGATATTGACACCAAGGAAATGTAAATAAATAGCTAGCATTTTGCCAGAGAACAAAGCGCCTTCAGTGTGCGTTGTTTACCCAACTTCCAAGTTACCTGCAGCCTCTCGGGTCTGAGATGCCCAGGTTAGGCTGCAGACAGATGTGTTTGGCTTTAGCAGTGCCTTGGGATTTGGAAACAGGAACTAGAGAATTGAAGTTAGTTTTTATTTGACAGTTTTGAAATTCTGTGGCTATTGATCTTTGATGTCTTCCAGATGGAACATGCAATAACATACAGCCCAGTTGTTGATTAAAAAGAAAAGTACCATACTACAATTGCCAGGAAAACTCTGAAAAAAAATAGTTGTAGCTGAAATGCATCTACAAAGGACACGACCACAGTAGGAACTGGGGACTCAGTAGGGCAGAGGAACAGAGTTGGGGCCTTTGAGGTTTAAAAAGTTAGAACAATGAAGCTTGTCTGTGTACCAACCCATGGTCCCTCTGCTTTCAGAAAGCTATAACAGTAAATGCAACTTTCTCCAGAGATCTTTTGTTTTTGGCACTTAGACATCATTATGAATGTGTCAAGATAACAGAGACATTAAGCAAATATGCAAAGTAAACTATTGTACCACAACAAACACCCTTTTGGGGACAGAAAAAAAATGACAAGTGACTCGGCCCCATGTGATGTGCACGAGTACGGAACGATTCCACGGGACCTGGCACTCAGTAGTTTCCAACTGGGGTCACTGACAGCAACCATTTATAACAGAAACGTAACTGGTGTCTTCAAAGGCCCTTGACTTTGGAGAACACTGTGACAGTTTGGCTATGCCTCCTCAGTGTATTGTTATGTGTCTACTGCAGAAATATATGAGGGACAGTTCTCATTCTGCTTATGTTCTGTGGTCTGAAATAATGCCCTTGCAGTTGTCAATACTGGCTTGGTTTTTTTTTTCTTATGAATCAAACTTTGAAGATATTGAGGAATGAGATATTTGGAAATGGATGACTTTAGATGACCCTACTCTGCATGTGCTTGTGATCTGGGGGGAAACTATGATGATGGAAAGGAAAGATAAGGGGAATCAGATATGTGCTACCCCTTTGCTGAAAAATCATTTCAAATTTTCTTCCCTCCTCAGTTGCCAGTCACTAATTTCCTGTAAGACTGTGAGATGTGTTCACTGAACCAACATTGTAATGAGAAAGCAACTCACCAGTTTCATGAGATGCTCTCTGAGTAAAAGCTCAGATTTTGAACTGTTTGATGAGCTGTTCCTCAATGGTACCCTCTCCCTGATCTTTATAAGGAATCTAGTAATATTCACTTTCCCTACCTGTTTCCCTTTCCAAACACAAGCAGTGGTATATGTACCTTTTGATATTTGAGAGTTAAAAGCAGCACAAGATCCTTCTCAAAGCAAAGATTGTCATCCAGATTAGGCATACAGTTTCCAATAATACAATGGAGGATCTTTGCACAAAGATACTCTATACTTGTATTTTCAGCCACAAACAAGTTATAGACAGATTCATCTCCTTTGAAAAATAAAGGAAATAGAAGATACGTTACAAACATTACAAAGAATCACAACATGCTGTTTGCCTTTTCCAGTAGTTTTAACATGAATTCTGCTTGTATTTAAACGAGGCATGATGTTTAGTCTCATACTTTCTTCTAGTGGATATTAATATACAACCCTAAGCAATGTCCTCAGTTCCTGTTGCATCCTGGGAGATTGTAAGCTGTTTCTGGGTGATTTGTAAGATGGAGAGCTTGAAAGAATCTAGACTCCACAGGAAGATGGGCCTCTGAGAATCGCCGCGGGGGATGACATAGGTTCTTTGGGGGCAGAAAGACATGCCCACTCTGGGTGGCACCATTTTCTACCTACAACAGAATAACTGGAGCAAGAGAACTTAGGAACAGCATGCATTCTTTCCTTGTAGTTGTTCTGATTTCAGCTGCAATGTGAACAGCTGCTTCAAGCTCCCACTGCCTCGATTTCCCTACTATGTTGGACTAGTCCTTCAACTGTGAGCCAAAACAAACTCTATTTTCTTAAGTTCCTTTTATCAGGGTTTTTAATTACAGCAACTAGGAAAAGAAACTAAATTGACAGGAGGGATATATTAATAGCACTCTGTGTTTAAGAAGTCTTTATCACTATTCTCAGTGTTAAATGTTCAAGGTTACCCATAACCCTAGCTTTGTTTTGTCCTATGAGCAAAGAAAACCAGTGAAGAGATCTCATAGTGCATAAAATGATAACAAAGTATCACCTGTATTTATAGCTTCATTATAACTTTAGATTGCTTGGAGATATTTCCAGCTGACAATTTTTGGAATGACCATCTCAGTTCAAGAGACTTGATATTGATTAAAGATATTATTTGTGTAGACAAGAGCAGTTTAATGTGCATATCGAGGAAAGTTGATTTTATGACAGGGCACATACTTTAAATCTCTTGGGAACTAGGACAAGGTGTATGGGTTAAATGGGGAAATAAAGCAGAGAAATGAGAAAGTTGCTCTCTGGTTTCTCTTTGTAAACACTTTCAACTCTTTTTTCAGCAGTGAGGACAGTTCTCTGGTAATCTGTTGTCTAAAAAATGTTTCCAACCTTCAGATCCAAAGAATATAATTCCTATATTCAACTTACTAAGACAGGAAGGGAAGTTAATGCTTTCTGATTACATTACTCTTTTATTATTCTAAGTAGAGGAAAATAGTATATAGCTATTGTGATTGTGATGAGTTGGAATCTTCAATTAGCTTCAATTTACATTTCCCTGATGGCTAAGTATACTGAAAAAAATTTAAAAAACACTTAGTAGCCATTTATGCTTCTTCTTCTTCTTCTTCTTTTTTTTTTTTTTTTTTTTTTTTTTGGTTTTTCGAGACAGGGTTCTCTGTGTAGCTTTGCGCCTTTCCTGGAACTCACTTGGTAGCCCAGGCTGGCCTCGAACTCACAGAGATCTGCCTGCCTCTGCCTCCTGAGTGCTGGGATTAAAGGCGTGCGCCACCGCCGCCTGGCAATATGCTTCTTTTTTGAGAACTGCCTATTCATCCCATTGGCACACTTATTAGTTGTTAGGTTGACAGCTGTGTTGCTTTATTTTGGTCTTGTGCCAGCCAGGATGTAGGGAAGCAAGAAACCATATTCATTCCTGGTGGGAGTGTAAACCAGGACATACATTATGGAAGTTAGTGTGGAGATTTCTCCAAAAATGAAAAACATTACTTCTATGTGATCCTGGGATGTACACCCAAGATTTTTCCACAGTTATTTGTATAACCTCTGTCTATTATTCACAACAGCAAGGAAGGGGAACCGGCTTAGATGACCCTCAACAGATGAAAAGGTAATGGAAATGTGTTGTATATACTCACAACATGAACTTACAGAATTTATAGGAAACTAAATACATCTTGAAAGTATTACAAGTGAGATAACTCAGAGAATGACAGTATCAAATGTTCTCTCTTATATGAAGATTCCTGCTTTTAATCTCTTAATCTCTATCTGCTTATCTATGTCTATCTATCTATCTATCTATCATATATATATATGTATGTATATATATATATATATATATATATATATATATATGATATACCTATCTATCATCTATCTAAGTGGGCATGAGTGAGTATCTATCTATGAAACTAGAAGGAGACCACATGAAGAGAAAAAGAAGTGTTGAGGAAAGAGGTGAGGAAGATAAGACCCATGTTAAAAGCAAAAGAAAGTTTGCTAGGACTACAAAGATTTGAGAGGGATCTGGGGTTGAGGAAGAAAAGGATGCTAGGAGAATCAATAAACAAACCTTATTTGAAGACCACTGAAATAGTTGTCCTTAATACTATCTTCTCTCTATAGCATCCTTTGACATTCACAGATTTCTATCACCATGTGTTGGTCTACTACTAGTGAAGATAAAAATTAATTTTTATGTATATTTGATGCCTGGCTTCATTAGTTTGGCACAATGTTTTCTTGGATGTGTCTCATGCTTATTTTATTTTATTTTTTTATTTCTTCTTCAGTGAATGCTGAGTCCCATTCCATTGTATACCAATACAGTGGAAATCATTAATGTATTGAGTACTTTTGAGTTGTTTCCAGTTTGATAATGAATACTGGGGATTAACAAGCTACCTCTAATGTAATATATATATATATATACATATATATATACATATATATGTATACATATATGTATATATAGAGAGAGGGGGGTATATGGATACATTTTAATTCCTTCTTGTGTGCATGTGTATGTAAATGTGTGTGTGGAATGCACATGTTTGAGTGGATATTCATGCAAGATTGTAAATTTGACACTGGGTATTTTCTTGAATCACTCTCCACTTTATATTGAGGCAAGATTTCTCACTTGAATCCAGATCTCATGCACTTGGCATATCTAGCTATCTAGATTATTGTGGGGATCCCTTGTCTTTCTGCCTTTGGAGATCTAGGATTACAGGTGGCCCAAATGCTCACCCAGCATTTCCACTGGTGCTACCGATCTGAACTCTGGTCCTTCCCTGAACCTGCTCAGTCATCCCCTCAACCCCTAATTCATTTTTGAATAGCTGTTTGCATATAAAAAGCTACTAAGATAAAAATTCTAAAATAAATCCTTAATACATAACATATACTATTTTTGACATTAAATCTTTATTAGCTGACATTTGAAAGAATCTTCATAAAAGGAGATTTCTTTTTAATATGTTAATAAATTAGCAGACTGAAAAGTTACAAAGAATGGGTTTTTGGAATACTGATTACCTTGTTTTATAACAAAGTGTGTTTAGTATCCCCATCCCAGGTCTCTGTGAAAACAAATTTATAGTAAAGAAAACAAAAAGCTTTACAAGTTTAAGAAAACAATACTGATATAAAATAATAAGCACGCACTGGACATAATAGTAGGAAGAAAAATTCTCTAAATTATAGCTGAAAACTTGAAATGGGAAATGTTAATAGATTTTAGTCCCACCTTTCTTTTTTTTAGAGCCAGTTGAATCACACATTCCATGAAACCAGGCACTGTAAAGACCTAGGTAAGGCCCCATAGGAAGAGAACTACACAGATTTATCCTCTGTTTCCCAGGGACTGAGAACTAGATTATATTATAAAAATAACAGGTGAGTAAAAACTTTACAGACAACAGAAAAATATATACAATCGTATATGTTTGCCTGTCTGTAAACATTTGTAAAGATAAGCAAAAAGTGCCATATGTGTAGCAGGCATTCAATAATATCTCCTGACCATAATTAACATTCATTTATTATTTCTTTTATTACTACAGGATCAAAATCTACAGTTCTGGTCAAAAATAGAGCCAACACTTGGTAAACCGTGACAAAAACAGAGCCTGACAAAGACTCTCCAAGTGCTCAACGCCTAGCATCCCAGCCACTCTTTTCCACGCCCTTAAGAAGACCTCACATGCTGGCTGGGAGAGCTGCGTGCCTGCAATTGAATCCTCATAGAAATGCAGAGAGAGGCACCACAGCTCCAGAGGAAAAGGGGAAACGACAACAAGATTAAAAGCAGAGGGTGTGGATCATTACAGCCTGAGAAAAACTCGAGTTTCTCCTAACAACTGCCCCTCCCCCACCCAGACCTAACAAATACCAGAAACCCAGGGCGCCTCTTCTGTTATTTGTTCATGGATGTGAATTCTTCATTAAAGTTGAGGGATTAAATATAACACTTTAGCTAATTAATTATAGTTTGATCGTTTTGACACCTCCAAATGATTCAGCCACATACCTTGAAGCTTTGTCAACTCAATTGCGTCTCTATTTTTGTTGCCTTTAACCAACAATGAAGACGAATGCCACTCTTTCTAGTTTTCAATCACCTCTACAGAAGTGTTCCCCTGGCAATGTGCGAGGACAGACCTAATTAATCCCTCATCTGCCCTCTGTGGTGTCTATACATCACACTGGCAGTTGAAACTGCTGCTTGTTTTAAGGCTATTGCCGGAATGAAAAGCTCATCTGTTTTTCAATAATTTTACCACAGGTGGTGATTTGTAATTAGAAAGGGCAGAATCCGAATTGCAGTGTGTGCGTCTGTGTGGGTGCAAGTGCAAGTCTGCACACGTGCACGTATGGGCTTGCGGGAGCTTCGTAGTTTAGCAAGGCGTGCTTACTGTAAAGGAGAAGAAAGAAATGAAAAGCAGGAACACAGCAGGAGAAAAAGCATACTCGTTGGGCACCAAGCCAAGCAGCAGAATTTGAAAAGAACAAATATTTTTGGTTTTGACTTTTGTGTTCTCTTTTTTAAAAATTGATAAGGAATCACACATAGATTAGAGATCAAACACAGAAAGAGACAGGAAAGACTAAAAAAAAATCAGGAAACTCTGACATCCCCAGAGTGGGGGTACTTATGCTGAACTAAGTCAGGGTTGTAGAACAGGTGAGAGTCAAGGTGAGAATCTGTTTTGACCAGGGTTTCTGTCTCTGCTAAAAGAGGAGGAATCTGCATCCTCTTCTTCACCCTGGGCGGAATTGAGGTAGGTAGAAAGACACTTTGGCTAGCTTAACAATGGCTTTAAGATAAGTGGAGATATGGCCAAGGCAGCTCCATTCCAGGCCATATGAACCACCAGCAGTCACTTTGACCCTCTCTCTGACTTTCACCTGCACCATTCCATTTGGCCTTCTTGGCTTAATCACATCTTGCATTTTACTCTTAAAGGTACCTTTGTTCTATGAAGTTTCCCCTCACACGTCCAGCCTGCTCATCATCATCTACAGCCTATGTGTCTCAAGGTTTCTTTTCCTGTCTGCAGGGTGGAAAACTCAATAACTATCACTTTCAGCTTGAGCATAAAATCCTGACTCTTCATCTAGACTGCAGATCTCTGGAAGTCAAGGGTTTTTCTCTTGATCTCAAAATCACTTTGTGAAGCCTATTTGATTTTATACATTCATATGTATATACAAGAATGGGTGAATTGGTTTTTATAATCACCAAAGTAAATTTTAAATATATGCTAAAGTGGAAGATTGAATCACATGTTAAAAGAGACAAATGACTGCGGCAGAAGGCCAAAGTTAAAATGATGTGGATGGATGTAGTGTTACTTGGAGTAGGTAGTATTTAAGAAGAGTGGCTTTCCTGCATGTAGTTTACTTTGACAAAGGTAAACCAAGGACACCTCTGGTGTAGGTTCATTATACTCCCCCTCTTCTGTAATTATGAAGGCACATGTTGGGAGGGGGTAATAAGTAGACAGTGGGAAAGAATACTGACTCAATGATTTCTGCCAGTTTGTGTTAATGTGCACAGAACCAGTCTATTCTATGTTTCTTCACATGATAAAGTATGAGGGTACATCATGCCAGACAGATGTAAGATTTATGTTAGAAACTGAGGATTCTTCCAAGTCAAGTGAGTCCCAGGAAAGGCACAAAGCTACACAGAGAAACCCTGTCTCAAAAAAATAAAACAACAACAAACAACAACAACAAAAAGGACTGACCTTCATAACTCTGTAGGCCTTTTTCTGTGTAAGATCAAGCTTACAGAACAACATTAGAGCTTATTAATATTCCATCTCCCATCTGACATATATCCATCACTTTCTCCTGGTTACTGCCAGAGACCAGATTATTCTAAAGCACTTGATTCAAATAATACATTGTCCTTCAATGCAGGTGTATGAAATTTGAATATACAAATATTGTCACATTCTTAGTACAAGAAGAGTATTACCTATGTGTTCTGCATTTACAAAAAGAGAAGTCAATACTGGAAATAGAAGGTACAGATAGAGTCATCTTTAAGTGTACATTTTCACATTTTTATTTTATAGTTTAGACCTTGGCTTTGTTGGTTGGTTTTGTGAATCAACTTACTTGTTTGTTAGTAATGATCAAATATACTAAACTGATCAAATACACTTCATAATTTTAAGCTGCTTACATGTATTCAAATGCTAACATCTTACCTTTTTATGGTGCAGTGCCTTCATTTTGAGCCTTCAAACCTTACCTTAGTATTTCCCTATAAGATCCTTCTGTTCTAAGATTCTGAAGACATCTCAAACATTCCCACTTCTCCAATTTATACATCATTCCTTTCCCGAGGGATGCATCCCTCTCTTCCCTCATCATATGAAAATCTTACCTTAATCAGGAGAACTGTCATGGCTGACCATGGCACGTTTCTCTTCCATCTCAATCCTGCTATCCTGTGTACCCTATTGTAAAGTGTGGCTCCCAGTGGCAGGGTAATAAATTACTATTTGCTTCAAGACATCTCTGTATTGTTATATTTATCATTGCCTTGTTTTGGCAGCATCATTATATATCCTAATGCTTTACGTCACAAAACCATTACACACATTCCTTCTTTTTTTTTTCTTTTTTTCCTTTCATGGTTTCTATCATAGCATACTCATGAGAAAGGGCAACTCATTTACTCTTAAATAGCATAGCCGGTAGTGCCAGTCTGTTCCCCCAATATGTACTCAACCTAAGAGTAGGGAAATGCAGGTGCTGAAATCTCTCTTTACAAGGAGGTCAAAGCCTAATTCCTGAACCATAGATCCAAAGTCGGTAGAAAGATCGTGGTTTGGCAGAAGTGAGAAATTATTTCAGATTTTGGCTTATATTGAGCTTGTATTGATTAGCTATAGCTAATCTCTTCTAACTGGTTCTTTCGAAAAATGAGGAACAGACGCTGTGATAAGTAACTTGATTTTACACTTCCTCCTGCTGTAACTGGATAAAGTGCCTAGTGATATCACCACAACTTAATATGGATCATATTTTCCAGTGTTTTATACAAATTGATTTTCCCCATTGTAGCGCTGTAGAACATTCACTGTTCTCTTTTTGCTTTTTCAGATTAGTGAACTTTGAGAAGTTGACTTGCTGAGGTCCTAGAAGAGTCTGAAGTGATCTTACAGGAAAGACAGGATGGGATAAGGAGAAGGCCATGGAATACATCCGCCATAGCAGCAGAAGGCAGGAGTTTGGTGGGAAGATGGAGACCAGCAAGAAGCATCATAAAATAGAGAAAGATAATTGGTTGATAAGATAAGTAGTTAATAAGAACAAAATATATTCATATACATGTATTAAAATCTCATAATAAACCCCATCTTTCTGTATTCTAACTTAAAAAACTAATAAATAAGTAAAATAATCAAAACTATTTTACCAATATGACCCAAGAAGATTTCTGTTTTTACATTTTTTAATACTCCTAATGAGCCATGGACAACCTCAGGTAGTGCTATCAGCCTGTATACATTAGCATGCATTAACATTGTCTGGTGGCAAGAAAAGTCTTCTCAACAAAGCATCCAAACCAAATTCTTTCTGACTATTGAGAAAGCCTCCCAGTCACTATACAACTTTAAACTGCTCAAATACACATTATAATCTGATGCCCATAGCGAATAACGGTGTATGCTATCTGTGTTCTTAATACCATATACTTTCATTTGTAACTCTCAAGAGCTCAATTCTATATCCATGCTAGCAGGCTAGTTATTCTTTAACTCATTCATTGTTTTATTTCAACCAATATTTGTGAGCATCCCAGTGTTCATCATGTCTATTAATGATTGCAACCACAGTGACCATAAAACATCCTACCAGCTATTCACCATTTTGGGAATTTTGGGAACCAAAAATAATGTGTTTTAGAGACACTAAAAAGCCATAAAAACATGTAGTGTTTTTCCTCAGGTCTCTGGAAGTTCAACCATGCTGATGTTTAAAGCCAATATTACCTAACCTGCACCCTGTGAATTCCAGGAGAGGGTCACATTCACGGTTTCTGCACAAGGTACTGAGGAACATTTCCATCAATCATGTGCTAGTTCTAGCAACTTCTGTCTGTGTTACCTGTTCTCAATATAGACAGGTAAATGAAGGGTGAGAGTGGAAGAGAGATAGAACTCAAGTCATGTGAGACGCCTGGTAATTCCACTTGGC
Organism: Peromyscus maniculatus bairdii; assembly: GCF_049852395.1. Taxonomy (NCBI): domain Eukaryota; kingdom Metazoa; phylum Chordata; class Mammalia; order Rodentia; family Cricetidae; genus Peromyscus; species Peromyscus maniculatus. The sequence goes on along the minus strand of NC_134872.1, from coordinate 56,825,855 downwards.
CATGAAGCTTAAGTTCTCTGTGTGAGGGGCTCAACCTAGGATTCTGATGGTCCACAATGTGCTTGCCTCTTACATTTTCCCCTCTTATTTGGGCCTTTCTCTTACTGTCTGTACAGGCAGGATGGCACTGTTGAGAACCCCTGGCCCTTTCAGAGTGTTTCAAAAGCTTGCTTTTCTTTGGTCAAAAGGGAAAACAATGCCCTTTTCTGGTACTCAACACTTTCAAGGAGTTAAAGGGACAAGACCTCTTATAACCAGTTCTTTCAATGTCTGGATCCATGGCACTGCCCTAACAGGAGATACACTACCAGGAAAGAGGGCTGGTTTAGAGAGTGTCAAAGGTAGTCTCTTACCAAGTATGCCATGACTATCCTTTCTCTCTCCTCACTCTAGTTCCATTATTGATTCTAATTCACATTATCAGACCCAGACTGAGGGATATCTTAACCTATTATTAATGATTGTCATGTTGGATTCTGTCAAGCTCTTCTTCTTGCCCTATAGTAGTCACGTGGCTATATATTTAATCTTAGCAAAAGATGCATAGGTCTCAAGCACATGCTAAAGGAACTCTTTGTCCCTTGGTTAGAAATAGTTTAAGTGCCTCTGATTATTTTGGGATGGGTGAGGAGACTATATCTGCTAAGGGAACGTGAAGGATTGATGGAACTTCTCATATCTACCCTAAAGAGAGTAGACTATAATAGTACCACATGTTCTTATTGAGCATTAACACTTACACATTTTAATTAACTGGCCTGTAAGTTTCCAGTTGTTTACTATTGTTCAGAGAGTCATCATCTACATTAATTTCTGTGTGCTTCGTACACTGGTATATGCCTCATCTACCAAGTGGTTGATGAAGATGTGAGCTTTAGAAAAGTGGGGGTTTTATGTAAGTGATTTTAAGCTGAGCAACAGCTCACTGATTCATCCTTTGAAACCCTGAGTGCTTATTTGGAAATAATACAATTTGTTATACACCTATTTTTTAATCCAGGCTACTCTAATTGATATCTTTGAGATAGTAAACAAGTTCTTATATTCATACATATATAAGAATGTGTGTGCGTGTGCGTATGTGTGTGTGTGTGTGTGTGTGTGTGTGTGTATCATGACACCCAGGGTATGAGATTTTTCCTGAAAAATAAAATATTTGAGCAAAGATCATATTATATACCTGCAGTGTCTTTCATGGTCAGTTTAGAGAATCTGTCCTATGAGAAAATTAGTAGTAAAAATTTAGGTAAAATTTTATCTTTCCATTGTAACTTCATTTTTTTCTTGTGTTGTTGGGGATCAAACATAGGACCTTCCATATATAAAAAATGTGCACTACCACTGAGATATAACTAGAATCCCACTGTTGATTTAGTATATTAACTATATGGCTTCTCCCCACTATTATGAATGAATAAGCCATATAAATCAAGCCATTATTTAAAGAGTATACACATTATTATGTTATTTCAGAATCCTGTGAACTTCCTGGAACTTGTCTGTTCTATCACTAGTTCAGCTAATATTGAACAAAAAAAATCAGCAAAAAATATTCATTTCTTGATATGTCTGATATATATATATGTGTGTGTGTGTGTGTGTGTGTGTGTGTGTGTATGTGTGTGATATATATGTATATATGTATGTGTGGCTCTCTGATTTCTATAAACTGTGGCTGCTTTGAAAATAGGACATTGCTGTACTCTAGGATCCAATGTAAAGGATGAGCTATCTTCGATTCAATGGGAGATAATAATTGTTATACTGTTTTTCCAAGCTGGGGTGGTAGATGATTGGGGGGGGACAAGTGTATGAGAAAACTCTAGTTATGCTTTCCAATCTTCTTTAAATATTTTCATGCAAGGTGAGGTCATCCTCCAAACATCTCTAGACATTAAGTGGAATCCATGTAATCTCTGACTACACTGTATTTCTAAGATTCCTTTTTATGTCATATCCCATAGACATTGCAGAAATATTATCTATTACTAATTACCTATTAAGTAGAAAAACTGTACATGCTCAGTGCTTATGTTTTTATATACCTATCAACTCCTGCACTGGGAAATATGACGGAGAAAACCAGGAGAGTGTGTATGTTTCCAGCTGTGACTTCTCTTCCAACCTTCGGAGTAGGTCCCAAGTTTCAGTTTTGGTACCTACCTGTGAATTCAAATGGTAATGTGATTTGCTTGTCTGACACCAGTAATACTGCACAAGTGTGTCCTATCATCCCATCATCCTTGTATTTGTATACGTTCTGCCTGGAGGCTTCTTGGCTTGTTCAAGAAAGGCATTTAAATAACACCTGGGACACTTGACTCAAAATCCAACAGCCTCTCGTTTCCCCATGGGATTCAGCATTCCCTTTGCCATTTGTTTTCCCTTGTGTTGGTGGACGGTGTGGCTGCTAAGTAGAAATTTCAACACTACTTAACGTTAGTTACCCAACCAGGCTCTGAAGTGGCAGCTGGCTGGAGCTAATGTGTGTTGTGCCTGGTGTCGGTCACTGACAGATATTGTCAGAGGCGAAGGCGGGGCCTCTGGTTGTTAGCGCAGGCTGACTCTTCCAGATGAATGGAACCTGACAGGCAGGATCTCTACAACAGTGAATGGAGTGATGACAGGAAAACAGTACATGTTTGGAACTGAAGTGCTAAGTCACCTGTGATAGCCAGAGAAATGACAGGAGGCTGACACTAACTTTACTTGATGTCAGTTTAAAAAAATGAGCTTTGTGCAGAGGCAAAGCTAGGTGGCAGAGCTGGTCATGTCCTGGGGGAGGCATCTCGGCTCTCCTTGTGATGGTTGAACTTGACTGTGACTGGATTGAGACTCACCTGGGAGACTACCTAGGAGATAAGTAAAGCATACTCCTAGATTTAATGAATGACTCAGTTCCCTAACATACTCTTAATGGGATGGCATTATTGGGAGGTGGTCAAAAGCAGTAGGTGAGGCCCATTAGTTGGACCATTAGGTTGCCAAAGATGGATCACTGAGAGCAGTATCTTGCCTTGGCCCTTTCCGGTACTCCCTTTTTCCTGCTTCCTGAGCACTGTGCTGAAGGCTGCTGTGCTCTGCTACAAACCTGATGAGCTATCATCTACAGACATATGAACCAAAGTACATCTTCCCTTAAGTTGTTTGTGTTAGTCATTTGGTCACAGTAACAAGCAAAATAGTGAATGAGCCACCTGAGTTTACTGTAGGTTACAGTACAACTGGCATCTGGTGACACCAAAATAGGTATCTAGTTGTCACATTATAGTTATCTGAGCATTCATGTCTTGGCCTGAATTTATTTACTGAACATGGATGAAGGTATTCGTATGCCGTAGAAGCTGAGGTGATTCTGACTTCCAGCACTGTTTGTTACCTACTGCATCAGAGAACTAAGTGAACCGTGCCTAGAAAATAGGCACACATTTTTTTATTTTTCATAATAGTTCAATGTCACTCATACATTTGTTTATTTTAATAGTCATAATTTCATGCCCATAGCATCATAACCTGTCTATATTACCCCAAGCTCACATTCCTCTCATTTTGTCAATCTCATTATTATATTCTGAAATTGGTTTTGGTATTTGAAGGTAAACAAGGTTAAGGAACCAGCATTAAAGAGGGTTAAAAGCATTAAACAAGGTTAAACAAGGTTACAGAACCTGATGGCCTAACCAGTAGGCTGCATGGGTGTGAGAACACACATTGAACCACCTTTCTTTCCATTGTCTTCTCTTGGAGCTGGAAGTTAATACTTGCTGCAAATACGAAACAACTGTTGCCTGGATCCCAGATTAAATGAACTTTGAGTCATAAAATATATTAGAAGAAAAGTTACACCAGACAGGTTGGTTCAGTGACACACCTGTGTCCCTTTTATGTCCACATTCTCACTTTGACAGAGGCAGTTAGCACATTTTTCATATTGACATTTTCTAACTTAGGTGTGAGGATGAGTAGGGATTGATAGAACTTTCGACCGAAAACCAGAATGAACTGATCTTTTCTTCTACTGAACTTCTTTAGGTACTCACATTAAAACCTGTCCCTGAAGATTTCAATAGGAATCATACTATTTTCTTAATTTTTAATATCTAGTTTTATTAGTGTATGTATTAGCAAATTATATACACAATTATGCATATTATTGTATATATATAACTATACATATATATGTAAATAAAATTTTTATCAGTGAAATTAGATTGCTCTGGGAAGTAAGATTTTTAAAGATAAAATAAAGCCATGGGTAAAAAATAACTAGTTTATCAAATGAGTCTTCTGTAAAGAAAAAAGGTCCTCCCAAAGGAAATGGAATGTCTCCAGAATCTTGGCAACTTCAAAGAATTACTTTAAACTATTAACTGATAGACTATTCAGACAAAGAGGAAAGTCTGTAAGAGGTTCTTTTTGTAACCCCAATTAATACATCTTTGTTCTTCATTAAAGCTGGTATACTAAAACTGTACATATGCATACATGTACATATGTACTCATATGTAAATGTATGTACACTAAGTATTTTTACCATTAGGCAAGAAATAACTTGTCTATAAAGAAAAAGCAAGAAGAATGATCTAGGCATTCATTAATTAGCATCTATTTACTTAACCAGAGTCAGCTAACATCATCCACTTATTTAGACATGGACCTTCCCAGTTCGTAGCATCATCATAACATGGCAGAAAGAAGAAAGAGATATAATTTGAATTTCACAAGTACAGAAAATTGCACAGTGCATTCCTCATCTCTGGCATCACTGTTAGTTAATATTAGAGTTATATTACAGTTTTAAAGACAGAAAACTAGCATTTAATTATTACCTAATATGTATAGGTTGTAGAATAAACTTCACACACATGTACACACAGTCTCATTTTCTATTCACAGAAGTCTACCACACTGATGATAGAATTTGTATTCTCCTGTAAAAGGGTGTGAGGGGGGATGTTAAGAAAAACTAGCAACTGGTAATTTCTAGACTTAAACAAAGAGCTAATTGACTATCATTGTACAGAAAAGGTATTGATCTAACTACAGCACCCCTTAAAATTTTTGCATCCTCTAAAATGATTGCTAAATTATACCTTTTTGAGAATATGGGCATGAATACATAATATATTCCTGTTTATGTGGTGCAGTAAATATATATAGCAATTATCCATTCATGTATTTATGTAGACAAGAGTTATAACAACAAATGTATGCATATAATCATAGCAACCACTTGAAAAGTTATTATGCTATGTTTTTATATGCATGCCCCATTGTATATAAGTATACATAAATACGTATTAACATGTAAGTATGAATTACAAATGTATAGGCATATATCATGTACAGTACAGTATTACATGAAATGTATTAAAATAGTTATTTTACAATTTCATATATAAATGTATATGTATACACTGATATAAAGTTATTATATTACTTTCTTCACCTAAAAAAATTGTTGGTGATCCTATTAAATATATGATTAAGGAGACATTACCCTCAATGGAAACTGAGTTCTAATATTCCCTTCAGGAGGGCAGATTTGACACAATCAATGCCTTTCTCTTGAGTGTGCAGGCCATACATCCATCACTAAGAATTCTCAAATGTAACTACAGAAGGACCTTCTTTCCCCCTTCTCTCTCTTGCCGCTTGACATCCCAACACTTGCTTCCCCCTACACATACACTGTAGAAGCCACTATTTGGAGGATGGCTGGGCCCCTTCAGACCTAACTCTAATTCTATTGTATATCCTCAAATGTTCAGTGCCGATTCAGGTCCCTGCAGTGAAAGGACAATCACTTACTAGTTGAATTCATTCAACTCTCTAGTCAACAAAATGATGCAGCATTTTCATCAGTGAACCAATTGAAAACTCAGCACTACAAAAAATAAAGAGCCGATTGGGGCAGAAAAGAAACCTCCTTGGGAGTTTGTGTCCCACACAAAGGCTGGGGAGGCCAAGCTGTCATTCCCTTTCTTCATCCCAGTAGCCAATGCACAGCACCAGCTCTAGCGTGAAGGGAGATTTAAAAGCAACTAAGTACATATAAACATTTCTCATTCATTATCTGGGCTTTCTGCTACTGGGTGACATATCATTAGTCCTAGTGTAAGGCAAGCTTTAAAAACGTAATTACTTAATCATGCAGTTAGCTCCCCATCAATCCTAGCAGCATTTGTTCTTAACTAGCTTTTAAGAACAAAATTAGGAGTAATTTGTAAACAAAAGTAATTGAAGAGAGGCAGATATTACCAAGGTGTTGGCAGCATTAGCAGACATTATTGTGTTCCCTAATACCGCCACAGCACCGCAGTTAACAATAGGTAGCAGGCAGAAGGCAGGGTTATGGAGACAGAAGGTTGCAGCCTGTGAAGTGCAGCACCAAGTGGAAACTCTTTTTCCACTGGCGCCATCAATACCTAAATCCAACAACAGGTTGATAATCCACTTCTAGGTCGACTGGCATTACATCCCCCAAATTTGGAGAGTTAGGGTATAATATGACACTTCAGGACCCTGAAAATCGTCTTTCTTACATGTTACATGATGAGCATAGTCACAAGAAACACAGATAGACAACTATCATCTGTCTCGGAGCACAAAGGATGCTCTATGCAGAGAAAAGAGACACTTTGACTGCCCTTATTTCTGGTTATTTGTTAGAGTCAGTGAACTTTGTGCATGATCTCTGTTCCTGATTTTATCCCAAGATCATGGAAAATGGCAGTCAGCAACAGCTGGACCGTTTTACTTTAAATTCTTCTCTTATAAAATACATCCTGATCACAGCCTCCCCTCCAACCATTACCCTACCACTAAACCTCTCCCCCAGATCCACTGCTCCTCCGTTTCCCTTCACAAAGGAGCAGGTGGCCCACGGATATCAACTGAGCACTGCATAACGAGCTGCAGTGAGACTAGGCATAAATCCTCATATCAAGGATGGACAAGGCAATCCAGTAGGAGGAAAAGGGTCCCAAGAGGAGGCAAAAGAGTCAGAGACAGCCCCTCCCCACTCCCACTGTTAGGAGTCCTACAAAAGTCCCAATGTAAACAGCCAAAGCATATCTGCAGAGCACCCAGAGATGACCCATGCAGCCTCAGCAGTTTCAGTCTCTGTGATCCACTATGATTTCTACTTAGTCGATTCTGTGGGGCACACTCTCCCTATATCCTCGACTGCTCTGTCTCCCACAATCCTCCCTGCACCCCACGCCAGGTTCTCTGAGCTCTGACTAATGTTTGGCTGTGGGTCTCTACATCTGCTCCCATTAGCTGCTTGAGGAAGCCTCTCTGATGATGATTGGGGCTAGGTACCAATCCTCTGTGTAGAACAGAATATCATTAGGGATCATTTCACTGACTTGTCAGTGTTTTTGTTTTTGTCAGTCGTGTTTGGTTCTACCTAGGTCTCTGAGCCATTCAGCTTCTGAATCCTGGCCATCTAGGCAGTGTCAGGCATGGGCTACCTCTCTTGGCAGGGGTCTCAAATGAGACCAGTCAATGTTTGGTCACTCCCACAAGCTTTGAGCCACCATTGCCCCAACACATCTTGCTGGCAGGATAGGTTTTGGGTCATAGGTTTTGTAGCTGGGTTGGTATTCCTGCCTCACCATTAGGAACCTAGCCTGGTTACGGAAGATGGCCAGTTCAGGATCCATATCCTCCATTACTAGGAGTCCTTACTAGGGTAACCCTCATAGGTTCCAGGAAGTTTCCACTGCACTAGGTTTCCTTGTTGCTCCCTAAATGCCCCCCAATTCCAGTTGTCTCTCCCTATACTCTCTCCTTCTGTCCTTCCCTCCCCTACCTGATCCTTTCTATTCCCATACCCACCCACTCCCAATCCACCCACAAAATCTATTCTATTTCCTCTTCCCAGGGACATCCATGTATCCCCCTAGACCTCTCCTCTTTATCTAACTTCTCTGGGTCTGTGGATTATAGCATGATTATTCTTTACTTAACATTTAATCACTTAAAAGTGAATACATATCATGTTTGTCTTTTTAGGTCTGGATTGCTTTACCGAGCATGATATTTTCTAGTTCTATCCAGTTGCCTGTAAATTTCATGATATCATTTTCTTATTAGCTGAGTAATACTCCATTGTGTAAATATACTAAATTTTCTTTATCCATATTTCATTTGAGTGACATCTAGATTGTTTCCAATTTCTGGATATTATGAATAAAATTGCTATGAATACAGTTGAGCAGTCAATGTAATCGATTATATAAATAAACTGAAAAAAAATCCACATGATCATTTAATTAGATGCCAAAAAAGCCTTTGACAAAATCCAACACCCCTTCTTGATAAAAATCTTGGAGAGATTAAGGATAAAACTGTCACACCTAAACATAATAAAAGCAATTTATAGCAAGCCTATAGCCAATATCAAATTAAATGCAGAGAAACTCAAAGCAATTCTACTAAAATCAGGACCCAGGCAAAGTTTTTCAGTCTTTCCGTACCTATTCAATAAAGTACTTAAGTTTTAGCTAGAGAAATAAGAGAACTGAAGATCCAAGGGATATAAATTGGAAAGAAAGATGTCAATGTATTGTTATTTGCAGATGATATAATACTGTACATAAGAAAACCAAAAATTCTACCAGGGAACTCCTACAGCTGTTAAATATCTTTAGTGATATGGCTGGATACAAGATTAAGTGAAAAAAAATCAGTAGCCTTCCTATATACAAACACTGTATCTACTTTTAAAATTATTAGAAACTTGTTGAGAAAGAAAATCATAGAACAAGAATGATTTCAAAGATGAAAATTAGTTATGACAGAGCCCTTGCCATTAGCTTCTCATTCACCCAGTGGGATTGAATTCTTTAAATAGACTCTACATGGAAACAAAAGAGAAATAAAATGTGGGTAAAAATAGAAGTATGTCAGGTCTATTCCTGCTTCATAGATGAAATGACTGAGTCTGCAATAAACCAAATAGCATTGAAAATACACATGGAAGTAATGATGAAATAGGGATTTGGGCCCATGGCCTTGTTTTTATATCACTATGGTGCTAGGACAAGACTTGGTATCTTCTGAGGACCCGCCAGAATTCAACAGCAGCCTTGAACACAGAATGCTATGTCTCTGAAGATTTGGCCCTTGCAGAACCTTAAGCAAGTCTTATGAAGTCTCTGAGCTTCAAATCTTCATCTGCAATTTAGTATCTGGGCACCATTATCTGAATCCAATGTTGTATCCATATCATGGAAGTAAATGTGCCTAGAAATATTAAGTACTGAGGTACATTAATACTACATAATTCTGTTTATATAAAAATGAGGGATGGCAAAAAATGATTGACATAATAGAAATCAAAATATGATAACTTCTGCAGGATTAAGATTTTACTAGAAACCAGCACAGAGACTCTGAGAATAAGGGAAATGAATACCAACTGTCAATACTTAACATATCAAGCATTTAGTATATATAAATATATATTACATAAGTACATATATATTTGTATATACATATATTTCATTTATTATGTGTAAACACCTAAAAGTTGTATAGTAAAATAAAATAATTATTTCCATTAGAGTTTTATAATTCTTCATATTGATTGATGATGGGAGTGAGTTGAGTTGCATGTCCAAGTGGAAATCCCACACCATTCACCCCATGCACTGCTAGTTTTCTGGAGAAAGAGCTCAGGTTCAAATCATAGTGCATATACTCTGACTCATAACAAATATCACTTGCTTATCCCCTTCCAAAATGAAAACACAAAGAACCACAAACTTTTAGGTTACTGACTCCAACATATAAATAAATTATAAAAACCTCACTGTGCTCTGTCTTTCTCCAAAGAGAAAAAAAACAGTCACATTGAAATGAATCAACCAGAGAGCAATATTAAGGGCAGTTTGTGAGGTAGTCAATCCCTTGAATTCTAGGATGGCAGAAATTGCTATCAAAGCAAGCGTCATGTCATCCGCAAAGGAAAATACTACCTGAGTTCATTTCTTACTGACAGGAGCAGTTTTTACTCTCTTTGAAGTTTATGATTCTAGCATAGCAACAGGTAAATATTTTTTCTTTGGTGCTCCAGGCGTTTGGTCTTCAGAATTAGCCAAGTGTTCAAATCATCCAAGTTTCCATTGTGTGTCTACCAGAAGCCTAGAAGAGCAGAGCTAAGAGTTTAGATAATTATCCAGATAATTACCCAGGCCTCAAAGTGACTTTTATTGGTTTACATAGATCATTTGGGCAGAGGAGGCTTTTCTCTTTTAATTGTCTGTAAAACAAAATCACTGTATTCAAACCAGCCTCCTCCTTAGAAAGATTAAATAAAAATTACTTGCAATAAATGTGAACACCGAGGCTGGGAAATTCTTTCTGCCAGCCTTCAGAACATGATGAGAAATGTATAGGCTGGGATAAAATGAGCCAGATTAACCATGCCTGGAGGACTCTACCACAAGCACTGATCACTCTTCACAGAGAAAGCAGTCTTCAGATCCTGGACTTCAAGAAAATAGGCATTTCACTCCTATTCACCAAAGTAATTGGTGTGGATAAACTGAGCATTGGCATTCCCTAACTCCAAATCTTATAAGATGTGCAGGTCAATCCCTCACCAAAAATTACAATATTTTTTAAGTTTGTAATTATACTTATGTACAGAAAACTTAGCAGTGTACATTTAACCCAATTTAGTAGCGAGTTCTTTGGCCTTTGCCTTTTCCAGCTTGGCAATCCAAGCCACAGATTTAGGACCCAGGACGTTGCCTCCCCAGTGGCTGCGGATCTCATCATTATCTGTTGTTGTAATTGGTTCTAATAGCGTCCACCAGCTTAGCCAGAGCACCCTTGTCTTCCGAGTTAACCTGTGTGAAGGCAACAGTGGTGCATGTCTTCCTGTGGACCAGCCGCCCCAGTCTGGCCTTTCCCTTGATGATGCAGTAGGGGACCCCCATCTTTCGGCACAGGGCAGGCAGGAAGACCACCAGCTCAATGGGGTCTACATCGTGGGCAATCACCACCAGCTGAGCCTTCTTGTTCTCCACCAAGGTGGTGACTGTACTGGCCCCTGCTCGAAGGACAGATGGTCTTTTAGTCGGGACGTCCCCTTTGCCCGCAGCTTTCTTCTCAGCACGGGCCAACAGCCTTTGCTTCTTCTCCTGCTTTGTCTCTGGCCTGCACTTAAGGCAAGCTTAAGCAACTGGGTAGCTGTTTGCTGGTCCAGGGCCTGTGTGAACTGGTTAATGGCAGGAGGTGCTTTGAGCCATTTATAGAGAATGGCCCTCTGCCGCTGCAGCGGGCCATTTGACGAAGCGTGTGAGATCTCTTTTGGGCTGGATGTCCTGCCCAATGCTGAAGTTCTTAGGCCTTTTCTCAAACAAAGGATTCACCACCTTTTTGGCCTCCTGTTTCTTCACGACGGCGGGGGCTGGGGCCACCTTCTTCCCCTTGGTCTTCTTTCCCTTGGGCATCTTGCTCGGCTGGAAGAGAGAGCCAAAAATTACAATTTTTATCTGGATACCACAACAAACACTTTCTTCAGTTATTCATCCTTCTCTTTCTTCTCCTCCTCTTCTTTCTCCTTTATTTAAGTATTTAAGCCATTCTCCTTCTACGATCTTGCGTGTGTGTGTGTGTGTGTGTGTGTGTGTGTGTGTGTGTGTGTGTGTGTGTGAAGTATCATACATGCCAAGGTATGTGAAGGTGGGGGACACCAGGATTTTAGGCTGCAAGCTTCCAGAAATTCTTGTTTCCATCTTTGGCGTCCTCATAAGAGAACCAGGATTACAAATGCTTGCATTATGTGTCTAGGTTTTATTTGAATTCAAGGATTCAAACTCAGGTCCTAGAACTTACATGGCAAGTGCCCTTACCCACGGATCCCTCTATCCTGATTCTACGATGTCTCTAATGTTACCTCCGTCATCTCCTCAAACGCACACTCTATGACTTGAACTGGTGTTCCAAGAATGTCACTGGCTTCCTGGCACCTGATCCTATTTCTTCCTTCCCTTCTCCCTTAGGAAGCTTATGATGATGACAAGGCCCAAGGCTTCCAGTTAGGAGATGTGTTGGAAGAGAGAAGGTACACCTGGTGGAAACAGCCTGAAGCAGAAATTGATAGAGGATCTGTGTTCCTCTCTACACTTCTCTCTGGCTTTTCTTAGAGGTCTTCTCTTCCACTTTAAGAACAGGTAGGATATATAACAAGACTGGGAGGTGGTATTTAATGATGAACTTCTCTATGTGAGCCAGGAATAAATGTGGTTAATTCAAATTTGAGTAATAATAACAAGTACTTTGAATACATATATATATGTATATGTATATATATATATGTATATGTATATGTATATGTATATGTATATATATGTGTGTATATATAATTTTCTGTGGCTTGAGGATCTTAGGTCTCAAACCCAGCTCTTTCTTTGTGCATATATTATTTTACCAATTTAAAAACCAGTCCTGGAAGCTCTGTCTTTTTTACTTTTTATTTTTATTTTAACTGTAAGGGAGTTTTTCCATGCATATATTGCTGTGCACCACATGGGTGCCTAATGCTTACAAAAAAACAGAAGAAGGTGTCTGATCCCTTGGAACTGAGGTTATATATATATATATATATATATATATATATATATATATATAGTTGTAAGCTGCCATGTGAGTGCTAGGGATTGAATGAAGATTCTCTGGAAGAGCAGCCAGTGCTCTTGGCCACTGACCCTTCTCTCTAGCTCCTAGAAATACTCTTTTGATGCTTCTGGGTTCTCCACAACATCAACATTGCCATTTCATAAGAACTTCCTCCTCCCAGTAATATTCTGTCTCCTTTTCCTTCATACATTTTTTCTTCTCTGAATGTTTTAGAGTCGGTCTATGTATGTATTGTCTGTATTCTTCAAAAGACAAAGAGTTCAGGAGAGCAGTTCTTATCTGTATTGCAGTCCCTAGGACATGGTATTGTTCACTAAGAACCCAAGAAATAATGTTAACAGCATTTGTATGTTGAAGAGGGCAGTTAAGGAATAATGGAACAGCATTCTTATGTGGAGGAAGGAATTGTTATGGTTCTCTTCTTCAAGTGGAGAAGTCAATGAAGGGACAGTACAAACTTTTATTTCTCTACAAACAACTACCTTAACACCAGTGCCCATGCATCCAATTCTGTCTCCTGAGAAAATCTGGATGGGATCTGTACGTTGAGGTTGCCAGAAAGACTGAAAAGAATGCCTGTAAAATTTCTGAATCTTGCTACTTAGTAAGTCAAATGTTATCTGCTGGGGCCTTATGAAAATAGGCAAAATCTTGTTATCAATTAAGATAGTGATTGTAATCATTGGTCACACTCTTCCTCCAAACAGGAATACTCTCACATGTCTATAGTTTTGGCTCAACTCATATAGATAGAAGTAGAAAGGAAAATAACTGAGCCTTTTTGTGTATAGTAGACACACATTAGCATACTTTCTTTGCAAAGTGCTTCCATATGTAATGTTTTGTAGTTAAGGAAACAGGTTCCTAGAGAAGTAATGTCCATAAAGCCATGGAGCTAGTGATGGAATTAGTATCTGGAATCCAAGTAGATTGGATATGCCTCCCTCACCAGAACAAATACCCATTGAAAGCAGATTGTAAATTCACATTACCTGTGCAGTTCTAGAGACTCCAGGACACAGCATAGCAAACATAATCCTGCATGTATTTACCTGTATCTTCAGTAAGTTTTGGCTGAATTAACTGAAAAAACACAGTGCTCTTTCCAGTGTGTTCTGTACCTGAGTTTCAAGATTATCTGTGTCATGAGTATTGGCTACAATGCAAGAATAGGGCATGTATATTGAGAGTTGCATCAGGACCCACAAGTGTAGATTTTTCAATATTGTATATGTAATGCACTATCCCGAAAGCAAAGGGGTCAGGGGTAACTGTTCATTTAGAAGTATTAGTTTCCATTTGTTTCTGGAAGTTTCCATTGGGTTATAGAGTTGTGTCAGGGTTTGGAGTTGAATTTACATTTGAACTCTACCCTTACCCAATCACTATCAAACATTAGGAAAGAGGCAATTTGAAAGAACTTATGCCGTGTTGTAAATACGATACTAGATTTTTGCAGGTTTGAGATAATTGTTTTTGGAGTCCTTTGAAATTTCCTTTCTTCCTTCTACTTTATGATAAAATATTTTGAAATAAAAGTATCACAGACCAAAATTAAGCAGATCCAAGGGCTATACGAATGGATGAATTTATCTACAGTTAGAATTGGCATTCAAAATGGGTGCTACGAAGCTTCACTATAAATTTGTGCACTAATCATCCACCACTACCTCCAAAAACCCGTGACAGAATCAGAACTAGGAAAACTTTTAGCTTTATATAAAACTTTTATATAAAAACTTTATCACACACACACACACACACACACACACACACACACACACACACCTGTCCATTACCTGCATTCACTCCTTTTCCATTTCTTTATATTTAGCTTCTCTTCCTGGTATTCAGAGAGAATAAATCTAGTGAAAAAGAAATGTAATGTTTGTATGCTTTTTTTGCCATTACATAGTATGATAATTTCCTTTAGTCACAGATAAATCTAGCTTAGACAAAAATGATGAATTTAGATTTGAATGATTTTAATAAATAAGTGATATTTGCAAGCAAAAGTACTCTAGTGTTTAGGGGAGAAACTGGAATTCCTGGTTTGTTGCAACACTCTTATCTTTTTGAGGAGAAAAAAATGTTTTGAATATACCCCATTTTCCTATATCCATTTCTCCCCCTGGGCTTCAGTCTACTTGCAAGGTGGTGCTAAAAACAAATGTGTAAATTGATCAAATGAACAAGTAACTATACCTGGATAACTTAGTTACAATAACAACAATGACCTAAAGGTGGTTGAAGACAAGAAAGATAAGTTTAAATACCAAAAACAGTAACCTGTTTTCCATGTGATTTATCCACTATCTTCCTGGTATGTTTATGTGGAAAATTGCTTATTATGCAAATCTCTTGCAGAGAGTCAGACCTCTGATCTGTCCTGACTAGATGGGGAAAGCTGGAAGAAGGGTAAACACTCTTAAATGAGGCTAATAACAATGTAAAGAAAACAGAATTCTCTCCTGTGTGTGTCTTTTAGTTGAGTGTGTGTTACTGTTTTCTTTTGCTTCTAGAAACATATTTACAAGACTCCAAGACCCATTCAGGACTCTCAAATTCTAGCAGCTTGAAGACCCTCCTTATCTCAGAGGATAGCTCTTGTTTAAAAACTGCACAATGTAAATGGTATCTGGTGTTTAATGAAAAGCACTGAAATTGCTATATGGTGCCACAGATTCACTGCTGAACATGTCATGAGGCAACATTTTATAGGCGTTGTAAAATCTTTTTACCACACACAGATGCATTACCCAAAATTACTCAAATCTGCAGGGCATCTGAAACTCACTCTGTAACAGTAATAGGCTTTGCTGCTTAAAAAGTGATTATGACTAATGCACAAAAACAATTATCACTACATTCAACCGCCAGGAATTCATTCTCACTGAAATTTGAGCAATCACTAAGAAAAACTAAGTAATTTTCAAAACTTACAGGATCATAAAGCAGAACTAGGGAAATATTTTAATCTGTCAGTCTATACAAGGAAGATTTTATTGGCAGTATTTTTACAAATCCTAACACTTTATCTTTTTGTTAATATACACTGTAGGTTAATTAGAGAAATTCTTAAAACAGTTAATGAATGCAACTACCTTATGGGACTGATGCTATAGCAAGCAAAGGCAACATGAATGTTTGGAAAGAAACTAAGAATGGAATCCAACAGATTTAGTTTTGGTTCTGGGGGGCAATTCCTTTATCTCTCTGGATATATATTTATATATTTTGGGGGCCCTCCTCCTACTCTAACCTGCCACAATTTGATCTTATATGATCTAAGGTAGAAAAAGCTTAGTGTCTACTTTTTCCTCTTCCTATGGAGGGGAAACATGAGGAAAAAAATCTGCTGAAAGAAGTAGAACTGTTCTTTACTTTAAAGGGTTTGATGTAAAAGAATTTTTTTTTTCATATCATATAAGGCAGAAGGAACAGTCTGATGCAAACAGCATGATGGAGGGGACAGAGGGGGTTTGAGAAGGGCTGATGCCGGACAAGTTGATGACGAGGGAATTTGTCTTATTTGTGTAGGGTGGGAAAGAATTTGAAGCTCTCAGGAATAAACACCTATGCCCTGATACCTACCTTGCATCAACATTCATCCACATGCTCTTTAGAATCATCCACAAATTCATGTCTGCATTTTGCTCTATGGTTAAACAAGAGAAGATCACCCTGCATGGATACCCCACTCATCATAAGCTTGTATACTAGTCAGTTTGGGGTTCTAAATAAATGTGTGGAGTTGATCCACCCTACTGGCCCAAATCACTCACTGACATAACCCAATACATGATCATCCCTTACTGGTAGAGAGGATTATGTTTGATATATGAACAATCAACATAGTTAATTATCATTGTTCAGAGCTTAGTAATTGTTGCTGTTAGTGGTGACAGAGGACAGTCCAATAGATTGTGGGAAGAAAGGCAATGAGGATCATGTATTTTAATAATAATAATGATTTTTCTCATTGAAAAGCCAGAGACAGAAGATGTGAAATAGTTACAAAAGTGAGATATGTACCTAAGCTGAGTATATTACTCTGAGGCTCTGAATTCAGGCTTCTAGGTCAAAATAACTGACCTTGTTTTATGTATCTAGCTTTATTAGAAGTGTGAAAGATGTAATGTCAAACACAAGGAATATCATATAAATTTTGACATTTTAAACTTTATAACAACTCTTTAATTTGGATTCTCATTAATCATGTTAATAAGATCCTATTAACCCTAAGAACAAGAAAACTAAGACATGGAGAGCTCCTATATATTGTTTTAACTTACAGTTAAAGCTGCAACTTTAGCCTAGGTCTCTCTGACTCTAAAGCATAGGGTGTGTGCTTAAATGACCAGGAAGTCAGAAAGTGACATACACAATGATCAGATCAGCTTCCAGATCAGGCACGTGGAAAGAGCTCATCTGAGCGGAGTCTTCTGAAGCGCAGTTGGTCTGTACCGTCTAAGAACAGGGACAGGAAGGATCGACAGCTAGAGGCTTCAGAGCACAAAGAAGCACGAGAGCTTTGATCATTGAGCCCATCACTGACACACATCTCATGAGCTGAAACTAATGTCGCTTGCCATGGAGAAATCCAGAAATAGCTACAAAGAAAGTACAAACCATTCCTAATTTGTACCTTTGATGCTAGAGGTCAAGTGCAAGCAAATCATGCCTGCTTTTTATTGCACTGCACTGATTTCAAGCTTAATGTAGAACTTTCAAGTCACTGTGGTTCCTGTGCACTGTATATAATAAGGGAGCATCAAATAGGCTGTGGTTGGATGACCCAACTCACTTTTTTTGTGGTTTCTGCTGCTCTTTTAATCTTACCAAGGTCAGTGTATTATGAATTCATTACAAGATTTAATCATGTATTAACTAAACATCTACTGTGGTTCAAATTCACTACCAACTGGGATGTGGAGAACCCTAAGACATGGTTTCTGTGTTGAAGGAATTACTAACCCAGTGAAGAAGGCACCTCAGTAAAGCAGCACTTAGTTATAATACAAAAGTTCAGAGAATGGCCTTGGCTAAGTCCTCTAACCTTTCAGTGTATCGTCTGTAAAACAGAAAACCATCTCCTAAAGCTGTCAAAACAATGGCATATGTTAATGAGGTCAGCTATTGCTGATTTCTTTTCTCTTAAAGCCTGATGGGTTTGTAGAAGTAGAGGAGCTAACCACATCAGAATAGCCAGTTTATCCTGTTGGAAGCCATCAGTAAAATGAGCACCAAATACAGGGTAGGCACCTGAACAGGAAGAAGTTGCATATACATTAAGTATTAGGGAAAATCTAAGAAATCAGCAGGTGAAGTACATGGGCCTGGAAAAGAAGGTGAAAGTCCTCAGATAGACCTTGTTAGTCAGGTTCCAGACTTGTTTTAAAGTGAGTGAGAGTCATAGACAGACTTTCACTGGGACAGTGGCAATGAAGAGTCATGAACTGATATTGGATCAACAGACATGGTGATGATGCAGAGAAATCCCGTGAAGATGAGAACAAGTGCATGGTGAGTCATGAGTATGTTCTTTCTTGTGCCCTGTCGTGACCAGCAGATACTAAAAATCAGGGCCAGGTGCTGGTGACCCATGACTTTAATCACAGCAGAGGGAGGCCCGAGGCAGGCAGATCTCTGAGTCCAAGGCCAGCCCCAGCCCAGTCTACAGAGATAATTCCAGGACAGCTGGGACTACACAGAGAAATCCTGTCTCAAAAAGAAAAAAAAGTAATAATCATATGACTACAGAGAGAAGCAAACTTCTCTGTATTTTGTTAACTACTTCAGATTCTTTTCTTTTTCCCAACTTTGCATAAACTAAGAAAAGAAATGAGTTCTGAGTTTTTCCCCATGCCTGCTCTGGTGGCACCATGAAGGCAGAAAACTGAATTCAATGCAACAGAGATAATAAGCAAACAGCCAGGTCTCATACAGGTGTATACATATTCTAAGTGGAAGAGGGAGAAAAATCCTACCATTGCACACAGAAACGTATCTTTCAAACAGCTCCTAGACAGCTGAGTGCCTCTTCTAAACTTTCTACAGTTTGCTGGTACCAGCATCAGTATTATCTGAGACATTGTTTAAACTGCAGAAGCCTAAGCCCCACCCAAGAACAAATGAATCAACATGTGTAATTTTGGAATATGTTTGAGCAAGCCTATAGCATAATATATCTGATTTGATTAGTACACAGTGTATACACATATTGATGTTTCACACTATGCACTACAAAAATGTTCAATAATTATGCAATGGTTGAAAATCTCAAAATTATACTGGAGGAAATAGAAGTCTACCCACTATAAATTGAGCAAGATGCATGGTATGCATGTATTGAATTATTACTCTGTAGCCCATAAATTTGTACAATGAAAGTAATAACAAGGTACCAACAACATTCTTCAGTTT
The DNA here is from genome assembly GCF_049852395.1 of Peromyscus maniculatus bairdii. Lineage (NCBI taxonomy): Eukaryota > Metazoa > Chordata > Mammalia > Rodentia > Cricetidae > Peromyscus > Peromyscus maniculatus. Next base: position 56,806,769 of record NC_134872.1, on the reverse strand, counting down.
GAATAATTGCTCACAGTTTACTCAAATCTGTAATAAAAGAATAAGAATTGCTATTTAAATATCTGAGACTCTTCTGTTGTATTAAGTTTCAGGAGGGGCTTTAAACTCTTGAACTCATGGGCCAAGGTTAACCACTGAAGTAAAGAGAATCACTCCAAAGCAATGGTTACCACGATGAGAAAGACTGATATTTTCAAAACATAACCATAATATTGGAAAGAGGATCCCATATTTTTTGAAATCACATTCATTTCATACAGTAGATAAGGATGAATTTCAATCCCTTTACCTTTAAAAGTCTTTAGAGTCCTTTCCCTCTATAGCTGACAGTAGTACTGAGCGTTTACTGGGCACTCGACTGAAATCAGTGTATTACCAAGAATGAAAAGGATTGGTGTAGGATCTTGGCCTTGGAGAAAGGACAACCATAGTGTACTTTTCCCAGAAGACTTGGGAAGAGAATGAAGGTGGCTCTATAGGAAACATGGTGTCAAGTGAGCCTTGTTAGGAATATGCAACAAGGAACTCAAGACTGAGCAATAGAAATCAAAATACCCTTGTGGGGAAAGGTCTCACAAGGCTCCCCCTGAGCAGAGACAGACAGTAGTGCTGGGGGTGGAATGCTGTTCTGTAGGGCATTGAACAGGGCAAAAGAACTGCATACGGTGTACTGCAGTGTGTCAAAGCCAAGGCACATGCCCCCAGGAAACAGTAGTTTCTGGGTTCTCGTAGAGGGTTTCTATTCTGCAGTCTGCTTTATAAAATTTGGAAGGTCTGACTAAAACTTAAAAGTCTTACAGATATTAGACTATTTATGCAAGAACAGCATAAACAGCATTGCTTCCGAAATCAAAAATTAAGAATTCACCCAAATAATTTCATTGGAAATCAATTAGCATTTTTCATTTACTTTGTCCTGATAAAGCAAAAGCCCACATATTCTTTCTAAAAGGACATTTCCAGACATGTCATATAAATTATTAAAAAGAAGAAAGCATTACAGGGTAATTAGGTTAACTCTATTTCCTCACTCCTCCCTCCAGCTACCTCCTTTCCAAATAGATTACTTTTCAAAAAAAGTAACAGTTATTCAAAACAAAATATGTTGCTTTGTCTTACAGCCAAATGAAATGGATCTGCATTGCACAGTGATACAAGCCAACCTCAAATTGATAAATTCACCGAGTAAAGAAAAAAGCATAGCTCAAACAGCTCTGTTGATCATTTTAAATGTTAATGGTAAAGTGCTTAAAAAAAAAAACCAATTGCAGCACTTATGACTAATGGTGAAATGCTATTTAAATTCAAAACATTCATTAATTTCAGCTGTTTTTCACCATTGTGAAAAATAACTCAAAAGAAACTTCAATAATTTTCAAGAGCAATGTAAAAAAAATAATATCCAAGTGCTGATCCACCCGGGAAGCCCTTTCCCCAGACTGAGTATTCTACCAATAAAGACCTCAAAGAGAATGGGTAATTTCTGACTTGCATGTGGATGCCATCCGGTTCTTCAGTTTAACTTGGTAACAGAGTGTGATGAGTCTTGTGGTAAGAAATATATAAAGGCTACATTTATCCAGCATATTAAAGAGGTCACATGACACGTGATTTTTTTTCTCTCCTTTGTGTTTATGAATGACTCAACATTATTATAATGTTCATATTTTATACCAGGAAATAGAAAGTTAATTGATAGCTATTTAGAGCCATCAAAATTCCCCCTTTAAATAACCTAGTTAGACAATAAAGAATGACATTATGTGGGATTAGAAACATCATAGAAAATAATTTATTACGACTGATTTCCATATTGGTAACTGAGCCAAGAGACTACTGGCGCTATTTGTTGACTTGAACTCAGTCATTGCAATTCTAAGTCAAACTGTTTTCCATAGTTTGAGACTGGCTTTAACCTTTTGCCTCTCAGAACTTAATAGCATGAATAGCTTTACAGGCTATCCACACCATTTTCCCTTTTCTTGAAAAGGATCTTAATGTGTAGATGTGAGAGATATTATCCTGTCTTTATCCATGTCTAAGGATGTAGAAAGGGCTACATTTATAGCCATGCTTATCTATAAGCTTGGTTCATTCAGAGTAAGATTAAAGAAACACAGCAAATAGATACTTAAGCAGTAAGAAATGTACTAATAGAAAGTATATACTATTATCAAATTAATAAATGCATAGAAAATCATATAATCAGAATTGGATAATCTTTTTATAAGAGATCTCACTCTCTGGTGATCAATTAATCAATGAACTTTCATGCAGTCATGAACATCCAATTAACCAGGATGTAACAGGCACATCTAAAGAATCACGGTGACCTATGAAGCCTAAAATCAATCACCAACTGATACGATAAATCTCATTAGCTTGATTAACAATAACAATAAAATATGCAAGGGAAGATGAAGGGGATGGAGAGAAGCATGGGCAGAGTGAGCCAAGGAAATGAATACTTGTCGGGTGTTCTTCATGGTTCTTAAGAGAAATGGCTGAGCCTGCCTTTGGACATCCAGAAATGTATAGCTGACTTTTTCTTTATTTTGAGCCAAGGGTGTGTGAAATAACTGCACCTTTTTTATTACACGCACACACACACACACACACACACACACACACACACAAACACACACACACACACACAAACACACACACACACACACAAACACACACACACACACACACACACACACACATACTGTCAAATAGGAAGACACACAGAAAAGAAACAGGAAGGAACAGCAGAGGAGAGGAGCAAAACAAGAAAGTCACCCAGTGATGCTGGGATTACCCTGGAATTGGGACTATGAAGATGGTTAGGACGTGCTGTGAACTCTTTGTCCAAAAAAGCCATGCTGCTCCATTAGTGGTGTGGTACAACCCGTTCTAACCTGAACCCATTCTAACCTGTCATACCTCCCACATTTCTGGAAATGTACTGCATTTCACTTCACTGTTTCTCTCTTGGGGACCTTTGTAAAGTTGCACTCTGAAGTTGGTTGACTGTTTATTTATCCCACAGTTTGATTGTAATAGACTCTACTACGGCCACACCTGGCAACTGATGTGGATCTTTGGCTGTAAGCTAAGCTGGAGTTCTCAGAGAGCCTGCCCTATACACAACCCCTTCCTATGCTACAGGGTTGACAGGATTTGTGCCTGGGTTAATGTTTACATTTCTCCTTTGGTAGCATACAGAGGAACTTCCTGTACCTGGACAATAGCACATAGGGATGAAGGTTCTATGTGGGAACCAGCTCAACTTCTTCATGTTCAATGAGTTATGTAGGTGTTGTTTCCATCAGTGAGGCCTGGCTGTCAGTTTGTGGAGAGTAACCTCTCTAGTCTTAGTAAAAGACTGGGTTGTTTGGAGGTTCCCAGGGGACCCCTTAGACCAACAATCAATTAGATGTAACCCAATCCCGGTACTGGAAGCTTGACTTGGTGTAAAGAGATGTCCACTTGGGGCTCTATCTCCCCATTATTTGGTTATTTCATTTAGGTTGCATATATATATATATATATATATATATATATATATATATATGCGACACACACACACACACGCACGCACGCACGTGCACACACACACACACACACACACACACACACACACACATATATATATATATACTGATTTCTATAATGGCTTTAAAAGTCTGCACTCCCACCAGCAATGAATGAGACACACACTAGTTTTAAAAAAATTTTTTTTAAGTCATTGAAATGAAAACAGTGTATTTTCTCAACAGTATAGATAGGCTATAACTACAATCTCTTTGCTTTAAAGTCTCTGCCATCCTCTCCCTCAACTCAGGTCAAAGTTCATAGCAGCAATGCACAAATCCTCTGCCAGGCCAGGGTTCTGTTCCTGGGCCAGAGTTCACAGGTCTGGATCAGTCAGTCTGGAGAATCATGGGAGGATGTTCGCTGTCTTCGTCTAGGCACAGGACACTGGCTTCATCCTCCAGGCATGCGCGCCCCCCACGGCACAGGTCATCTGTGTAGGCTTCTAAATTATTTTTCAGGCCTTATTCCTTGAACATCTTTAGAAATGCCCTCAGTATACATTAGGTTCAGAAAAGTAACTAAGGCTAGCATTGTTTAGAGGGGCATTAAATCAGGCGTTTTCTATACTCTTTTTTTTTTCACTACACCCTTTACCCTGCCTCCTCCTGTTCATTTGTAATTTATTCATAGAGTCTATGAGATACAGGTGTAGCAATTGGGTGCTGGACACATTTAACAGGATTCTTTGATACCTGAGAGATGTGAATTGCCATTAATGTACATATTTTTGTCCTTTTAGTAAACTCTCAGGTGCATCTACATGTATGACATGTTTTCTTGTGTGTGTTCTGTGAGTATCTTTCAATGATCCTAGAAACTGGATGTAAATTGCATCTCTAAACATAAAAATAAGTTATTGGCAACTAAATTTAACTCCAAAGGGGGCAGATTTATACATTTAAGAAAGGGCATACAAAGAAAACCCTTCCAAAAATACAAGTGATGTGGCATTTTCCCACTTTGTAGGAGAATGAGTATAAAATCCCCCAGAAAAAGTTAAATGGTATTTTGTTTGATACATGTAGAGTAATTTAATATTTACTTAAATAATCTTCAACTTAGCATAGTCATTAAGTATTTTGTGAAGTGCCTCCTTAAAATACCCCTGTAGTTGATGATCTATACTTGGTCATGTAGATTGGGCAGTAGAAGCATGCATCCATCATTTTCTGTTGAGTGTGAATGAAGAGTGACCAGTCAACCATCTGCCTCTGGGGTCATGCCTCCCCTGCCTGCTACCATGCTTCCTGCCTTGATAGACTGAATCCCCTTAGAACTGTAAGCCAAACAAAGCTCTTTTTGTCCTAACTTGCTTTTGTCAGGGCATCTTATATGAAAACAACTAAGACAAAATTGAAGTAGTAGTGGAATTTATGATTTTGTAGTAGGTTAGGAAATCAAGAATTTGGTTCTTGGTTCAAAATATTCTATAAAGCAGAAATGGCTACTTAGGAAATATATCTCAGTTGTTTGAGTGCATATTTACTCCACTGGAAAAAAATGAGACTAATGCAATGTCTTTCCTAAAAATGCAACAAGAATAAACATTTTGGTGTGTACTTCAGAAGTGTCAAGCTGAATGTGGCACTAATTGCTTCACTTCCAGAAAGAATTCAGTTCCCCCCTCGGCCCCATCCCAAGTGCCCCCCACTCCCATTGGTGCATGTCTATTAGAGGGTAAGACAGATGTACCACACTTAACTATTCTTCAGATCTATGGTTTAGCCTGTAATCTAATGCCAGCTCCTGTAAAGTTCAGGCTGTAGCAAGCACCTTTCACAATAAGTCATTCACACAATGCTGTCTCTTTGAGTTTATAGGAAGCAGCAAGAAAGTCAGTGAAACACATCCAGGCTGGTGTAAGCTATCTAATCATTCTCGTAGGCTAATGGTAGACTCTTGGCCATCATTTATGAAGGTTAATTATTAGATCAGTGAGAGGAAAAGAACTTTTAATAGGTTTCCTCCCCCATATTTTGTAAAACATTATTTTTTTTCCTCTGACTTCAAAACCATTTCATGTGTACTTCCAAATTTTTATTTCATGTAGCACACCCCATGCCATCTTTTAGGTATTCACATATCTACCTTTATTTCCTTTCAATTAAAAGCCCCAGCAAATGGGTTATACAACGATCAGGAGAAGAACACATGAAGACATGACTAGAGATTGTCTTTGCCTGTAAGTAAGTAGTGATCCTGAGCAAATAACTATTGCTCCTTGAATCCTTTGGGTTTTTTTTTTTCACTCTCCATTGTTAAATATGAAAGTTATACTTAGGAACCATCAAATGTTTTCTTCTCAGACTGTGTTTAGCTGGATTTTAGAACAGAGTTCATAAGAGATATAGACAACTATATATACATTCATCTATGATAGACATGATAGACATAATAGACATGATCTTGAAGAGTTGTGTATGATAGCTCATTAATCCAGGCTTAAATCTTCTGGAAGGTTCTTCACCAGAGAAAATTTTATGCAGTGGATAGTTATATCATATAGTACGTTTTCCATTAGTGATTTGTCCTGGAAATGTAAAACTTCTATTATGATATTACTAGACTGGACACAGAGGTACACCCCAAAGGGGCTCACGTGGGCTTCCTGAACCTGTACCTTCCTCCTCAGTTGGAGTGTTCAGAATCCTAAGGCCACCTTGCTTCATTTAAAGACCCCCTCATTCTGTGGCACCTATACATCTTGTCAGCTGAGGTACTTTACATCATTTTAGTCAATTAACATTATTAGGGTAATTTTACTAGCTGGTACTCCTTGAGGCTAAGTAGCAAATGGTGCAATTTGAAGAAAATTAAATAAATAAAATAAGGAAGAGACAAATGAAACAATATTCCAGAAGCGGAATGAGAAAATGCTAGACTATTATCAAAGATATTAATATCATCATAGTAATAGAAACAGTATATGTACTTCTTCAAAAAACTAGACATGACCCAGTTGAGAAGCAGACTTTCAAAGCAGACCAATGCAGATGAGGCTGAAGATACTTCCTTCCATTTTAAGGACACTAAGTAATTCTCAGAACACAATTGTGTCTTCACTGGCTCCCCTGACATCCCGAAGGATGTGACTGTGGTGATATTTTGTGTATGCTCTAACAAATAAAGCTTGCCTGAAGATCAGAGAAGCAGAGCAGCCAGCCACCTAGTTCCTACCTCTACGAAATCCTCAGCTGAAAAGAGCTCCAAGCTCCTGTTTCTTCCCACCTTATATTCTTCTCTCTATCTAGCCATATCACTGTCTCCACCTTCCTAATGCTGGGATTAAAGGTGTGAGGTCCCTAGTGTTCGGATTAAAGGTGTGTGCCACCACTGCCTGGCTTTTACGGCTAACTAGTGCCTGGCTTTGCCCTCAGATCTTCAGGTAAGCTTTATTTGTTAGAGCATACACAAAATATCACCACATGTGACTTATCTATTCATTCTTCATTTAACCTACCCTTTAGAAACACAGTGCACTGTGCTTTATTTTTAACTAGGAGAATCATACTAAAAATGTTTTATTTATGTTCATCAACAGTGTTCCATTGAAGTAGTTGTACTAATCTATTTGCCCAACCTCAAGGTTCTGTAACATTTCATGTGATCTCAGCTCCCAGGGAAGAGTCAATACAAAATTAAAATGTACATTTTAGGATGTAAAATATAGGGGAGAAATCGGAGTCATAAAATTATGCAAATTCCAACTTTAAAGTGTAGCAGTCAGGCTACATCAGAGGTTTCAGGAAATGTCACATAAACTGTGTCTTAGCTTTCAACCCTGAAGAAGTTGCTTCAATTTCTTGAGCATCAAGCTCCCAGCTTAATACATGGGATTAATAAAAGAACCAAGTTCAGAAAGAAGGTAAGATGGCTAATAATATTAAATGCATAAAATATTAACAGGATGTTTGACATAAAATAAATTCATAAAGGTAGCCACCATTATAATCATTTTAAGTCAATAGAAGGGGAATTTGGATATTAAAGAATATTGTACAAAGTCAGGTGTTGTGATACATAGCTGTAATTCTGACACTTGGGAAGCAGAAACATCAAGTTTATGGTAGATTTGAGACCAGCCTCGTTGGCACAGTAGCTGGAGCTATAATAGTGAAATCCTGTCTCCAGAAAGAAAAATTCATAAGAAGAACAAGAGTGTTGTAGCAATGCTGCAGGAGACGGTTAGTTACTATTTTTATTGAGACCTAGGGTCTCTTAGCACTTGTTGCTCATAAATGGTGACCACCAGCATTTCCAGAGAACTTCCGTTTTGGAGAGGGCAGTTCTGTGTGTTCTTTTTGCATTTTCTCACACCATCTTCAGAGTGACCTCTGACTTCACTGTTATCCTTGCATAATCAACCATTTCAAAGATAAAGAAACCGAGACTGGCAATATCTAAATAACTAGCCAAGTAAAAACAGAGCATCCAGATAACAAACGATAAGCCCAGGATGTAAATCATTGACTGTGCACTGTATTGCTTCCAATGGTCAGCTGAGGTTCAATGACTATGAGAGAAACCATGTGGGACCCAGTGCTACATGCAGCTCTACACTGTGCATGGCATCTAGGTACCTGGGGGTGGAGCTGAAGGGCCATATCTCTTGACAGCAGGCAACTTTCCCTGATGGACTGGCTGAGAAAAGTTGGTTTTCACATTGTCATAAGGACACTGCCCCAGGCAGGGAAGCTCCAGAATCAAAACGGCCCCTTCTTCCCATGGCTAACAACTCTTCTGCCTATGGAGCCAGGTTTGGCTGCTTGCTTTCTTTCTTTCTTCCTTTCTTTCTTTCTTTTTTTTTTTCAGCCTGTGTTCTGTTCCCCATGCGGGTGTGCCCAGGAAGAGCCTAATCATCTGAGAACCTTGGCCATGAGAATAGATGCCACTGTGTCACTTGATCAAAGAACACAGAGCCGTTAATGTACCAGAGCACCCTTGTTGCGGAAATGAGTCACACCCCAGAGCCTGGCTGATGTGGCATCATTTGGAAACTGCAACAAAACTCAAGGGCTGCTCTCAAGTGGAGGAGATGCTGGCACATGCCCAGGAAAAGGTGCGGAGCGTGCCAGACTCATAATAAATGAAAGGCTTCATAGTCAGGCCTCTTGCTATAACTGTCTCTCCTTTCTCTTTTTAAAGCTATTTTTTCCTATTGTAAATAATCCCATTAAATGAAGACCATTGTCTCTTTTTTTCCCACAAGAGGCCCATTCAGCCTTTAGCAGTAAGGAAAAGGAAAAACACACACACATCTAAAGGATGAGGGGCATGGTGTGTTCCACCAAGGGGGAAGCAGAGGAGGGGAGGAGTGGAACTGAGGAAGGAAGGGTCTAGTGTGTCAAATTTGCTCGGCCACTGCAGAAAACCTCATGTGAAATCTCTCCATAGATAATGGTGGTTATGAGGGAAGAAATAATATTTTAAAAGCTACACATAAAGAGTTGCCCTGGTGGTTTCTAATACAGTCATGGGTGAGATAAATAGCTTAGATACTGAACTAGTAACTTCCCATTGTTGTGACCAAACACCTCACCAAAGAAACTTAAGGAAGGGAGAGTTTTACTTTGGCTCACAACCTGACCCTAAAGTCTACCATAGAGAGGAAACCACGGGAACTGGCAGCTTCATGATAGCAGAAGTGTGAACCAGAAGTAGAGAGCAGACAGAAAGTAGGACTGAGATACACAAGTTCAAATCCCAGCCAGCAAGGTTTCGCCTCCTCAAGTTCCCCAGCCTTTCAGAACAGTGCCACCTCTGGGGAAGAAGTGTTCAGACACAGGAGCCTCTGGGGGACGCTTCACACTCAACAACACTTCAACAACAGATGCTGACTGACACAGACAAGAGTTGAGCTGGTGATCCGAAGTGAATAGTTTCTGCAGCCCTCAGTATCAAAATGTTACTCCAAATAGCTGAAATTCCTGCATTTCCTGTTGCTGTGTTAAAAAAAAACAAAACAAAACAAAAAAACCTCATCAAGGCAACTTAAGGAATGGTGCCGCCCACTTTTAGGATGGGCCTTCCTGTATCAATTAACCTAATCAATGTAATCCCTAATAGATATGCCAGAGGCTTGTCTCCTAAGTTTTCTATATCCCATCAAGGTGATAATACTAACCATCACTGTCACCTTAGTTCTTTGGGGCAACATTAGAATGACTTTCTCTACTATTATTCATGGTGCCATTTTATAAGATAGGTGATAAGCTGACTGTTAAGTTTCTTTTATTTTTGAGATTATAATATCATTACATCATTTCCTCCTTCCCTATCCTCATTTCAAACCCTCTCATGTACCCTCCCACCTTCCTCTCTTTCAAAATACATGGCTTCTTTTTTCATTAATTGCTCTTACATGAATATATGTATGTACATATACATTCTTCTACAAAAGAATTTCCACACTTAAGGCTCAGGGAACATTGAAGAAGAGGGGTTGGAAAGATTGAAAAAGCCAGAGGGTTGAGGACTTTGCTGTGAGGTTGTGTCCCCTAGGATTGCCAGAGGCTATACCCATAATCTCTCACCAACATGACTCCATGAACATGAACTGAGCAAAGGCAACAGCAATAACCAGCATGCCAAAAGGGATGGGGAAAAGCCATGAGACCCCAGTACTGCACAAAGAACTATGGACAACTAAGAATCCCTGAGAGCAGAAGTGGTCTTCCCCAGGAAAGAGCATACCAGTTGGTTATCTAGACTATAATTAACAATAAGATGATTAAAAAGCTATTTTAAGTCTTTTTATAAAACTACAATGTCCTATTAGAGATGAATTAACAAAAATGCTTTTGGTTAACTATTTAGAAACCATCAGATTGGCCGATCACTAAAAATTTTCCTCTTTAATTTCTTAAACATGGGTGGTTCATATGATCAAGTAGATGCCTATGCCCCCATTTCTTACCTGTAACTTGAAGAAGGAGAAAATCCACAGGTGGATGCCATGAGGATTAAATGATTCAGCATTGGTGATGCACTTAGAAGGGTGTTGGCTATTATTATCAAAGACTTGCTGGCAAACAGAAAATAGAACCAACACTCACAGTGTTGCACAAGTATAATCCATGAGCAGATGACCTGCAAAATAGTTCTCACTATGAAACAGCTCTCTTCAATGGATCCAGTATGAATGTTTAAGACTTTGTTCAGAGGCCAATGAAGATGCTACCTGTATTTTCTCTGTCTTCTGGGGTGCATGAATGCCACTTAGATACAGGACTTCTGGCCATGAGATCTGTCAACTACTCAGTCAGCTATTATAAAGATGTACTGAACAATCTCAGTCATCTTTAACCTATGGTTTGGAGAATTTGATGATGTTTGTACAATTATGGAGAAAGAGAGGGAAGGGAAATGAGGGAGAGAGTGAGCAAGAGAGAAAGAGACTTACCAAAAATTCTCTGGACTGTACATATGCCATTATTCTCCTTTATCTCCAGATCACCAAGTAAAGCTAAACTATTGTTCCCTTTTTAATACTCGTGAGATAATAAAATAGATTTTGTTGACTTTTATCCATTGAAAATTATCCATTCATGTGTCATGTACAAAGTTTTACTAGGTCACCTGCGAGCCTCATTAGAAAAAAATTGAGTTGAAGAAGCATGTAAATTATTAGATTGCTTTCTCTGAGGGATCTACATATGTGTTGCCATGGCTCCATCCCCTGAATAAACCTGCTCATAGAGAACAATACTAGAGGTTTTTACATTCATAGATTTCCAGACTGTCTGGAGTGGACAAAAAGTGTCAAATATTCCAGGCACATTTATGTTATTAAACATATGTAATGAAAGCTAAGAAATCCTTGCATATGGAAGCCTGCAAAGTTGCTTTATATGTAGATGAAGAAAGGATTATGAAAACTCAAGGAAACACATTTTCAGTGAAGCAAGTATATTGTTAATTCATAACCATAAATTACAGATTGAAGACGTGGATAAAAATATTATTCATTTCCCCCATCTCAGTAGTTGCAATTAATAAGGCCCAGCCCATGACTGTCTTTGGAAACTTATGTGAACAAGTTTATTTGTCAACCATGTTAGTGTGTGGTACTGTAATTTAGTGGGTTACATACAGGGATATTAATGTCCCTCAGTACATTAACAGCTTGGACACAATAAAGTGTTGCCTTCTATCTATCCCTGTTTTTTTTTTTAAGATTTATTTATTTATTTACTATTATTTATTTATGTATTGTACATTGGGGTTTTTCCTGAATGTATGTTTGCATGAGGGTGTCAGATCCCCTGGAACTGGAGTTACAGACTGTTCACAACTGCCATGTGGTTGATGGAACTTGAACCCAGGTCCTTTGAATGAGCAGACAGTACTCTTAACCATTAAGCCATCTCTCCAGCCCTCTGGCTTTTTGTGCATTAGCTTGTTTGTTTTTCTTTTTATTCCACTGAATGTTCTACCTACAAAACACTAGAGCCATGTCTGGTGTGGTGTCCTGACTTTCACTGAAACTAGTTTTCTGTTTCTCTTGCGATAGGTTGATCAATCTTGTCCACAGTTGTGTAGCTGAGCCCTTGTTTTGACTCTAGTATTTACTTCTGTGTTTGTTTTCTTGTTTTCCCATTTGGCTTGACTGGAATGGCTTCTGATATTTTTACAGCCTGAAATCCAATAGTGATCATTTTAAGTGGGTCAAAGTAAAGAAGAAAATCACGCTCAAGACTTTCCAAATTGAAATATATATTTTATAATTTATTACTTTCTTTTGATGTGTCCTTCATAAAAAGGCATTTTTTACATATGAAATATTACATATGAAATAATATTTAACATTTACAAACTTTGATTCAGAATAGAAGCATATCTATATAAAATATGCATATATGTGAATATATGAACTTTTAATGAATTATTATGAGTCTTACATCTGTATGTGAGATGTATTATGTCTTACATATTTGTGTATATGTTAGAGGTATATGCATTATATATTGTAATATGTGATATAAGTATTATTTATGCAATGTGTGTCCTATGCTTACCTACTACCACAAACCTAGGACACATATGGGGGACTTGCATACCATTTTCATAAGCCTAGTAATGAAATACATAAATACTGCATAATTGTATGTTACGTGCCCCACATACATTTTGAATGTGTGTATGTGTTTCCATAATACCCATGTTCATGTACAAATGTGCTATATGGATTTTTATATGGTATGTCCCATTTTAAAGCACACATTTACTTTTTTTTTGCCTTATGCTCATATGTGTTATATGGGCTGTATATACAGTCCTGTTACATGAATTATATGTATTGTATCCCTATGCTACATAGAATTATAGAAAAGAAAACATGATACCAGCATCTTTATATACTCGTGATACTGAAGTTCTACAAGGGTACTCCTATGATTTTTTTCAGTCTGAAGTCTCTCTTTAAGTAGCAGGTCATAAGTTTGAAACTTAGAGCATTAGCCTCATATTTCCAGGGCCCATTTTAAATGAGATTCAGTGAATCTCAAAATACCTGAAAAGAAAGCATAGCAAGTATGTGTCTGAGGTAAAAATAGGATTCAGAGTACCTGATTGGCAGGAGTTCTATCGGAAGCTGGAACATTCTAAGCAGCTTCTTTGTGTCCCTATCTTTTCCTGATTATAATTCTGAGATGGAGGCAAAGAGCCCAGAAATATTCTATGACTTTCATATGCATTTTTATATTTGCATATAATTCATTTTTCTATATCTAAGTGAGGCTAACATCAGAACTGCCCAAAGACAGAGAAGCTAGCTGTATAAATTCCTTGAAACACACAGGAGGCATCATCAAAGCAGAGACTGCTGTTCATACTGAGGCTGACACACAGAAGTCCCGACAGTTGATGGACACTATGCGAATCTTCCACTTCCTTATCGTAATGTTTTAGTCACTACATCTGCATGTGCAAGGAACAAGCTCCTGTTTACAAGGCTTAGTGCTAACTACCACTCAGGTCACCGATCTTGGAATCAAAAATTCTCACCCAAGCGTTAGAATTGAGGTTGGCCATACATTTTCCTCATAGATTGCATTTGGTGAGAGTTGGAAATAAAATTTTTTAGCATATCAAAAAGGCTGAAGAAGACATCACCGATTTAAGGCTCTGTAAGATTACAGCCAAACCAGGACCTTTAATTCTTCAAGCATTAAATAAGCTGAGGGAGTTTTACTTTCCCAAAGGCATAGTGAGGACTTGTAAGGTGTGTTTTTGCCTTCCATTTACCATATCCTCAGGGGTAGCCCCACCTAAAGGTTAGCATAGCACGGACCATGGGGATAATGCAATAGGAGTAAGAGTTTCTGAGGCCAAAACAATCTTTAACCTGTAATGGTCAAGTCTTCAGCGGAGGTCAACTCTGGAAGATCATTCCCAGTTTGGCTCCAAGACAATCTAATGAGTAACAAGGGCTTCCCTGGGGAGGAATATATCAAGATGTAGAAATAACGTTCTTTACATTTCTTGGGATCATAAAATTCATGTTCTTCCTTCTAGCACATCATGACCATTTTAGAGTTCTAACATGGGCCTGCACAATCCCAATGGTTCCACTCACCTGCATTGGCAGAAATGCTTGACTTTGACCCATTAAGAATGCTTCTGTGGTACATACACTGGGGTAAGAAGAAAAGTGAACCTGTAGTTAGACTGATGAAAGAAGGAAGGAAAGGAGAGCAAGATAAAGGAATGCTATATCATGTATGACCTAGTAGAAATATGCACATCCGTGGGATAAAAAAAGACTGAACCACAGAGGTTGTTTCTCCATTTGAAGTTTTCCTTAGAATTTCCTTAGAATCACTTGGTGGCATTGTTATGGAACTTCTCATTCTCTCATACTCATTCAGAGAGAGGAATAAATAAACAAAAAGAAAGCACACGTGTCATTATCTGACTGGATTCTGTTTTCAGTTGCCCAGCATCTTCCTGGTTTACATAGAAAGTTTCACTGCAGAAAGGGTTCCCCTGCCTGTGTGAATGCATCCTGGAGAGCCATGTGTGGAGGAGAGAGCTCATGTCTAATATGGTAAGAACAGGAGCTCACTGGATGGAATGGGAGGTAATCCTAATAAACTTATCTGGGGTCAGAGAACAGAACAGCCACTAGATACAGAGTTCAGAAAATGGTATTACATGCCTTTAATCCTAGCATTCCAGAGTCAGAGATCCATTTGGATCTCTGTGAGTTCAAAGCCACACTGAAAACAGCTAGGTATGGTAATAAGAGCCTTTAAACCCAAGAAGTGATGGCAGGAAGAAGAAAGGTATTTAAGGCGTGAGGATGAGGAACTAGAGCCTGGTTAAGCTTTTAGGCTTTTGAGCAGCAGTTCAACTGAGATCCATTCGGATGAGGCTACAGAGGCTTCCAGGCTGAGGAAATGGGATCAGCTGAGAAACTGGTAAGGTGAGGTGGCTGTGGCTTGTTCTGCTTCTCTGATCTTCCAGCATTGATCCCAGTACCTGGCTCCAGATTTGTTTTTATTAATAAGACCTTCTAACAATTCTTGTTACAGGGAGGTTTCATGTTAATCAAATCAAACCAGACTTGGGAAGATAGATATTGCATACTTCCTCTCATATGTCAAATCTACATTAATAAAAAGAAACTAAGACAAGAAAATAGAAGAAGAGTATTTAGGAAAAACAAGGCATCTGGAAAGAGAAGGTGGGTAGAGAAGAAAGGTAATTGTGGGAAATGAATATAATCAAAATAAGCATGCTTGAAAATGCCATAACGAAACCCATTATTCTCTACACTGGATATACACTAATAAAAATAAATAGCAAGAACATGAGCCTGGGTGAAAGAAAGAGTCCAGGTGGAATTGACAGAATGTATTTCCTCTATTCCATAGAAATTATATGTCAGAGTGGTTTTTTTTTTCAATTAAGAGAGGATATAAACAGATGCAGTCCATTATTTAATTATGAAGTCAAATAATTTGTATATAGCTGGTACTCTCTAGGAACTCAATAATAACATGTTGGCTAAATAAATACATAAACACAGATGTTCCCTAAAAATCCATGTATGGGTCCTAACACCCTCCACCAAAATGCTATCAAAGAAAACTGTAATTCTGTGTTTATTTCCACTTAATACCAGAAGCTTCACTATGATCATGCACATCTTTATCCCCTTGAGGACCAGAACCTGTTCATTTGAATATAGCCATTTGTGCCAAAATAAATTCTTATATAGCTTACTTATATATAAATCTTACTTGTAACTGGGTATTTTCAACTTTTCAGATTGTGTATCTAAGGCAATAACCTAGCTACTATTCATACTAGATTTTCCCAATTTTCTACTTCAGATCTACTTCCCAATGCTATCCCTCCTGCCCTTTCCACAAACACTAGGCATACTGATATTAATGGGCTCTGTTGCTGACCACTGTCAGCTGGAGTCAGCCAATGGAATGGGGAAAAATAATTGGAATTTTACTGGCTAGTAACTGAAAAGGATATATAGATGACAGTCTGGCCATTCCCTTTTGAGTCATCCAATTGGACTACTTCAATGTTCTAAAAGGACACAGTGTCTAGCAGGCAAACTTCTGTATAGACATCCCACTGATTGCTTACTTCCCCTGCCCATTCAGCTAAGGATCAGTCATGTCTTCCTTGTTCTCACAGGCTCTATGGAGCTGCAATATCCATATAGTTTTCCTCTATCCTTCTCATCATTGAAAATAACCCCTGTTAAACCATCTTTTATTATCCAGTCTTTCTGTGTTATCTATTCCTGTCTAAACTGTATTATTATAGTGCTTATGCTTCTGATTTCTCCTTTTAGATAAGATTCTCTTTATGAAACATTGTAGCAAGAAATATAATATTACAGGCTTTAGATAAAGATGTGTTTGAGATTTTTCTAAATCAATCCAATATAATCATGGGAGTAGGTAAAGGGCAGAAAGTGTTTTCTGGCTTAGAGGAGATGTAACTTACAAAATGAGACTCATGGGTAAGATATTTAATTGGACTTGTAAAAGGGAGAGTTAGTCAAAGAATCTAGATTATTACTAAAGTCTGGAGAACTCAAAGAAATCAGTTCTTTTCTACAGTTTCTGAAAGGATATATCCATATCAACATAATTGATAATGTTTAGTATGGTGGCATCCATGTCAAACTTGTGACCAAAGTAACAGTAGGCCAATATTTGTGTTAATTTAACCTACTAATATTGTGGTAATTATTATTATAAATAAGAAATCATTAGAATTCAGCTTAAAGATTTCTCTTAACACTCAGGAAATGATCATGACACACAAGGAGCTGAAAATCATTGAATGCTGTGAGTAAAGGAACTATGAATAGGTCAATACATAGTGGGAATTTTGAGAAATGATGGAAGATCTCTGTCTCTGTCAATGAATGTTTACCCTATGATGAGGCTCTATCATTATGCCATTCACTAATTAATGCAAAAGTAATATATTCTAATGTGAGAAAAAACGTCCTCTAAAAACAGAACACAGTTGCTTATGAGTTATGAACACCACAGAGTGAGGTAGGCAGATGTTGATGAGAACTATACTCTTAATTGATAAGTGTGGTAAGTACATACTCAGGGATTTATTTTTGAAAAATTTTGATTTGACCCATATATCAAACAGTAAACATATAGTTGGATATGGACATGGAAGCAAAATAAGATGCAGTTTATGTCCTCTTGATTTTCTTATGTTGCAGAGAAATCAGCATGTATGCCTGCAAGAAAGTGTTAAAACACAGAAGTAAGCAATTCAAGTAGAAGGAATTGGAGGTAGAAGATTATGCTCCCTTCTTATATATGAGGATGGAAAAGTCTGTACAGCAGAGCTCTGCTTTCTATCGCCTTCTGTTTCCAGCTCTATGAGGGTCAGAAGATAATATATACAAAATACTCATCCTGGAGAGTAGTCACATGAATACTTTTAATTAAGATATAATTACATCATATCTCTGTTCCCTTTCTTCTCCCCAAACCCTCTCATAACCTTACCACCTTGACTTTGCTCCCTTTCAAATCCATGGCTTTTTGTTGTTGTTATATACAGAGAGGGGAGAGAGGGAGAGGGAAAGAGAGAGAGATCATAAATATATGAATACAACTTGGTCAGCCAAGTCAGGCCACTTGGTATTACTTATATTTATGTAATTTCAAGGCTGATGAATTGGTATTGGGTAAGAATTAGGAGGGTCATCTTTGGAGAAGACTCATATTTGGTTGCCTATATTTCTTTGTTTAGGGGTATACCTTGTGAGATTTCCCCCTCCCATGTTAGCATGTCTGCTGGTGTTGTGCTTGTTCAAGTCCAGCATAGGCAGCCATATTGTTGAGGTATCATGGGTGAAGCTTCCCTGTCATTTCTACGGCACACAATCTTACAGCAAATTTCCTGGTCTTCTGACTCTTAAAATCTTTCTGAACTCCACTTCTATGATGTTCCCTGAGAATTAGCTCCAGGAATTATATTGTATATGTATCAATTGGAGCTGGGCTTCCCACTATTAGTTGTTCTCTGCATTTTGTTTATTTGTGTATGTATGTATGTATATATATACATATATATATGTATATACATATACATATATATATATATATATATAGTATATTTGTAACTGTTTTCATATGTTGCAGAAAGAAATTTGCTTGATGAGGGGCAAGAGCTAACCTTAAACTATGGGTTAAAGGATAAGTGTTTTGAAAGCAGTTGAAATTATGGTGGTTTACTAAAGTAGTAGTAATAAATACTCTTCTGAGATCCAGGACCTCACTAGTTCTTCGCTCCTCATTAACTTAGGAAGTTACTAGGTTTCCAGTACCAGAAATTATTTCCTTCTTATTAAACTAGCCTTAAATCCAATTTGATAGATGTTGGTTAGCACCAAGATGTGAGTGCCACTACTGCACTCTTGGGATATCTTGCTATGGTGGTCAGTGTTGTGGTTCACTTTCACAACTAGATATGATTATTGGTTGGTTCCGTCCCTTAGAAGCTTGCATAACACCTTCTGGTACAATGAAGGCTAGGTCTTAGGGAGAAGGGTTTCTGTTCAGACCTGTCTCAGGTCCTCTGAGTCTTGTATCTGAAATGATGGTATCTTCATAAATAGGCACTTAGCTTCAACCTTTGGGAGGCAACGAATGACAATAGCAATAGCTTATACTCTTTCAGAAGTTTCTTGAACTCCCCTAACCAACAACTTGAAAGGTTTCACATGTTTGGTATTAGGCTTTTTATTAGATAAATAATGGCTCTGGCCAAGGGGAAGTATTTGTTAGCCAAATATTGTAACTTCGTGTGTGTGTGTGTGTGTGTGTGTGTGTGTGTTCGCATGAGTGTGTGCATGCATATTTGTGCTAAGTTAACCTACTAATATTGTGGTTATATATATTTTTACTTATATGTAATTTTGGCTAAATAAAAAATATGATGATTTCTTATGGGTTTTTCAAACATCCTTAGTGTAATTTTCCTTCCTCCCTCCTTTTGTAATGATCCCCCACCTATGCTCAATTAAAGCACTCTCCTTTTTTTTCCATTTGCCCCTTCCTTCTTATCACATGTGCATCCTGCTAGTCACATCCCTAGAATTGCTCTCTGCCATCATGGTACCTTTTTCCTTTCCTGGTTTCTATGGTTATTTTAGGTTATATACTCACAGCTCAAGATTTCATCACAGGAGTCCTCACTAGCCTGCAGGCAGGTGAGATATTGCTGGAATGGGAGGGAGAGGGGCACAGAATGAGCCCTGGGGTTCAGCTTGGGTGTGGACTTCGGGGCAGTCCAGCTAAGAGGTCAGCCATTCATGTGTTTTTCCAACTGGTGTGACTTGTGCCTGTTCCTGTGTTGGCTGCTGGGGTTGCAGGCAAGGGCTGGCCACAGAGAGGATGTCAGGTGCTTGGGGTTGGGTGATAGAGTGGGTCTTGGTGGTACAGCATCCAATGGGTGGCAGGAGTGGACATAGCTTGGAGGCACTCCTCCACTGCTGGTGGGAGCACACACTTGTATAGCCATTTTGGAAATCAGTGTGGGGGCTCCTCAGAAAATTAGTAATCAACCTGCCTCAAGACCCAGCAATACCACTCTTGAGCATATACCCAAAGAATGCTCAATCACACCACAAGGACACTTGCTCAATTATATTCATAGCACCATTATTCATAATAGCCAGAACCTGGAAACAACCTAGATGACCCACAACCAAAGAATGGATAAAGAAAATATGGTATAGCTACACAGTGGAGTATTACTCAGTGGAAAAAAAAAAACAATGACATCATGAAATTTGCAGGCAAATGGATGGAACTAGAAAAAAAAATCTTAAGTGATGTAACTCAGACCCAGAGAGACAAACCCAATATGTATTCCCTCACAAGTGGATACTAGATGGAAAACAGAGGATAACCAGACTACAATTCTCAGCCCCAGAGAAGCTAGCTAACAAGGAGAATCCTAAGAGGGATGCATGGCTCTCTTGGGAGGATGAAATAGATGAGATGTCCTGGGTAAACTGGGGGCAGGAGGGGGTGAGTAGAGGGGAGGGAATGGGAACGTGGAGGGATCAGGATGGTTGAGTTGGGAGCGGGACAGAGGGGGAGAGTAATAAAAGAGGTATCTTGATAGAGGGGGGATGTTAAGGGATTAGGGAGAAACCTGATGCCAGCGAAACTCCCAGGAATCCACAAGGATGACCCCACCTAAGACTCCTAGCAAGAGTGAGAGAGTGCCAGAACTGGCCTTCCCCTGTAATCAGATTGGTGAATACCCTAATTCTCATCACAGAACCTTCATCCAGTACTTGAGGGAAGCAGATGCAGAGATCCACGGCCAAGCACTGGGTTGAGCTTTGGGGGTCCATTTGAACAGAGGGTGGAGGGATTATATGAGCATCAGGGCATCAAGATCATGATGGGAAAACTCACAGAGACAACTGACCTGAACTTGTGGGAGCTCACAGACTCTGGACAGAGAGCTAGGGAGCCAGCATGGGACCCGCCTAAGCCTTCTGCATTTGGGAGACAGTTGTGTAGCTTGGTCTTTTGTGGGGCCCCTAGCAGTGGGACCAGGACCAGTCCCTGATGCATGAGCTGGCTCTTTGGAACCTATTCCCTATGGTGAGAGGCCTTGTTCAGCTTTGATGCTCAGGGCGGGGGAGCTTGGTCCTGCTGCCAACTTGGTATACCATGCCTTGTTAATTCCTACAGGAGACCTTACCCCATCAGAATGGAGAGGGAGGAAGAGTGGATGTGGGGGTAGAAGGGAGGTGGGGGAAGGGAACTGGAGCAGAGGAGGGAGGGGAAATTGGTTTGTATGTAAAATAAAATAAAGGAAAAATAAACAAAGATTTCAGTACAGATGAAAGCAAAACATGCAACAGTTTGTCTTTCGGAGTCTGAACTACCTCACTCAACGTCGTATCATCTAGTTCCGTACATTTACTTGCAAATTTCACAATCTGATTTTTCTTTACAGCTGAATAGGATTCCAGAGTGGATATGTACCACACTTCCAGTATCTATTCATCAGCTGAAGGGCATTCAAGTTGTTTCCATGTCTAATCTACTGTGGATAGAGCGGTAGTGAACACGGCCGAGCAATTATCTAGGGAGTAAGATGTCAAGTCCTCGGAGTACATGCCATGGAGTGGGTTACCTAGATTAGGGGAGTTCTCCACCCTGACGTCAGGGTGGCTGTTTCAGTTTGGGTTGTGACACACAGTGAACCAAGATCTCCCTTCCCTCCTGTCCTCTTCAGTATTTGTTGCAGGCTGTTTGTCGATCTTAACCATTCTGACTGGGGTAAGATAAAATCTCGAGGTGTTTAGATTCAGATTTCCCTAAGTGCTAAAGGTAAATAATTTTTAGACATTTCTTAGTCATTTTAAATTCTTATTTCAGTTCAGATCTGTAGCTTATTTTTTAAATAGGCCATTTGGTTTCCTTTCTTTCTTTTTTCTTTTCTTTTCTCTCTCTCTTTTTTTACTCTTTCTGTTTTTTTGCAGAGGTGGGGGTTATTGTTATTCTAGATATTAAATCCTCTTTCAGCTATATAGCTGGCAAAGAAACTCTTCTACTTTGTAAGCTTCTTCTTCAGTCAATTGATTATTTCATCAGCTTTACAGACAAGTTCTAATTTTGTGAGATCTCACTTGTCAATTGATGGCCTAAGTTCCTGGGAAAACAGAGTCATATTCAGAAAATCTTTTCCTATACCTGCATCTAGTAAGATATTGTCTATATTTTCTTCTAGCATTTCAGAGTTTTGGGTTTCATAGTAAGATGAATATTCTTTAAAAATCTGTTAGTGACTAAAATTGAAAATGAGTCTTAAGGCCTTTCATGAGTTTATAATATGCTTCTGATAATTCTAAACCTTCCTTCCTTTTTCCCTTCTTTCATTCCTTCCTTTTTCCCTTCTTCCTTTCCTTCCTTCCTTTTACTAATTCTTTTTTACTTTGTACCTTTCCCTTTCCTCCCTTGTTTAATATAATAATTAAAGTCTTAGCTAGAACAATAAAACCACAAACAGGAAAGAAAGAAGTCAATGTATCCCTATTTACAGAAGAAATCATTCTACATGTAAAAGACCTGGAAGACTTCACGGGAAAACTCCTACACGGATAAAAAAAAAAAAATTCAGCAAAGTATCAGGATATAAACTTAGCACACACAAACCAGTGGTCTTTCTATATAAGCAACAATACTAAAAAAAAAATAAGGAATGATACCATTCACAACAGCCTCAAAAAAAAATCTTGGAATAAATTCAAACAAGAAATTTAAAGAGTTGCACAATGAAAACTTTAAGACACTGGAAATTGAAGGAGATACCACAAGATGGAAGGACCTCCTATATGCACTAATTGGTAGGATTATTAATGTGAAAGGGGTCAAATACCTAAAGCAATATACAAACTCAATGCAATCCCTATAAGAATCCTTTTCAGTTCTTTCCAGAAATTGACAAAAAGGCAATCATAAATTTTGTAGTAGGCTTTCACTTCTGTTTCTGTTTTGATTTTCTAAATTTGTAAGTATGATCCAGACTGATTTTTTTCATAGCACCGGATAAATTCTAAATAATTAATGGAAGACTATTATGAGTCCACCTGATTAATATAAGCAGCTTGCTTACATAAGCAAAAACTATACTTCCAGAAATTCACTTTGTGTTGTCTACCCATTGTGGAAGCAAATTGCACTTAGTACTCATTCTCTTGATTTTGGAAAACACATATCTAGTGGGAATACAGGGTCTCCCAATAAGGAGATAAGTTAATGATGGCTTTTGTAAGGAATTCCAGGAGATCACAGGGTCTACCCGTGTCCACGTTCTTTCCTTCCTTCCTTCCTTCCTTCCTTCCTTCCTTCCTTCCTTCCTTCCTTCCTTCCTTCCATTCTCTCTTTCTTTCTTTCTTTCTTCCTTTCTTTCTTTCTTCCTTTCTTTTCTTTCTTTCTTTCTTTCTTCCTTTCTTTCTTTCTTTAACAGAGTTAGCACTAACAGACAATTACCATTCATTAAGAATAATTATTAGAATCACACAGAACTCTCACATTTCTCTCCTGATGTTACCATCTTGAACTTGGCATTAAATGTGTGTCTTTTAAAAGCCAGTATACTTGCAGAGCAAACCTCAGCTAGTGAAACTATAATTGAAAAAGAAAAAAGAGTGAAGGAAAGGTAGGAAAACGAAACTGATAGTGTAGGCAAAATCATGACAAAGCATCGAACACTCAGTTTCTTCCTTTAACGGAAAACTAGAGAAAGTTGAATGAACTTTAAACCTTCACGTATCGCATATAGAAAGGAATATCCCCTCCTTCTGTTTGGACCAACACATTTTTTTTCCCTTGAGCTTCATACTTTATTAATTATTCTGGTCAATGTTATTATAAACTGTTGTTGATTATCCAACCCTGATGGGCATGTGAGTGATGCCAGAATGTCAGTTTTACATTAAAAGAATGTCGTTTGTGAAAACTAAATACAGAAATAAAGTATGTGTTCAATTAAGGCTTTAATCTTTTGTTAACTTATTATTTTTTTAAGGAAAGAAGGTGGAGCCCTGGATATCAGTGAGGTTAATAATATTTTCCTGAAATGTTTCTTATTCCTTGACTATAATTAGTAAACATACATTTGTGTTAGTAATTAATGTTATTAGCTTGAAATTTTTATTTTTATTCATTATGTATTTATTTTTACCCTCTTGCTTGAATGTTCCAGTTTGAATACTTAGAAAGTAACGACACTGTGTCTACATTGTGCCAATTTAAGAACAAGGAAAACATAATTGACCACATAGTAGACAGCTTTCAAAAAAGCGCTGAGCTGAGGAATGGCAGAGAAGTGGTAGGGATAAGAGACCAGAGAACAGAGAATGGAGGAGCTGGGGTGAGAAGAGGGAGAGAATGGAGGAGCTGGGGTGAGAAGGGAGAGAGAATGGAGGAACTGGGATGAGAAGGGAGAGAGAATGGAGGAGCTGGGATGAGAAGGGAGAGAGAATGGAGGAGCTGGGATGAGAAAGGAGAGAGAATGGAGGAGCTGGGGTGAGAGAGGAGAGAGAATGGAGGAGCTGGGATGAGAAGGGAGAGAGAATGGAGGAGCTGGGGTGAGAGAGGAGAGAGAATGGAGGAGCTGGGATGAGAAGGGAGAGAGAATGGAGGAGCTGGGGTGAGAGAGGAGAGAGAATGGAGGAACTGGGATGAGAAGAGGGAAAGAATGGAGGAGTTGTGGTGAGAAGGGAGAAGTATTCAAAAGAGAAAGTTAAATTCAAAACACCAAAGCCAGAGGAAAACTGAGGAAGGGGAAAGCCGCTCATGCTGAATGAAGGCCACACCTACTAACACCAAGTCCCAACTGTGCAAAGAGATCTCCAGTCTGCCAGAGACTGACAGCCATGAGATGTGTCATGGGTTCAAGCAAACATTCACACCTGGTTGGTTCCCTATGGCAAAAGGAAATGTCAGAAACCGAAGCCTGTCACTTAATATTTTCTTTTACACGTTGCCAGAAAACAGTTTTGCTTCCATTTTGCAGGCCCAATAAGTAATGAAAGTGTGCCCAGCGAATCCTTTTTGGCCTTCCCAAGTTTAGGCGTGGAAGGGCCTCCCACTCAAGTCTCTCTGAAACACTAGCTGAGTGAAGGGTGGCTTGATCCACCGGGCTATAAAAAGACGACACTGTTGCTCCCTCCGAATTTTTTTCCCTTCTTTGAAAGAAAAGAGAAGAGAGAATGGGAGTTTAGAAATGGATGAGTACATAAGGAAACAGAATGGTTGAGCTGGAACAGGGACAGGGCGGGAGAGCAATGAAAGAGATACCATGATACAGGGAGACATCATGGGGATAGGGAGAAACCGGGTGTTAGGGAAGTTCCCAGGAATCCACAAAGATGACCCCAGCTTAGACTACTAGCAATAGTGGAGAGGGTGCCTGAACTGACTTACCCCAGTAATCATATTGGCGAATACCCTCATTGTCAGCATAGAGCCTTTCTCCAGTAACTGATGGAAGCAGATGCAGAGATCCACAGGCATGCACCAGACCTAGATCTAGGAGTCCAGTCAACGAGAGAGAAAAGGGATTCGATGAGCAAGGGGCATCAAGTTCATGATGGGGAAACCTACAGAGACAACCAGACCAGGTTAGTGGGAGCTCATGAACTTTAGACCAACAGCTGTGCAGCCTGCATAAGTATGGACTAGGCTCGCTGCATAAGCGAGACAGTTGTGTAGCTTGATCTGCTTAAGGGCCCTACAGTAGTGGGATGAAGATCCATCCCTGGTGCATGAACTGGCTTTTTGGAGCACACTACCTATGGTGGGGCAGGGGAAGGGGCTTGGACCTGCCTCAACTGAATGTCCCAGGCTAAGCTGACTCCCCATGGGAGGCCTTACCTTGTCACAGGAGGGAATGGAGATGAGTTGCAGGAGTGGGGAGGCTGGGAGGTGGGAAGAAAGAAGAGAGGGGAATCTGTATGTAAAATGAAAAAAAAAAAAAAAAAAAAAAAGGTCTTATCCATCACACAAAAAAAGAAAGAAATGAGATGTTTCCTATTGACTTTAAAGGGCTGATTGAGACGACCAGGTTTAGAAAATAGGAAACAGAACTACTCTATCTTTTCGGAAAAAGATTAGCAAGTGAAGGGAAATAAGGGGGAGAGGAGAGGATAGAAACATGAAAGAAAGAAGGAGGAAACAAAGTAAGAAAAGGAAAAAGCCACTCTGCCTGACTAGGTCAAATGTTGAAATGGTATTTGAAAAATCGATTTCTTTTTTCAGTTTTGTTCCTCCCGTGGCCCGGGAATGCTTGCTGGCACAGCCTGGGCTAGGTTTCAGTTTCTGGGGAGTGCCCTTGAGTTCTAATGATAACTATAATGATATTTTGTGGGCTCCCCACTGCTTAAACAAAGACCGAATTTATAATGCGCCTCAGAGCATCAAAAAATGGATGTTAGAAAACATTAATATTACTATTTTTATCACTATTTAGTGAGCAGTGCTGGGAGATACTAATATCGCCATGATCATTATTAGGGCGAGATAACGAAGACGCGGAGCTCCATGTGGCAAAGAGATTGTTGAGGAGGAATAAATGGATGAGCCTATTTTTTCCAATTTCTTGAAACCAGGCTTAACTGGAAAAATAATCGCAGTGGCTAACAGAGTCAGGAGTCAGGGTAATTAAGTGCGTAAATGAGGCTAGTGTCATTTGAATTTATGCATTTCCCTTCATGCCTTTGTTTGCTCTGCCTTTCTCTTTCACTGAGTATCCACTGCCATGTTGTTTATTCATGGAGGGCATGCCACAGTTTTTAATACTGGAGGGAAAATCTGAAACCCTTCATCCGCCTGGCCAATGTGTAGACTGGAGAGAACACAGGGGGATCAAAGTGATATGAAGACAACAGGGGTTTCATTAAAATGTTCCGTTCTCTGCCTGAGGACAGAGCAGTGAGAAAAGGGTGAAAAAAATCATCTAGCCCAAACAAGTTTAACTTAAAAAAAAAAAAAAGGCAGCGAACCACCTGTGGTCTCCCTGGAAACAGGCAAGCACACCCTCCAGCCACCTTTTAATGAAACCCCAGAGCCCCTTTATTAATTTATTAAAGAATCTATTTTCTGAAGATTCATAAACCTCATATAACTCATATTCCAACACATCTCTGCTATGCTAATGGCATGCACTTCTATGAATAATTAATTATTTAATTAGTAATAATTAGAGGTTGTTGTACAGGTCAAACCATTGGACTGACAGCATGCTATTGTCAAAATGTCATTCGAATTAATGGAATAGCATTTAAGCAGTGATTCATCACTCAGGGTGGTTCCTACCTACCTATTCTCTCCCATAGCCTCAACTGTCTTTCACAGCATACATCATTTTAAGATTTGTATAACATGCAAAGTGGAACATTTCATATTGAGCATGCTGCAGACACTGGAGCCTCCACTGGAGACTCACAGGGTGAGTCATCTAGCTGGATTCGTGACGTTCAGACATTACATCAACAGTACATGGCCTTCTGACATTTGCATGTCATTTCTAAGACTCTTTTATACCATTAGACCTAGAAGGTCATAAAGTGAATACTCTGATCTGAGTATGGTGGCACCCAGTTACAATCTAAGCGCTTGGGATTCTTAGGCAGAAGAACTGAAAATTTGAGGGTAGCTTGCCCTACCTTGCAAGACTAATACAACAATAAAATACATATAAATAAAATAGGAATAAGTATCCAAAGATATTTGGTACCTTCAGTGAAATAATTCTTAAGGGTGATTATTCCAAAGCAATTGAATATCATTTTGTCAGAAGATTATAAGAAACGTTTCTGGGATGTAAAGTGGTTGAGGATGGAGGATGAGAATCGAGGTGCCTAGAGACAATCCATCACAATTGTGTCATGTTGTATAAGGATGGTATATCTGCAGATAAAGTTTCAGATCCAGGCTTGAAGGCTCTGACATTAGGAGCGTGTACAGCTCTGAGTTCACTTACCAGCACTCAAGCTGTGTAGCCCTCCATTACCTGTAACTCGAGCTCGGTGGTGGGGTGGGGGTGGGGGTGTCTCACACCCTCTCCTGGCCTCCTTGAACACTGCACTCATGCATATGTCAAACCCATAAATAGGCACAAATTTAAAATCAAAATAAAATATTTTCTTTAAATCCTCTCATCCACTAATTATGTGATCCTATAAAAAAATTTTAACCTTTTGGGGATTCATTTCCCCTTATGAATATTATTGATTGTAAGATCCTTATTTTTTATATCTAAAAATACAAATGAGTCACTTTGCCTTTTAAATGCAAATTTTTAATTAATATTAGTTCATTCTCTAGCCACCTCTTTCCTTTGTACTTACGTCTATTTTACATTCCACCTGCTGCCATTGTATCTGAAGCTCTGTGGTGTTTAGCTTCTGATACTGATGCCTGAGCACACTGAAAACTGGGAGAAGCTTATACAATCTTTACAAAAATGTGAGTAAGTAATTACAAGGAATTAGGGCCCCGAATATAGGATATCCTGAATAAGAGTGATCTTTTATTGGTCATCCTACCCAAATGACATAAAAGTCAGGAACTGGCTACTAACATTAATCTTTCTTTGCATGGTGCATTGTTGTTTCACAATGACACGTGCCTAGCCTGGGATTATTTTCTATTTGGCTTCAATGTATCCATGAGGGACTATGTGGATGAAGTCTGATCAATAGCTATAGGAGAAAATCATATGTACCACTGCAAGGCCAGGGCTGAGGATATGTTAGAGGGGATTCTCCCTCCTCGCTTCAAAGCCCTTTTCTCAACAGGATGCTGATATTCAGGATCACTCTCAGAGGCCATGTTGAAAGTAACAGCCTGTGAAGCCATGACTGTAGAACACAGCACTGTTACTACCAATTAGACTTTAATTTGAATAAGAAATAAATTTGCCTGTGTTAAACCACACATTTCTGTACTTATCTATCATCACAATGAGAGTTGCTTTGATTAATATATCTTTTTAATTTTTACATGATTATTGTTGTTGGTGCTGTTGTGATTTTTTTCTAGTTTCATTTATATTACTATAACAAGTATCCTGTT
Source organism: Peromyscus maniculatus bairdii (assembly GCF_049852395.1). NCBI lineage: Eukaryota > Metazoa > Chordata > Mammalia > Rodentia > Cricetidae > Peromyscus > Peromyscus maniculatus. Next base: position 56,778,069 of record NC_134872.1, on the reverse strand, counting down.
CAAAACAATTCAGGGAAGGAAAGAGTTTATTTGGCTTACAACACTACGTCATAGCTCATCATTTCAGGGAAGTCAAGACAAGCTTCAAGCACTCATCCCAACACCTCAAGAGGACAGAGACAAGAGGGGCATCCTTTCTTGATTGTCTTCTGCTCAACTAGCTTTCTTCACTTTCATACAGTTCAGAGCATAGCCCATGAAATGGTGTTACTCACATTCAAGGAGGATCCTCCCACCTTCATTAAGAATCAAGACAATCCCCCACAGGCATGCCCACAGGCCAAACTGCTCTAGAAAATACCCTTCGTGGGGAATTCTAGGATGTGGCAACTTGGTATCTAAAATCAGTCATCACAGGGTGTGTGGTGTGTATACGTGTACAGGTATGTGCACCACAGTATGCATGTGGAGCTCAAAGGGCAGCTTTGGACAATCAGTTTTTTTACTTCTACTATGGGCTCTGGGAATTGAACATGGGCCATCGGGATTGCGTGGCAAAGTGGACAAAACTCCACTGAGCCATGCTGTTGGCCTTTGATTAATATATCTTGACAGGGGTTAGTGAGCATTTTCCAAATAATTTATTTCTTCCTCTAACACAGTACTTCTTAAAGCTTAATAAACATAAAAATTATTCAAGTTCTTGATAAAATATTGGTTTTCACCTGGGATGGCTGGGGCAGGGTCTGACTCTGTTGTTCTAACAGCTCTTCTAACAATGGCAAGATCGGAGCAATGCTGAGTAAAAGGATCCAACACTAGTTTTTAAAAACTAGTGAATGTCATAATCCCCTCAAGCGCTTGTCATGCTGTGAATGGCTGGACCTCATCCCCAGAGACCTAAGGCCAAACGTAAGAACTTGTATTTCTAATACACTGTCAGATCTTAATGCAGTTGGCCACACATTAAGAACCAATTACCTGAACTATTTTACGTATATAATATATTATTATAATTATATATGACTATCTATATCAATACCTTGGAGTATTTGTTTTATTTTCCTTTTTTGTTTTTAATTGCTTTCATAAAATATTTACTTCTGGTTCTCTGTCCAGACTCATTGAGTTTAAATCCTTGGGTCTGTGCAGAAGCATTGGTCATGATATCTTCAAAACTCTGCACATGTCTCTACCAAGCAACTAACCTTCAGACTGATTGCCTAAAGAAATACCAAGTACTGACAGTCACAGAAAGAAGGTTCTTGCTGTTCTTCCCACTAGTTAACTAATGGTGTGAAGACCAGCCTTGTCTAATCAATGAGAGAGAGCTCGGCTTCACCAACACATGGCTTGTAACACTTTTAGATAACTCAGCACTGGTTTTGACAAGATATAAGTGAGTTCTGAGTAAATGGAAAACAGTACAGGGGAGGTCTTCAGGTTTAAAACAAGCTAGCTATGGACTGGAGAGATGGCTCAGCTATTAAGAGTACTTGCTGCTCTTTCAGAGGACCTGAATTCTGTTCCCAACATCCAAATCAGAAGGTATACAATCACCAGTAACTCCAGGTCCCAGGAATCTGATGTCCTCTTCTGACCTCTTCAGGTACCCACACACATACACACACAGACACTGGCACACATAAAGTAAAAAGTTAAATTTTTCAAAAAATTAAAGTGAGATCCATCACTGTTTCAAGGTTCAGAGAACATTGAACAGGGGGATGGGAAAAACTGTACATGCCAGAGGACAGGGAGCTAAGAGCAAAAAGATGTCTTCTGGACCTGACAAAGCCATCACACTCACAAGCTCACTGTAGTTGTGGCTATCTGCATAAGATCTGAACAAGATTGGACACCTCAGCATTTCATGATGTATGGAGGAAGGACCTGTGAGGTCTCACCCCTCCCTGTGGCTCTGTGTGTGTGTGTGTGTGTGTGTGTGTGTGCACAACTGTCCAGTTATTAAAAAGGCAGGTAAAAGCCTATATACAATGGAGAAAAAAGAAGATGAAGGAAGGGAAGGAAAAAGGAGGGTAAGAGAGGGAATGGGAGAGGAGAGAAGCACAGGTTTTCTCCTAGAGAAACAAGTTATTTTACTTCAAGTGAAAAATAAAATTTCCTGGGGTATGGAGGTGGCTCAGTGCGTAAAAAGTTGCTTGCCTCCAAAGCTGGTGACCTGAGTTTGAATCATGTGGTGGAAGGAGAGAATGGACTCCTGCAAGTTGTCTTTTGATCTCCACAGGAGTGTGTGAATGTATGCAAGCACACACACACACACACACACACACACACACACACACACACACACCACATGCATATACTAAATAAATAACATGCAATTTAAAACAAACCATTTGAAAATAGTCCACATTAGCAGGTAAAATCACACTGCTTTATTATTAGCAATGAAACAAGGTCAAGAAAGTTATAGCAACATTCAATCCTTTCAGACAGACATACTGGGTGATGCGTTTAGCAAAGTCTTTGGGTGATTAAAATGCATTAACAATTATGAATACAGAAACCATAATATCCTATCATATATTAACCACCAAAACTATGATACAAACAGAGACCTGCTGCATTCTGAGTACCCCATAGGGGTTCTAACTGGCACAGTCATGTCCTATGTCACAAGCTGTACCCCGTTGGGCAATGCAAGGTGCGTTTGCATCTCAACCTTTCACCTCCTCTCCCTAAGACTGAGAAGATCCTGTCTTCCGTGGACTGTCTTACATACGCAGCACATGTCTGTGGGTGACAGCCTTGCGGAAGGTCTGTTGTCAAAGGTCCAGTCGCAGACTTCTCAGCTCTCTCATCTTCATCCCAAGTATTCAGCCACCTAGACTACAGCTGCCAAACTAACAAGTTGTTCCTCTTTCCCCAGAAGAGTAAACAACAAATTACTTGAACATAAACTAGAAGAGATGAATCCATGCTCCTGAGTTATCTGGGTATTATTTAAATAATGTGTAATATATAAATAATGAAACTTTACACATGGGAGGGCAGTGACAAGTCATTCCATATAGTATGATTTTGTTATAAAATATAATATAATATGAAATTATCATAACTGTGATGTGAACAAATACTAAAGTAGCTCAAATAAGGAGGATTTGGAAGAAAGGAGTGAAAATGTGGTTTTTCTCATAGAGCAGAGAGGGCTCTAGCGGTACTGGGGGCTTGGAAGTATGCTTAATATTTCATGGACTTCTAGTGTACCCTCAATAGAAATACTAGCCTGATCAAACAGAAAGAAGGAGACCACTTGATGTATGGCTATAGACATAACATTTCAAATCGAGAATCTTAAAGTGCTAGTGAGCATTTAAAACCATAAGTGTGGGGATGGGGAGATGGCCCAGTTTCATAAAAGTGCTTTATGGAAAAGCATGAAGACCTGAGTTCGAATCCCAAGCACCCACATTAAAAACCCAAAATTGGGGACGAATATAGGTGGACCTTAAGAGCTTGCTGGCCCATCAGCCCAACCAAAATATTGTGAAAGGCTCGGTTCAGACCTTATCTGAAAGCAGGAAGAAGGGCAACAGAGAAAGATACTTGGCATTCTTCTCCATACTTCACTGGTGTCTCCATGGGTGCCTCACCCATTCACGGATGTGCATACACCACGTACATAAATACACACACACACACACACACACACACACACACACACACACACACGGTGGGGGAGAGGGAGGGAGGGAAGGAGGAAGAGAGGGAGGAAGGGAAAGAGGGAGGGAGGGAGGGAGGGAGGGAGAGAGAGAGAGAGAGAGAGAGAGAGAGAGAGAGAGAGAGAGAGAGAGAGAGAGAGAGAGAGAAGCAAATAGGAAAAGACCAAAATCAGATGCATGGATTGAAAGGGCCTATAGAAAGTGGAGATGGAATCACAGGGAAGTTAAGTCTGAGGACAGGTATCAGTGAGTAGATGTGAGTAGATGCTCCAAACTAAGTAGGTCAAATTCCAAGAAACTGAATTCCAGAAGTTAACAGAAACTAAGAAAGTGGTGCTTTCTGCGTTGTCTATTCGTGGGTATCACTGAGTCTCTTGAGTCTGAAGTTTCTGTTGCCATCCACCTTAACTAAGCATCCTTTGATCACCATAACCTTTGCTCACTCTTTCTGAGTTTTCTGCGAGTCCCTCAGTCTGGAGCTCCTACATCACTAGCTACATAAAAAACAAAAAGATCTCTCCATGCTGCATTTCAAAAACAAGTTTTTGTTGTTTTAATATATGGATGTTTTGCTTGTATGGCTGTCCATAAACCATTTACAAGCCTTGTGTCTACAGAGGCCAGAAAATGGAATCAGATCCCCTAGAACTGGAGTGAGAGAAGTTTTGAGTCAACATTTGGGTGCTGGGTATCAATCAGGGTCCTCTGCAAGAGCAGCAAGTGCTGACTGCTGAGCCATCACTCCGGTCCTCCATGCTAAAATTTTGAGTGGTTTACAAAGATGTTTTATTCCATTCCTTAAAGTTTTAGTTAAGTTTAATTCAGAAGCTTAGCACATCAGGTTAAATTTTATAAACTTCAGTCATTTTGTATTTTATTTTGTCAGCACGTGTTGATGGGGTTCAGTGATGTATTTCAAAAAAATGCATGCAGGACTATTGTTTTTACTCTTAGGGTTCTATTTGGATGTTAATTCAAATATGTCTATTCTATGCATAACAGATGACTTCCCATTGTGTATTCCATGCTATTTTGAGTTATTTAAAGTCTCTTTTGTATTTTCTCACTATCTTTGTGTCTCTAGATCCAGTATTTTTTAAATTTTATTTATTTTTAAGTGTGTGTGTGTGTGTGTGTGTGTGTATGCAGTATACTCAGAAGCCAGAAGTGGGCATCAGATTACTGGCAACTGGAGCTACAGAGGGTTGTGAGCCACCATGTGGGTGATGGGAATTATACCAGGTCCTCTGCAAGAGCAATAAGTGCTCTTAACCACTGAGCCTTCTCTCTAGCCCAAATCCCGTATTTCCTAGTTTTCCTAGTGTGGCTTATAGTTTTATCATGGCAAGTTGTTTTTTTTTTTTTTTTTTTTTTTTTTTTTTTTTTTTTTTTTTTTTTATCTTGGAAATGTGGTGATTGTTGGTTTAAAGCCATGAAGGACTTCTGTTTTGGCTTCCTACTATAGTCTAGGAATTTCACTGGTTTGCAATCAGTTTTACATTGACTTGTAGCCTTGGGTAAAGTCTAGTCTTATGCATCTATTGAAAATTAAATTCTACCACTTGCCACTTGCCTGGTTTTTCAATTTTCAAGGAAGTTTTTTTTCCCTCCACCCATAGCCCAGGGCAGAACAAGGGTATCCAGGACCCTTCTCTGCATTGTGGGAAGAATCTTTCTAGTGCATCATATACAGATTTGTCTTTATGCAAATTCAGATCCTCCGCCTCACTTCACTTGATCTTGTTTGCAAGTTCAAGTCCAATTCCCCAGACCCTCCAGCCTATATTTGCTCTAACACCCATCCATCTACTCATACATTGCTTCAGTTCATGAGATCTGTACTTTACATTAGATTTTCTTTACATCATTGCCCCCATTTTCCTATAGTCCTTTTCCTTCTTCCTCCCTTCTTCATTTCCACTTTTCCTTCTCCTCCTTCCTCCCTTTCTCCCCCATCTCTGTATTTCTCTTTCGTTACATTTTATTTATTTCTTTTCTTCTAAAATAAGCCATATATTTGAGTTTAACAAAATCTAACATACGGTACAAGATAGGAGGTGAGAGATTCTCAGTGTTCTTGCTTGGTAACCTCAGTTGCTTTGACCGCTAGCTGTCCAGCAGTGATGATCTGAGCTTGTTCCATCCTATAGCTCTCTTTAGGTGTGGACAGACTGGAACGATGCCAGGCTTTTCATTGTTGTGTCCTCATTATCCACCACATGCATTTAATTATTGTAAATTAACAAAAGGGGAATGATTCAAGACAATAGGAGGCTTTTATAAGTAAGGCACCTCTTTGTTTCTCATAGACAGATGCTAGTCAAAGAATCAGGACCGTCATCTCAAGATACAGCGGCCACTAAAATTTTGAGTGTCATAGATCTTCTCATTTCCTGTAGCTCATATCTCATCTTTTAACCTGATACCAACATCTTTGACAGCATAAACTGGCAAATTCAAGCCAGGATTTTTCTCTGAAAATCTTACAACTTCCAAGTACATATCCCTAAGAAGTGTGATCCATTTGTTTGTTTGCTACTGTATGAACCACCTCCAAGTCAGTGCCCTAAAACATCAAGGTCTTTTCTTGTACTTCTGTACAACCTCCATACAGGTATCAATTTCCAAGAATCAAAATCCCATCTTTGACTACCCTTAACCTCAGGGACACAGATACTCATTCTACCACACACCAGAGAGAACTAGAAATAGTTGGTATACAGAATTCCTGCTTTCCACACCACTACACCCCAGAAATCCCATGTGATGCTCTGATGATCTCTTCAGAGGAGTCTCTATGGGGAGGAGGATGCCTAGCAGGAGCATCGTGGCAGACACTGTACCTGAACCTTGACTCATTCTGACCAACTAGTGCTCAGAAGCATGCACATATACTATCTGCACCTTTGGTATGTAGGACTTTAGGATGAATTATTTGAATCAGAGACACTGGAAAGCCAGAGTGACTTGTCCTATAAAGCAGTGATGTTTCTCCATCAGAGTTGTAAAATATGATTTTATAGCTTCTGTCTTTCTTAACTGGTTGTTCAGATGGGGAAATATCATTGTGTTTTATAGACTTTCTTAATAAGAGAAAAACAATAAGCAAAAGTTGGGGTTTTCCCCCCTTGTTTTTCTCAGTGCAGTAGGCCTAACCACACCTGCTGTGCAGGATTTTTGTGGCATAGTTGGTGGCATTTTAAAAAAAAAGTGCTGAGCAAGTTCTGATTAGTCAGCAAATAACCATTCCTTTTTCTAATCAGAGACATGGTTGTTCAATGAAAGATGGATAAAATCAGATATATTTTCACTTGCTATACAGCGTTCATTTAACTTCATCAATAAAACAACAAACCTTTGAAGAACATTCCTCATTCTGAAGTAAGCTTAAAGAATGATGCATGATGTGCCCCGCTCTGCTGTAAGCATCTTACAGATGCTAATGTAAGACACACAAGTACTATGTGACATAAGGGTCAAGACAAATATCAAGGGTTTTTATTTGTTTGTTTTTTCGAGACAGGGTTTTTCTTTGTAGCTTTGGAGCCTATCCTGGAACTCTCTCTTTAGACCAGGCCAGCCTTGAACTCATAGAGATCCACCTGGCTCTGCCTCCCGAGTGCTGGGATTGAAGGCATGCGCCACCGCTGCCCAGCTTCAATTATCAGTTTTATAGACAATGAAACTGAGACTAGAGACAAAAAGATACAGGCTGAGGGTCACATATAGATAGGATTATCTGGAGATGTAAAGCCTCAGAATCTGTTGTTTCTGCTTGTTGGGAGCAGAAAGTACCATGTAGCATCCCTTCTACAGCCAGGCCAGGCAGGGCATTCCTTTCTGACTTTCACCTCCTGCCACACAGGAAGGTATATTCTTCTTTACAGTGTTTTCTTCTTGACTGGGAAACTGGAGAGCAATGGTGTTGTTTTAGTACCTGTATGTTACTTGCTTCTTAACATCTGAGAATCTTCAAATAATGTTTACAGATGGCCTTGAAATTTACCGACTTTTAAAGTGCTAGTAAGTGCTTCAGATAGTGTTTAATACACTGTTTCAGGTTGGATGTCACAATCATACTTATTGGTCTAGCAAAAGGAATGTTAGAAAGACTGCCCTAGACTCACACTTTGTCGGTACAGATGTGGCCTCATTCTGCCTTTAAGTAATTTAAGTTCTACAGAGAGAACATGCAGCCACTATTTCAACTTGTTTAGTCTTGCTAATATAAGTTTAATTAATAATTATCTGGATATTAATAACTTAATAGCTAATTCTCTGGTTTTTGTCAAAGGCAAAGTTCTCCCTGTTTCTCAGTATACTTGATTTCATTTCTAAGCACACTCATACAGTTTCTATATTAAGTAAGTGAGTAAGGAATTCATTTTTAAACAATGTTTCAAAATTACATAAAAATGGACAAATTTTTGCTGAGTTAAATCATTCAGGTAGTGAGACTTTCCAGTGAGAAAACCCATCCATGGAGAGAGCTAAGTAAGTAGTCTGTGACATTCTCTTATTTTCATAAGAACTTGTGACTGTTCCAAAAGAAAATCAAAATTGGAAGAAATGAACTTGGAGAAAGCCAGGAGACATTTATCACTGCCTAAAAAGAAAACAAAATAAATCTAATACTACTACCAACACAATGTTTTTTTTTTTAAATCAAAACCTCACCCTTCATTGCTTACAACCAACTTATATTAATTAGATCACAGATCCTGCCTTTTTCCTCCCTATAGTTGAAGGGTTAATACCATTAGGACTACTGAGATAACTGCAGAGCGATTCTTGCATGAATAAGAATCCATGGTGGGACCAGGCTGTACTACCTCCCTTCCCATTCCGAGGTACTTCAGGCTCAACTGGATATAAAAATTAGACAGTGTTCTTTCTGCTTCACACATCACCCAGCAGAACACAGCTGGCTCTTTGGCTCCAGGGCAAACACATTTGAATAGACAAAATTACCGGCTGTGTTAAGGTAGCTTGCTTGCATTGCCCTTCAACCTGGATTTTTTTCTCATCCATCCGTTCAGTGAGTCATCTGATGAGCCAGGCCTTTGAAAATTTCCCACTTTCTCCACATACCCGTTCCTTTCAAAGAGAGCTTTTCTCTAATCGAATTCTTTATTTCCATTGATCAATACAATCCCCACCACCATCATCTCTACTCGCCACTGTGAATTTCCAGGTAGCAACGGAGATGGTGGGGTTATAATTTTGCAATGCTTTAAACCTCCAGGCTGCAATTAATCTAGACTTAAGACAACTCTTATTCTTTCACTATTTAGGAATCAGCAGCATCACTTGTAAGGTCTTGTGCTGTGTTTGTGAGCCCTGCAAAAATCAGCACCTGAAATGTCTACCTGCCCTTTTTAGAGATGTGAATTTCCCTGCTGTCTCAGGGACAGCTTAGTCACTCACCATGGTGAGTGTTTTATTGACTGTGTATTGTCTGTGAAATAAACAGTAGTGTCTTTATGTAGAAGAAAATCTCTAAGGCTGTAAGACAAGAAATCAGGTTTAAACCAGCATCTAAAAGGAAGAAAGGAAGCTGTATGTGGAGGCCAATGCCTTCATTCTAGCACAGGGAAGGCAGTGTGAGGCCAGGGTGGTTTACATAGTAAGTTCTAGGCCAGCCAGGGCTACCTAGTGAGACCCTGTCCCAATAAATAATAATAATAATAATAATAATAATAATAATAATAATAATAATGAGCAGGAGGAGGAGAAAGATGGGGGAGGAAGGATGAGGGAGAAGGTGGGCCTTTGTAGATGGAATCATGTTCTCTTGCTTTTATTTCTGTAGCTAAGATGAATAATGATACAAACTTCCAATTTTATCACATCATAGTAACATGTCTCATGGGAAAAGGTACTGCCAACTTTACTTGCAGAACTTTTCAAAGGAGAACAATAATGGATTGTCCCTGGAGACTATACTAGCCATATTTAAAAAAAGATAAAAAGGAATAATGGGAAAATCCAACTCCAATAACAACAAAATCTTTTCCTCCAATATGATCAAATTGAGTTTAGTCTTAAGCAAAAATGCAACTGATAATGATTTCTGACACATAAAGTTGAAGTGTGGTTTCTCTGTGCAAAAAGAATGCTATAAAGTTATGCAATTAGATTTAGACAAATATCAAGTTTTTAATTTTCAAATGATTACATTTTTGAAAATGTGTAGTTGGTTCATAAATCCTGCATTATGCTTCTACATTTTGACTATGTTCTTGCATTCAGAGTTTACTCCCTTTTTCTCTCTTGTATTTGTAGAAGTGTGGGTATGTAGACATACCAAGACATTACAGAGATAATTTTTTGCCTAAAAAACCCACACTACCTTTGCAGAGAAACACATATGTGTTTATATAATTAACAGTACAATGAAATACAGCTTTCTTCCCCATGCCCCACATATTTTACCTTTAGATATTAATAAATCAGCTGAGGCCAGATATGATCAATGTACTTACCTTCCTTAAAATCTTGGAATTTTTATATATATATATATATATATATATATATATATGTGTGTGTGTGTGTGTGTTTGTGTGTGTGCGTGCATGTGTGTGTGTGTGTTGCATATATTATTATGTTTTTCTTCTATTATATATTATTATAATATATGTTACATATGTTATATATTATACATATTGTTATATTTTCTTCTATTATACATATATCACTTCCCTTTCTGTTCCTTTCCTCATTCTGGGCTTTTCTGATTAAATGGACACCTTAAGCCTGCCTGTTTCACCTCTTACTCCTCCTGTCCACTTGTTTAAGCCAACCCTTTCATTTGTCATACTGATTCCAATTTCTAACAGTTTATCTTCTTTCATTGATTCATCTATTGAATAAGTAAAGTTATAGACCACATTGTGTAGGTGGAGTTTTTCTGTGTCCCGGCAGTTGCTCCCAAATAACCAGAAGACACTTAATATAAATTATAAATGTTTGGCTGATAGCTCAGGATTATTACTACTAGCTCTTACAACTTAAATTAACTCGTTTCTATTATTCTATGTATTGTCATGTAGCTCATGGCTTTACCTGTCCTCCAGCATATCTTGCTCCCTCTGTGTTTCCTGTCGACTCCACTGACTTAGCCCTCTTCTTCCAAGAATTCTTATAGTCTGCCTCTGCCAATCTCTCCTGCCCAGCTATAGGCCAGTAATATCTTTATTAACCAATGAGAGTAATACATTTTTACATTGTACAATGATTGTTTCACAGCAATGCTGGAAATTAAAAATAGAATGTTTATATATCTGCTCAAATTTTACTCACTTGAGTGTCCTAATATTGGTTATGAAATTTCTCAACTGACATTTTTATTGTTTTGACTTCAGTGGGAGCTATTTAATTCTAATAGCCAGATTGTTTAACCCCTTCATTTTGCCAATGTCTTGGAGTGGTAATTTGTCTTTGTTCATGATGGTATATTTATCCTGGGAAGTATAGTTAAGTGATAATGTGTTTCAATCAATGGAAAACCTGAATACTTGAGCAAAACAACACTTAGCTTTCTTTATAAATGATCAGAGAACAAGTGTGAAAATAGCTGACTCTCTGCAAGGTTTTACTTTCATCATCTTATAATTATTTTTAATGTATATTAATTGTACATATTAATGTGATTTATGGTCACTTTTTCATGCATGTATTTGATAATCTCTCTGGTCTCAATGGGCCTTACAACCTCACTTTTGTCTATGCACTCAGATTTTTCTCCTTTTCCCAGTGATCTCTTGATTTCTTTGAGTTCATTGTCATTAAATTTTAATTTCCATATATTTCCAACTGTAAGATGAAATGTCCCACATATATCTTTTTGTTTCTCACTTATTTTGTCTAGTTAAACTGAGGACTCCTAGTTCCTTCCATTTCACTGAAAATGATTTGATTTGATTCATTTGAACTGAATAAGATTCTCTCTCTCTCTCTCTCTGTGTGTGTGTGTGTGTGTGTGTGTGTGTGTGTGTGTGTGTGTGTGTGTGTATCAAGTGTTCTTCACCAGTCCACCTGTGGATGGTCATTTAGGGTGATATTACAGTTTGACTGCAATAACCATAAGAATTCAGGCACATCTATTGTGTGCTTACTTTTATTCTCAATGCACTGTGATTCTTTCAGATTCCTCTAAGAATGGTATAGCAATATTAAATGATAGTTCTGCTTTTGATTTTCTTAGGAAACTCCATACTGTTTTTCATAGAGGCTATACTAAATTATATTAATTACATATATTATATATACTAAATTATAGTAGGTACTCTAACTAGGATGGGATGCAATAACAATGTAACTTTGGTATGCATTTGCCTGATGACTAAATATATTGAATATTTTTATGTATTTATCGTACATCTGTTCTTCTGAGAAATGTCTGTTCAAATTAGTTTCCGTCCACTGACTTGATTACTTGTTTTGTTAAAAGTTTTTAGTTCTTTATATATTTGAGTCATCAATCTCTTTCCGGATGAGTGGCTAGCAAAGATTTCTGAGCAATTATAGGCTACACTCTCCACTGTGTTGCTTCTATGCTGTGCAGATTTTTGATGTAGTCCTGTATGGTAAGTCTTCCTTTTATTCGTAAACCATTAGAGTTTCCTTAATGCATTATAATGTGTTTCAATACCTTAAAGTGTTTTCCTGTGGTATTTTCCCAATGTCTGCCTCAGGGTAATGTCTATGGCCAGTTTTGAGTTGATTTGTGCATACTGAGCATACACATTTGTTTTCTGTCACTGTGATAAAATGCCATGACCAAAGACAACTGGAGGAAGAGGGAGTTCATTTTTCCTTACAGATTTGGAGGTATATTTGAGTCCATGATGGCTTCCCATGCTTTCCAGGGTCAACTGGGCCAGACCAGCTTCCAAAGATGATGTCAGTAGTTCAACGCAACTTTCACTGAATGGAATCTTATCATCCTGCCTCTTCAGAATTCTAGATTTCTCCTTGGCGCTAAAAAAAGAGTAAGAACTGACATTCTACCCCTTCCTCACATAGAACTAACATCTTTCTCTTACCTCTGAAACCAGATTCTCAGATCTACCCACCAGGACATGTCAAGCTGCTCTCCCTAGTGATGCTTCATGCTGCCGAAGGAGACAGAGAAACACAAGAGAAGGCACATCCTCTCATAACTCAGAACACAGTCACTCAGCACCTACTACGTGCTGTCTCCAGGACAGCCTGAGACTGTCATAGGCATTCATTGTTGATTATGAAGCATAATATCATTTAGTGTTTGTTTATTAAAGTTGGTCAAGATTTCGGCTTCAAAATTAAAATAGTTCACCAGTACCAAGTCAAGATTAACCATACAGGAGGATTAAACAAAAACATTTTTATGACAGATCAATGCTTCGGTAACGTCAAGAATTTGACTGACATTGCTCATTGGAAAAAACACCACAAGTGAGTGTATAGCTCAGTAATAGCATACTTGCATAAAATGTTCAGGGCCATAGGTTTTTATCTCCAGCATCAATATAACAAATTAAAAATAATGTAACATGGCCATCTAAGAACATTTTAGAATGAAATGTTATGTCATAGAATTTTGGTGCCAAAAAGACAAATTTACTTTTATTCCATAGGGAATTCAAAAAGAATTTGTGACATAGGTGTAATTATATCCTGGATTGGATAAGGGGGGGGGGTATCATCGAGTCCTTAGCCTGAATAGATTAAGTGCCTGGTCAAATAAGTTAACAGAGAGACCTAATTTTCTTAAGCCAAAGGCCAACTGCAACATACCACCAGAATTCCTCCCATAAAAATCTCAGTGTCATTAAATTTTGATCATGTTTGACATCCTTTTTAATTTCTTAAAGGGTTAGTTCAATTTATACAGTTCAATAACCTGATAAATACTTTAGGGATGTTTGTATAAACTTTGTAGTATAGGGATGAATTTACGAATGTGTCCTTATGAATAATTTGTTGTGTACACAAAGTTGGGAAAGTAAGCATAAGACCCATGTAATCTGTAGTGCCAATGTCAAATGAGACAAGCCACTAGAATGAATGAATGGGGAAGAATTGCTGCTGTGAAGAGGATGAGGAATTACTGCTAATTTACTTTCTAACATTAAAAGTTCACATGTAGATGACAGAAGGGTATGTCATATTTCTTTTTAATAACTTATATGCTCCAGTAAATTGGATAATGTAATCTTGTCTAAACTGCTAAGGACATGGTAGCTACTCAAAAATAGCATACAGACCAGGTAAAAGTCCTGTTAACTTCAGATATTCTGTATGCATTGGACCAACTTTCTATACTGCTGATTCCTATGGCAAGTGGTGAGGCAACTGAGATTAGAGATACCCCTGCAAATGTAATTCAGTAGTCCTCTGATATATAGAGCTATATGTAGTTAATGTAGTTAACTTTATGTAAAACAAAACAAAACATGAATGGTGTTATAATCAAGTTGTATCAACTGTTATTATATTTAAGTCCAATAAGCTTAAAAAATTATAGGAACACTCTCATTATATAGCTCATATTGCTATTTAGCTAAGGGTCTCCGTTCACTTAAAGTCTTACTAATACAAGCACATGTTCCTCTTTATGCGCCATGATACTGGTTGTCTCAGCTGCTGTATATTCATGACTTTAACAACTTTTCTTGAACCACCAATGTAACTATTCTTACACCCTTGCTTTCTTACTTGAATACTTCATCTCTAGATGCATAAATCTTTTTACAACTTCACATACACAATTTATATTTAGTAATAAATTATATGCAAATCATTTAAATCGTATCTATTGGTTTTTACAATTGTCTTTTTTTAAGACAAGTTCTGTACATGTGTTATTTTATGCAAATCTAATTTTTGAAGGTATGTCTCTAAAATGCCCATCACACATGGGTACAAGAATGCTGAGATCCAACAGGAAGATCATGGGGAGCCTGGGGAAATCACTGACATTCTTATCAGATATACAATAGTCAATATTTCCACCTTTGGTGCTGACCCTAAAACAAGGCACACTACACCAGGGAAAATGGAAATATATTCTGGTTCGTACCTAAAATATTCCCTACAAGCTCACTGGCTTAAGATTTGCTTGGCCGCTGATGGGTTTTAGGGGATCGATTAGATCAGGTAGGCTGTGACTGAGTCAATGGATTAATCTATGGATAAATTCATCATTTAATGGCATTACTGGCACTGAAGCCTAGGTGAAGGAATTAAATTTCTGGGAGAATGCCATGGAAGAGATTCTTGCCTGTCTCTGTCTCTCTAATCCTCTTTCTCTCCCTCCTCCTCTGCCACCTTGAGGTAAAACAACCTCCACCATACACTCCCAGGCCATGGTGTCCGCCACAGCTCAGGCCTAAAACAAAGAAGCCAACTGACCTCAAAACGTCCCAGAAAATGAGCTAAAATAAATAGTTTACTCCTTAAGAGTTTATCTCAGCATTTCATTACAATGGCAAAAATTTGAATGATATAA
Organism: Peromyscus maniculatus bairdii; assembly: GCF_049852395.1. Classification (NCBI taxonomy): domain Eukaryota; kingdom Metazoa; phylum Chordata; class Mammalia; order Rodentia; family Cricetidae; genus Peromyscus; species Peromyscus maniculatus. The sequence goes on along the minus strand of NC_134872.1, from coordinate 56,762,949 downwards.
TTTTTTTCATAATTTGGGGGTAAGCAGTTTTTCTGTTAACTTCATAGAGCCTGGAATTCACAGAAAACACACTGCATAAAGGAACCAAATTATTTCCGGTATTTCACCTTAAAACATTTTAATGTGTATTAAATTTCATTTTCATTTTAAAATATTTTTCATTTCCAGTATTTTGTACTTTATTATTTTCCTACATTCTGCTATTAAACTTTTATGAAGGTCTCTGTTTTTCTGTCAGTTGATGAAAATGAACTATCAACTAAGGAGATAGAAACTAAGTGTCAAACAATGTCTTTATGCATCACGTTCAACAGAAACGTATTGATAGTTGCCCAATAGTAGTAAGCGAGTAATCTTTTACCACATTTGTTATTGCATCCATTTAACAATTTGTACTTCCTAAGCCACTTTATCATTTTTACTTTACAATGATAATAGTGCAAGCAGAGAGAGTGATCAAATTAGAAGACTCAAATTTAGAGAAAGGAATATCCCTTGAGGTTATGCCAACCACCTTTACCAGGTAAAGTTGAAGTCATGAATTACCCAGGGGCCACCCTGACCTCACAGACAGGGCTGGGCAAATGGGAATCCAGGAAGGAAAGAAAAGAGTTTTGCTATTGCAAGATAGTGTTCTTGTCTGATCACATTCCTGAGACTTTCATTGATCCAATTCCTTTTCATTTTCCAGCAGAACAGTGGTCAACACTGGCTTCCCAAGCCTTGTCTACATAATAGACAAGAAAAACTCACATTATTACTTTTTCCAAAGGTTTTGTGCTACCCTAGACCCAGATCCCGAAGTTATTTTTCCTTATCTCCTTCAAGACAGGCTCAAGACTCCAGCAAAGGACTTGCCTAACTTGAAGATTCTAGGTATGATATGTCTCAATTCAGCTGAAAAAGCAACTCATAAAGCATAGGTTTATCATTGTTCTCTTCCAAGTAACAAGATGCACATTTTAGTTAGGAGTCTTTTAGAGATAATCTAGAGTTCTTGGTTAAAGTCTCAATGGGAAAATTTAGTAACATTTAAAAGTGACACCAAAGCATGCTGGGAGACTCAATATTAAAGCCAAGGTCCTTTTTCCCCTCTCAAATTTCACATTGTTTTATGTTCTGCAGCCAGGCAAAGTGACTTTTCATCTCTAAACTGATACCTAGGAAGATACAAGGAATGTGACCTACTTTTTTTTAAAAAAAAGTTTTTCCTTCTCAGGCCAGTATTCCTGGAAAGGGTCCATATTTTGTAGACATCCATTTTCTCCTCTGTGTTTTTTGATCAAGGGTGGGTTAAATAATCACATCACATCTACACTGCCTCAGAGTGCTTCTTAGCTTTTTCATGTGCCACAAAAAAATAGTAATATATGCTGTGAACAAACACACTGGCCTGAGGACAAAATTAATATATGACTTTATTTATGCAGAAACTGATCGGACATTTTTTTTTTCTTAGACGGACTTTAACTATGCAGTCCTACCTGGCCTGGAGTCTATAGAGACATACCTGTCTCTAACCCTCAAGTGATGGGACTGAAGGCACACATACCATGCCTAGCAAACCTTTTCTAAATTAATAACTGTATTTCAGTAGGCAAGCATAAGGCCTGAAAAAAATAGCATTATTGTCAATGACATATAACCATAAAACTATGGACTGAAGGAATATGGAAGCATTTACTCCATGTAGTTCTGAGGGCTTATTTTAAGCTATGGTTGATTCATTTGTAATAATGTATATCCTTGTTTTAAACAATATGAATAAATGTAAATACACTAATGAAAAGCAGTATTTTAGTCTGAAAAATCCATCAGAGTTTAGCCTCTTTTACCTATATTAATTCACTTATTTGAATCTAGTAAATGAGTATTTTCATCTATATTTCTTGATCAACCATCATTCTTTTAGGAGAGAAGGCTGCTAATCTTGATAACTTGCAGAACCAAGCCTGGGTTCCACTGCATAGACAAAACACTGCTTAGGCTAAGGTCAGCCTTAAGCTAATTACGACTGTTCACATATTCTTCATCAAATATAGTCAGTATCTTTGGCTTTCTTATGCTTATTTTAACAGCTTTACACTCTAACAATTCTGATCTCTGTTCAGGAAATAAATAAATTCAGAAATAAAATGAAGACAGACACTGTATCCTCAGAGATTTCATGTCATCATCTAATTTTCCTAATTGATTGGAGAGTTTACATAATTAATTCTGATTGGAGATGAATATGTCTAGTCCAGTATTGCCCTGCTGTTTACTCTAATTCAAACACACACACACACACACACACACACACTGGCCTATAGAGTCAAAAAGTCTGAGTTTATGGGGCTCAGCAGTATCATTTATTAGATCCAGATCCTTGTATAAATAATTTAAAATAAGTAAAATATACTTTTCTCATATGTAAAATAAAGGCAACAATAAACTGTTCTAAGTGCATGTATAACTATCAGGATTATTAGTCAATAGTTTAATTTCCTGAACTCCACTTAGCTTCTCCATAAAGGTTGTTTTCCCACCTTCCTTTGCAGTAGCATTGGAATCCTCTTCTTATATTTTTGACAAATGTCTACATGAATAGGTAAGCTCATATTATTTATAGATTCCAACCAGAATGTTCTTCCTTCCCTTTATCTAGCCTGTTACTCTGGTTGCATATTATTTTCCAAAATTCTATCCTTTGGGGGTTGACTTTTTCCATGCATGATCTCAGCCAAAGGTGATGTTTCAAAGTAACCTTTAACCAAATTCATTCAGTCTACTTTTGAATTAGAAGCAGATGAAAGGAACTGATTTTTTTTCTGCCTGAAAGAAACATGGGGCTATTTCTGTGCCAAGATAATTCACTAACACAGAAAATATTTATATATCTCATCTTCATTCAGGAAATCTCCTGGCTAATTATGAAAATATTAATTAAGTTAGGAGCAATCGAAAAATGTTGCTTTTAACCTGACCAGTCTAAGCTAGTATTAAGTTACTATGGTATTTGTGCAGAGTCAGATTTCAGAAGTATCTGGGGACATATTCCCATCAAATTTAACTATGACTTTATTATCTTCCTTCCCAGGAAATAGATATTCTACTGTCAGTCAGTGTTCTTGACCTTTCAAAATTACTCCAAAGTTAACTTTTTCCAAAATCATTCAGTGTTATCCCAGAACATTTATAATGTAGCAAACACTGCCCATTTGTTTTTGTAGACCCAGTCTACAAGGTCCACCCTGCTCTGCACCCAAGGAAGATAACTTTGTGGACAGTATCCACAGATCCATTAGGACTCTTGCCTCAGCTGGTTTCAGCCAATGAGCATCATTTACACAAGCTTAGAGTATGAGAGCATGTGAAATTGGGGATGAAGTCTCTAGTATTCCATGCTAGGTTTCTCTATATTGACTTATTTCCCTACCAAAGACTCCTGCCATTCTTCTATTTCCATTCAAATACTCTCAATGGTTCAGCATATATTGTTCTCATCCCTCACTTCTTCATCCACATGCACTGTGGGTGATAGTGACTCCGTGATATTATAGTGCCCTATAGTTCATCTCCTTGCAAATATCATTACTGTTAAAATAGCTCCCTATATTAAACCCTTATAATCATAGTAATGTACCATACCTTATATAGCATATATATACCTTATATACCTTATATAGCATTGTGCCTTTTAGCCAACTTTAGTTCTGTTCCCATGGACTAGCTATTATACCATTATCTAACTTACCTACCTGTAGAACTCCATTTACCCTTTGAAACACAACACAAGGACAACTTTTCTATGATACCTTCCTCACTGTTCTAGAATTAAACCCTTCAGTGAGATAATCTTCAAACAAGTTCTTGCTGAGTTCAAATCTTGACTCCATTCTTTAGTGACTGACTGTATGACCCAAAACTAAATGAGATGCTTAATTTTCATAGTTTCAATTCACTTCTTAATAGAATAGAAACAATGATCACTCTCCCATAGAGAGTTTGTGAAAGTTAAGTTAGTTCATATGTTTAATGTACTTTGTCAACTGTCTGAAAAGATCATTTAACTCATTATTAAGCAATAAAAAAGTATTTGAAAATTTTCCTTTCAGCTATTATTATTATTAATATGCTCCCTCATCTATTTCTTGGTTGTTTTGAAACAGAATTTTGGATGATGGCCTTCTATTTCCGATCATCCTGTCTGTAGGCCCCAAGTGTTGATATTATTGGCATGTATCCCCATGTCTGGTTATGCATTGCTAGAAATCAAACCCAAGGCTTCAGGCTTCCTAGGCAAGCACTCTACTAACTGAACAACAGCCCCCAGCCCTCTACTGCATTAGTATTTTCACCCTCCTCTTCTCGGAACTTGCTTACCTACTCCCTCTCTCTTCCTTACGTTCTTCTTTCCCTCTATTTTAATTGACATGTGAAAATTATGGATCTGTGTGAGACATTTCTATACAAGTACACATTTCTATACAAGTACATATTTGAATTGTACTAAACAAAGGTACCTGCCAAAATAAACACCATTTTTTTTATAATGATATCATTTGAAATTTATCCTTTTAGGTTTTTTTAAAAACACAGTACAGTTTTATTATCTATAGACACTAATGCAATGTGTGTGTGTGCATGTGTGTGTTTGTGTGCGCTCGTGCATGCATTTCTGTGTTTATTTTAATTGAAATTTAGCACCTGTTGATGATCCGCCTCCAGTTGGGATTTTCGTTGTTTATTGAATCTTAAGAACAATGAATCCTACAGTGAATAGTCTGTTTGCAGGTCTACGTTTCATTACCAAGGACTGACTGAAGGTTGAGAATTCCATGTTGACTTTTTTTATGGAGATGTGTCTAAAGAAGCAAAAATGAGCCAGGAGCTTTTGAAAGAGGTTTCAGGAACCTCATTCACTTCAGCAAGTCACAACAAGCTAAGGCACACTACAAAAAAAAACTGGTTCCAGGACCCATGGTAAATGATCCTGTTTTAGAAATATACATAGAATTGAAAAGCCAGGCAAAGGATTGAAGCATTTACAACATTTCAAATTAACAAAATGTAGTGAGAATTTGAGAGAATGCCCATCCCAGACTGCTTGTTTCCTAGAAACCAGATTCACAAGACCACCAGTACTGACTCTACATGATTTTTATTTTTACTTCCTCCATGAAGAAGTTACATTTTAGGGATAATAGTGGCTTACAGAGCTACTCTGTGACAGATAAAGCCTATTCATGGAAAACTCGATTTACAGATAGCATGGGAAACTTATTACTCAAGAAAAGATCAAATATTCAAATAATTGAGCTGTGTATAGACTCTGTGGTCAATGAGATTCTCACCATCTTCCGTTTCCTGAAGATAAATCCTCAGCCTGTCTTTCTGAGGGTGTTTATTCCATGTCTGCATGCATCCATCATAAGAGCCCTGATTGCTTGGCAGTGGAGCCTTCCTATGAATATAAAATTTACAATTAAGAAGAGGGCAAAACAATAGAAGTAATTAGTTCTATACTGCTTGCCTCCTACTCACAAGGTAATTCATAGGCAACATTATATGCATTATCACATTAATTCATTAATTAAAATCACATTAACAGGAATCTTATGAGGTTCTTTATTATTATTCTCATTAAACAAACAAAGAAACTGAGGCCCAGGAATAATTTGCTTTTGGCCATACCACTAATAATAAGCTCCAATTTATCATGTCACCTTTAATATAACTTTTATCTGTGGTTCTCCCCCTCAGTCAGTGCCTCCTCTCCTGCCCTCAAGGAGTGTGTGCATGTGTGTAACACATTTTGTGTCACCATTACCCAAGTCTTTCTGGATTTTCCTGTGTGGCCAGGGATACTTCACCTGCTGCAAAGCCAGGGACAGTATGCAGGAGAAAATTAGTCTTCTTCAAGTATATGCAAAAAAACAGGTATAGTTTTTAATTAGTTCCTTGAGATTTTTCATACAACATGTTTTGATCATATTCACCTCCCTCTCTCGAGTCCTACCAGATCCATTCCTCTTTCCTAACCACCCATCTTTATGTCCTTTTTTTAATCTGTTCTTTTTCAAAAACCCATCCATTCTAATTTGTGGTGCCCATGCATTTTGCATGTGTGGCTATCCACTGGAAGGTAATCGGCTTACCAGGGGCTACACTCTTAGAGAAAACTCACTCACATCTTCCTAAACTCACAATTGCATCTCTCTCAATAGTTTCATATCTAGGGATAGGATGCCATGCCCATTTCCCCTTTGTGCACATCTTTTGGAAATACTGTGCTTAAACTCTAGAGGCTTGGTAATTTCTAAGCAATAAGGTGTTAATTAATAAATAATAATCTATCTGTTATTTAAAGTCATTTATTCCAACCATTAAGGCTATCTAAATCTGGTTAAGTAGGATATAGTTTGAAAGTCTGTTACTTAATGTCAGATAATTGTCCATTTTTTCAATATGTTGTTATGTTGTTTTAACAGTTGAAAAATAAAAAGGTTCTCATGGGATGCAGAGGCAGGTGAATTTCTGAGTTCAAGGCCAATCTATTCTACAAAGTGAGTTATAGGACAGCCAGGGCTACACAAAGAAATCCTGTCTTGGATGAGAGAGAAAGAGAGAGAGAGAGAGAGAGAGAGAGAGAGACAGACAGACAGACAGACAGACAGACAGACAGACAGACAAAGAGAGACAGGGAGAAAGGTTTTCACGTCTTTCTGTTTCAATCACTAGTCACAATTAGAATCATCATAATGACCTTTGTAAATGGAAGGTTAACATATTTTCTTACTGTAACTAAACCTGTCATACTTTTAAGCACAGTTTAAAAATCGCCTCATATAGCTATACTTTGAAGTTTCAACTAAAATTCCAGACATTTCAGGTGAGAAAATGGCACCCTTCAAAGACACCACCCTCAAGTTGATAGATACATTCCAAAAATACTTCCCAACTATTCCATTTGTCATTCCTCTTTGTAAATGTTTTTAGACCACATACATTCTTTTCAGTGTTTGCAAATGTGCCCTCTGAGAAAATACTTAACTGTGAGTCATAGTGCAGAGTTGTTTGGAGTCAATGTTACATTCAATTTGACTTAATTAAATGTTAAATACATTGTTCACAACATGTAGCAGGATAAGTGAGAAAGGCAGAAACCTGCAAAAAGGTAGAGGATTCTTCTGAGTAACAGTTTCCAATTTTCATTGTTTAAACTTGGATGTGTGCTGGGGATTTAGCTCAGTGGTAGAGTGCTTGCCTAGCAAGCACAAGGCCCTGAGTTCGGTCCTCAGCTCTGAAAAAAAAAAAGAAAAAAGAAAAAGAAAAAAGAAACAAAATAAACTTGGAGTGATTGCAAGTCTCAACACTATGTCTTAAGAAGACGGAACCAAGGAACCAACAAGACCACAGAACATGGTAAGGTAGAACTGCAAAACTATGCATGTAAACATCATCAAATTAGATTCATAGGATGTGTTATTTTAAATATCTACCTTCCGTCATGTCTCTTTCAGAAGTAAATTTGATTGTTATAATCACGCTCTTTACCTGTTCATGCAAGTTACTTCCTGGGCTTTTTTGATGTTTCCTGATTTGGGATACCTAACTTTCCCCCATGAATCCTTCAGAATACAATCTTCTCTCATCGTGAGTGTAAATGAAATAATATGGGCACTGGCAGGTACATCAGGGACTGTAGGGACTCCGACTCAGTACCTTGGGGAGGAACTTGGATTCATCAGTACTTTGGGAGTTACTCAAATAGGGCAAGAAAGCAGTTGGGTATATGATGTATCCCATTTTGAGTTTGCCAAACTTCAGTGAATACTTCTGCAAATTTAGAGCATGAGATACAGATGGAAACCACTTCTAATGATCATAAGTACGATGATAAGAAGAGGGCAGTGGAAAGATACAGAAGGAGGCAGGATGCTGTACCATAGATAAATATCTAGTTATGTGGCTTTGCACAGATTACTTTCCACCTTCTGGTCTTTGCATCCTTCCTCACCTATGACATAAGAGTAGGCATTGTTCTTCTCACTTAAGTAGCATATCATTTTAAGAAAAATTCTAATCTTGGGTAAAGAATAAAGAAGTCTAAGAAATCCAGTGGCCAGTGAAGGAAACTGAGCTAGAACTGACATTCAGCTTTGGATTTAGGTCCAGCAGTTAAAGACTCATAGCATTGCAACCTAAACAAACGTGTCTACTCTCTCCTTTCTCCAGGAGTATCTCACCCCCGACTTCACCTTCCAGTTTCACTCATGATTACAATGTGGGTCACTGCTACTCTCAAATCAGCCTGATTTTCATACACTCCTTCAAGGTTTCTATTTAATGAAACCCCTTTCCATAAATTGGGAGTAAATTCTAGGATTTCTAACTCCCAGATATTAAATCAGACCGTCCCTATTTCCTTGGGCTTGGACATCTTGAGCCACAATTTTAAGCCAATGCATTTTTCAACTTTATTAGAGTAGAAATGCCTTCGATTTCTCTGCCATCCTGCCAGATGCAGCTTATGATTCATTCTGTAGATAAGACGTCCTTGGGAGAAAATCAGAGGTCACTCCTTCTGTCAAACAAAATCTTTGTCAGTATTGAAATGAGAACTAATTTGACTTAATCTAAGTTGACATGGATAAGAACAGCTCAGTGCTAGAAAAGAATTCAATGGTATCAGAAGTGGGATGCAAAATATGGAAATATACCCATGATGTCAGGGTAGTTATAAAGCACTGGGAAATGCTTGTCAAATAACAAAACAGGAATCACGGGAAAGTTGTTTTCTGTCTATGCTGAAGAGATTGAAGTGCTGGATACACATTTTATAGTCTTTACTGTTCTGGAAGAAAGACACTTTCCCTTTCAGAATTAACGGAAGTGCCCTAAGAGCACCTAACACATTTCCTACACACAAATCATCACATCGGTTTATAAATCCTTCTCTACAGTTTATTTTCTGTGGTCCTTGTCCAGAACAAAGGCGGCATCCCCTCACTCCATCGTGGGTGGCTTATTATATTGCTGGCTACATTCCCATGCTGCAAGTAAGGAAATACTATTTAACGATAATTGACATTGTTATGGCAAATGTTTTGATTAGTATCATAATCAAGATCTTGGTTACAAGATTATCATTATTATTCCCATTTCATCTTGATAACAAGATGGGTCAGTTGGTGATCCCAAAGACTTACTCACTTAACCGTTGATTGCCCTTTGTAAAATCAGAATCATACAGTATATGATAAAATTTAGGCAATGCTCTAGTAGGGTAACCAACTAAATGATTTATATTCTGGGAAATTCATCACTCTCAGGCAGACTAGGACAGTGAAATACCTTAAGCAATGGGATGAAATGGGAGTTCAGGAATCCAAAGCTCTGGATCTGAGCCAACCCTGCCACTGTTTAATGGCATCTGAATTTCCAAATCTCATGTATCATAATTTGCTTGTTTTGAATCTTTTAAAAACCACTCTGGTGACTCTTCTAAGAAGGCCATACATATTTCTTGGGTATGTACTTCCTTTCCCCTAAATGCTCCTCCAATGTCTGTGCATAAGTCTACGTTGAAAACCATTTCTTAATATACCTTAAATTTGCTTCACTAAAAATATAAAAGCTTGAATGACAATATACTTGAGGGTTTTTTTAATGATGCTATATACATTTATTACATCTTTTCATTTTAATTTTACAAATCATTATCCCAAGCAGATGAGTCCGTGGTCCCATGAGCTCTGAATTGTCAATAGTTGAGGTGTGACATCATTAGATACTATGGCTCATTAAGACAACACTTAAATTCTAACCTCCCATCAGCGGTGGTGGCACACACCTTTAATCACAGCACTTGGGAGGCAGAGGCAGGCGGAACTCTGTTAGCGCAAGGCTAGCCTGGTCTACAAAGCGAGTTCCAGGAAAGGTGCAAAGCTACACAAAGAAACCCTATCTTGGGAAAAAAAGTTCTTACCTTCTATTTGTTATGCTTACCTTTTTTCTCAAGGAAAAGTTATTTTCTCTGTTCAGAGCTATAACACCAAAGAGAAGGTACTGGATTAATTCCATCTGATATATTTATCTTGCGACTTTGGAGTTGATTGATGATGTAACTTTCTCAGCTTCACTTTTTATTTGAAAATTGATAATTCCAGTAAAACCCACTTATTAGGTTATTCTGAAAATTAAATAATGTATGTGAAAATATAAATATATACATAACATATAAAATACATTAAAAAATACGTACCATTTGATATTGATGAAAATACAGAAGACTGTAAGTTTGATAAAAACCCTAACCTACTAAATTGAAACTGCACTTAGTGATGTATATGTTCTTAATCAAATAACCCAGTTCTAGGCAATAAATATCAAAGAGATAAGCTCTAGCTAATAGCATGCAACCAACTTATCTCATTATGATCAAATAAAACAAATGTCTAGCAACCAACTTATCTCATTATGACCAAATAAAGCAAATGTCTAAGAATAGCATATCAGACTTCTGTGTTTGGCTTATTTAGCTTATTCTGTGTTTGCCCATACTGCTGGGTGGAACACAAGGACCATTTCTGATTCAAAAAATGCTGCCCAGTTCATGCTTGTTCATTGTTCAGATAAATTCTGTTTAAGGTGAGTTGTTTTTTCTTGACATTTTAAAGACCACTGTGTATGAAATCACAGATATCAATCTGCAACTGTGTACTACCAATACTCTTTCACCCAGAAAAAAAAATCTCTATTCACAGCACAGTGTGAACCAGAGAAGGTTTATGGTGTCAAGTGTGGCAGTAGAATGATAAAGGTAGAAAGTGTCTTGTGTAGACTCTGGTTCAAATCCTGAAATGCAGACAGGATACCCTGAAGCCCCAAAGTACAAAGTGATTTGGGCCTTCCTGCAGCTAATTAAAGAAGGACTGGACAATTTAAATGCCAGCCCTTTTCTCTTCTCTAATCCTGAGCTTGGGTTTTTTATGTCTCTTGGCGTCTCCTCCAAAGACCTCAAATCAAAAGACAGCACCTTTGGATTTTGTACCTGTGACTAGTTTATTGTATACATAGCTCATGAAAGAAAAATTAAAATCCCTCAATATAAGAAGTCACCAAGGCAATTGTAAAATACATACATAAAAGAATTAAGCCACACTTCTTTAATTACTTAGTCAAAAATAGTCTTTAAGACAGGAAATATGCAGAGTGGCCAAAGCAAAAGGAACTCGGGGCTTTGAGGGGAATCTTTAGTTCTGTGAAGACTGTGATGACGTCTAAATCAATAACAGGGAATTTTCCTTCCCTGGAGGGCATAAAACTACCCTAAGCAGATTATAGAATACCAGCTCTGTAAGTCTCATCGCTAAGGATTCTGGGTAACTAGCAGCAAGAGAATGTTGTACAAGTCTGAATTTTAGGTGCTTCGAAAGTCAGCGCAAGGCCTACACATGCAGGAGTGTACTGTTTCTCTCAGTGTCCATTAGTCTCATGACAGGGGGAAGGACAACTGGATGCTACTCTGAGGGTTTTAGAAAGAATTGGAGTTGTATGAATAACTGAGAACAGTGATATGCACAGAAGTTACCTTGAGTGCCAAGCACAATTCTAAGTACTTGTTTACACAGTGTCCATGCTGTTACCACAAGAATATCCAACACCGGATAACTCATAATTAGTATTTCTTCCCTCTAATTCTGGAGTCTGCAAAGTCCAAGGTGAAGGAGCTGACAAATTTAGAGTCTGGTAGGATTGTGTTGTTGCTCCCACAGATGACAGGACAGCAGGAGAGGCCCGAATAGGCTTGTTTTCTGCATCTGTTGCATTGTAAGACCACTAATCCATTCAAGAAAGGAGATTGTTCTTGATTTAATCATATCACAAAAAGTCTTTAATTCTTCAAAACTTTATACGTGTCCTTACAGTATTTTGTTCTTATTCTCCCTCCTCTTCCAATTTTTCCAGGATCCACCCCATCTCTCACCTCTTTCCCACCTCCAACTTCGAGTCTATAAACACCTGGTGTGAGGCCATTCACTAAAGCATGTTGGGTCAACCTACAAGGGACCACACCCCTAAAGAATACTGACTCTCCCTCCCTTAGCAGCTATAAACCTACAGTGGCTCCTCAGCAAGTGTAGGGGCTGGTGAAGCCCTCTCCCTCTGTGCTAGAAAGTTGACTACTTTTATATTGTGCAGGCAGCAACAGCTACTGTGATTTTGGAGGACTTGTCATGTCCAGAGGATATTGCATTGGGCATCAGTTACAGTGTATGAATTTTGAAAGGACACATACACTTAAATCAAGGGCAAAGTGGTGTATTAGGTTATCTACCAATAGGAAGAGAGAGATGTTGTTGCTTTCTCTATTCTTCAGAGGGTAAAATCTTTGATTTTAAAAGGTGAAACAATTTAAGTCAGGTTATATATCTGGGAAGCAACAGAACTATGAGCCAAATCCAGCTCTATTCTACTGCAAGCCTTACACCATTTATCTTATAGACAAAGCTTCTGCTCTCTTTAAGACTTGAACATCTCCTCAAATCTGAAGCTTTCTCTCAGGAGCAATTTCTCCCCCAATTCTGCTGCAATCCATAACACTTTACATAACTCAGTTGTATTTGCGTTAAACTGATCAGTTTCTGTCTCCATGGCCCAATGGAGAGCTCCTAGAAGACAGGAGTTATGTTTTATTCTATATTACATTCCCGTGTCTGCTACCAGTATCAACTTTATAAACGGTGGCAGAATCAAATGTTTACACAAAGCTGTCTTTGAAGGGAGCATTTCTGTGACATATTAATGTTACTGTTGCTTTAAATGCCAAGATGGTTTTGAAGATTGCAAGTGAACAACTGGAAAGTGATGGGAATAAAAAAGGAGATCATTATTAGAGACAGGGGTATTTTCTTGTATCTTGTGGTTACAAAGTTAGGGCAGATTCCTGAGGTATGAGAGGAAGTCTTTAACTGTAAATAAGGTAACATGTGGAATTTATTAGACCAATTATTTATGTGAGCTGGAAGTAAAAATATGTGCATGAACAGTTTAGATAAATTCAAAGATGAAAGCTGCATAACTCACTGTTAATAGCAAATTAGAAGGATTGAAAGGCTAGTCATCATTTCCTAATGACGTTCAACTGTCTTCTTTCTCATCAAAAATAAAATAAAATTTAAAAAGCCCATTAGTCTCAGGAGTGAACGCTGACCGAGGAGTTGGTAGGAATTATATTAAATAGGGCAGCTCTATTCCTTCTTGAATTTGGGTCACATCAGATGTGTTGGAAGACAGAGAAGATATCAAGATGAACAGCATTGCTCAGGCTGGACCAAGCACATCAACGACACCCCAGCAACCTTGGTTCTTGTTCCTGGGGGACACAGAGGACACTTTCAAAAGCCTGCATCAGGGGGCATCGTCGGCGACATAAATTAGTAGAGTTGATAATATAAAATGCCTTGACAAAGTTAGAAGGCAAAAAGTGACAATACTGACCTTAGTAATTGAATGGTCACCTTCAGCTTGTCAAGATCATGAAATTGCACCTACTCTGGGTATCAGTTAAATTGAATCCAAGACAATATGGACACCCTAAATTTTTAAAGGTATTCAAAGTATTTGGATAGTCCCTTTTTCCTCTCAGCCTAGGCTCCGTGAATCCTCCTAAAACGTGTTAGAGAGAAAACATTTTAATTCAAAAGTGAGTGAGAACATAGCATTTGTTCCCTTGGTGGCTCTTCCTAGGAACTTTGTTATTGACTATTGAACAAATTGCCCTTAATAAAAAAAAAAAAAACTTACTTATTAGATTTTTATATATGTATCTAGTATTATCTACTTCATCAAGGAAAGTTCTTGCATGATGTATCATATCCATTTCTTCTACAATATGATTATTGTGCGTAATTTTACTTCCCCCAAGAACTAGCAGTTAAGTTGGTTAAATCACAATTACCAATTGAACTGCAATATAAAATTAGGCCTGTATTTCCACAGGCCCTTATCATTTTACTCAACTCTCTGTGGATATGGACAGGGCAAAGTTAAAAAATCTTAACATCAGTGTAATCAGATCACCACTGAGTAAGTAAAATATCGTAGGCTATAGAAGGTAATACTGCTCTCACCTGTGAAGAATGAAAGAGCCTGTAAGCAAGGCTACCGATTGCTGCCCCTGTTGAATTATTAGTAGCAAAAGAACCCTTGCCCTTGGCCACAAGATATCACGCTTAAAATAGATTTTTCCCAAAGAGCAGTGTGGCCATCCTTTCTGAAGGTCTATAAACTCAGAATAAACTGGAGAGTTCCAAGATTTCCTGAGATTTCTAGAAATTTAAGTCCTCTGAGAATGGGTGTGTACACATATACATTATTTGATCCTTTAGAAGAAAAGCATAGTGTTCCTTTTAATCAGAGACTAATTATCAAATTATTTAGAAGAGCTTGTGAGGTATTGGGCACTATGGGAGGGAAGTGATTGTAAGAAAATCCATGATGCCTTCTCTAAATGTAAATGTTGTATAGAATTAATAAGGGAAATAGAGAAGGGGCAATTATTAAATAAGGCCATTTACCATAAATAAGGTATACCAAATGTTACACTGTGAACCACATCTTGTCAACTCAGTCCAGGAAATCTTTATTAAGTACTTCCTATATACAAAGGCCCTAGGAAAGGTGCCCTAAGGCAGGAGTAAGGTGTGGTTCTTATCATTCGAAAGTGCCAGAGGATATGAAGGAGATCATCTTGTGAGTCTCTGGTGAGCCTTTGCTCCCTGATCTCAGTCAATGTCATTCTAAACAGCCATTCTAGTTTACCGGGACAAATAGTGGCATCTTCATTTTGTGAGTGAGGATGCAGGGGTGTGGAGTGACATCTAACATTTTGTCTGTCAGTGGCTGAAGTTATATTGAGGAAGTCCTGTGTGGGCTCACACATCAGACTAGACCTCTTCTTTATAGATCACTGACACTTTCAACTAAGGGCAGAAGTTACCTCATCAAGTCCTGGTGACACCGTAGTCACTGGTCAGATGAAATATGAGAAGCACGAAGCCACAGTTGTGAGCTTTTCATAAATCTAAACTGATGAAATTGAGATGATTCACCAGTTACAGGCAGTCACGTTCTTTAGCCTTTACTGACATTAAACATGCATTGACTTGGTGTTGCCATCAGTTCACAGGAGCATCGCTGTTTTTTTATCTGCTTGTCTAAGTCTTGAAACTCCAAATTAGTACTCAGTATCATTTTATCTGCTTTAATGAACTAATCTAATTTTTTTGGAGACAGTATCTTACTTTGTAGCCCAAGCTAGCTTCAAGTTTATTATTCTCTTGCCTCAGCCTTCTGAGGCTACTTATATTACAGGTGTGGGTCACCATATCTAGCTGTATTTTTTTTAATGGTTAGTAGTATCTACATCTAAAAAGTAATCTTGATAGCAATCATAATTTAGAGCTTGGCAATATGAAAATTTATGGTAATATGAAATTTTATGGAAACATAAAAAAAAAGTGGCATTCTGGATTCTTTGTCTTTTTCTCTATACCATTCCCAACTCTCTTTTATCTATAGGTTTTGAGAAATTGCTCATAATACAGGAAAGTGCCTCATTTTGTGACTGCTCAGGATCCTTACCCTGCTTAGGCATCCTCATGAATCCACAGGTAAAGGTCAAATGAGGAGTGAATGCCATGTGCTCGCACAACACACAGCAATGTGATGACACTGTGGGGAATGTACCAAAGGGGAAGGGTTATTGCTCCATGTCTGCTTATTTTTCTACTTCAAAGAACAAACAAACATAGGGCTTGGAGATGGTAATGTTGTGAAGAAAGCTCACCACTCCTGGGGAGGACCCGAGTTCAGGCCCCAGCGTCTACATCAAGTGTCTTATAACTGCTTATGAGTCCAGTTCTAGGGGATCCAACACCCTCTTGTGGCTTCCTCAGGCACCTACATGTATGTGGGGTATATACATATTCTCAAGAACACACACATGCACATAAACGAAGAATGAATAAATACAGCCCCATCCCCTTCGATTTGCTTTGCTCAGTGACATAAATCTACAGGGCAGCTGTCACCTGGCTCCAATCTCAACATCAGCAACTCAATCCTCACTTCTTCCAAGACTATGCATTTCTCTGGTGAAATGAGGGGGGAAATTTGGTTCATCAGTAATGAAGAAAGTAGCCACATTGCAGGAACATTTGCCCCATGGTTCTCTCTGACAAAGACGGAAAAACCAGAAGCGATAACAGTGGTGGTTGGTCTCCGATAAAAAAGGTTTCAGCTCTGCCTTCTAGGCAAAACCATGGGCTTTTCTTCCCTAGCTTGCTTTCTGGAATTTACTTCTGCCAGGCTCAGAGGATGGAGACTCAACCTGTCAAGAACAAAGAATCACAGACGTGTTTCATTTGCCATACATTGTCTTTGCAGTGCTGGCCAAGAGGTGGAACTGGTGTGGACAGGTCTAGGCCCTCCTGAAGAGGAGATGGAGCCACACTAGAATCATCTCCACTTAGCATTTACTAAGCATCCCTTCCAACAGCATCCCTGAGGCAAAGGCTGGAGAAGGGAAGAGAATCTGCTTGCGTTCTACACCCTGGTGCTGCTCCTCATGTGTATCTAAAGATTTTTTGGTGAGCAGGCAAAGGAGGAGGAGCTATAGTTCTGTGAATTCAGCTGCTCTGAAGAACTAAATGTACTGCTGCCTTTTTGGGGTCCGTGATTTGATGGTCAAGTAAACAGTAGAAGGTCTTTAGGGCAAGTTATAGAAACATCACATCTATTCAAGCCTCATTTCTGCCCATGAGGCTCTATCCCCCCTCCCTCCTCCCCTCATATTTCTTTTTCAATAACTGGAAGGAATTACACAGAAAAAAATATAAAAACTTCAGAAAGAAAAAAAAAAACATTCCAACTCAGAGCTTCTTTTATTCAAAAAAAAAAAAAAAAGCTTACACCAGTTCCTGCAACTTAACTTAGCTTTTCTGTTCCCCCATTTTCTTTTCGGGCCCCACCTACCATTGCCTTGGTATCTGCTAGCTAGGCCAGGCCATATGATCTCTGAGAACTCTCTGGAGGTCTCCACTGCTTATTCTGACCCCAAGATCCTCTGCGAGGCTGCCCGAGACAGAAAACATAGACAGTGGTGTGGGTTTACTGGAAAGGGCTTGTGGAACTGTCGGTCATAAAAGGAAAACTCTAGGCAAAAACCACCCACGTATTCTACCAAATGAGGCTTATCATCATTTCTAAAGGACAAAGATGCTCCTGTTATACTTGATGCGGTGTCTTCAATCTTATTTTATTTTATATTTTTTGCATGCTGCTTTGGAAGCTGTTGGTCCAGGCTGTTAAAGGAGAGAGGAGGTGGTTCAGCGACCTCTAATGTGAAAGTGAGTGATTTTCCTATGGAGCATTGTGATGCACCTTCCTTACTATTCATGCAGCACAGGCTGTCAGCCTGTTCACCCTTCCTACATCGGCTCCCATTGACCTGTGACCAAATCCATGAGCAAAACACTACAGGCCTCATAACTGGCAGCCCCATGATGCTACAGACAGGCACCACTGCCTCCTGCAACAGAGGGGCCCATGCCAGCACTCTCTCCTAAGGGCCCAGTCTCACTGCTCAGGGGAGCAGACCTGGGTGAGTTCTGGCTTCACTACTGGCTCCTGACCCCATCTCAGTTTCTCGTGTTCTGAACACCACTGGCTTTGTACAATCTATCATCCCTCAAGTCAGCACATTCCTAACACCAGGGGCAGAAACTTCTCTCTGATGGTTTCTTCTTCAGTCCCTCTTGTAAGCCTTAACTCACATGCTCCCCCACCTTCCTTGATTTATACTAGGGGCAAACGTTCTTTCTTCTGGTGTCCCACCATGATTTTTATGTTGACACCTAACAAGTGACTTCTGAGCATTCACCCTTGGTTTTGGTATAATATGCATCAACATAATCATAAGAATATAATGACACACATGTATACTGGGCACAATAACAAATCTTAGAGTCATTTATTCATTATCACAATGTCATTTTAACATAATGATTTGTGACTATATCTTGTCTGTAATACACTGTCAGCTCCCAAAGACCAGACACTATCCTATTAATCTTTGTAAACTGTCTAATATAGTTCTTTGATCATCATGCCATTAACATATTTAAATTGAATTAATAATTTAGCCTCTGCCTCAGCTTTATCATCTTTAAAATGGGAATGAAAATACTCCAGTTATTTAAGAGCACTGCAAAAGGTTAATGTAAATGTTACATGATAAAAGAACTGAAAACGTGAAACAGTAAAACGCCAGCCGAGGATAAGCTATTGTTTGATATAATGGTACATAGTACGTGGCCAACTAATGAACTAATGTTACCACAATTATCCAGTAGAGGGCATTGGCACACACATGGAAATTCATATTCATTGTGAAAATCTAAAACCACGCATTTAGAGTAAGAAACTCAGGTATTATGTGGACAAAATAAAGCATCTTTGTTGTGTTCAGCAAGACTCATCCTCTCTTTCACTGTTCTGTCAAACCACTTGTATGTGTAGCAAGAACTTGGAATCCACGGGTGTTTCTTGTGCATAGACCTGAGGTTCTACAATCTCAAACTCTAATTTCCACTCGCTTATGTGCCCAGGGTGAGGAATGATTCCAACTGAACCAGTGGGGGAAAGAACAGTTTGGCCTGTCCTTCACTTCTCCTGCGGTCCTGGTGAGAGCTCAGGCCTGAGAGGAAGAGTGGCCTTGGGAGGGTTTTCACAGGGCTCTCATCACTGTTTCCTTCGCCTGCCCTGGCTCCCTGCAGTCTGCCCTGCTAAAACAGTGACTTCATTGACTAAACCATGACATTTGCCCAGCCTGGAGTAGGTCTCCCAGAGATGGGGGGGAGGGGCGGAGGAAGATGAGTGTGAACAGTAGGGGTGCCCACTGGGCCCAGTCGGATCTCACCACTTGATTTGGAGCCTACTCTCTCCTAAGCGGGAAAAGGATATCAGAGTATGCATGAGTTGTGGCATTTGGTCCTGAGAAATTCAGCATTTATGTGATCGAGCTGGGTATCATGTGGATAAAATTTGGAGGATCTAAGGAATGTTTCCACTGCGGCTGGCACTGGGCTTAGGAGATACAGACGATGGAAATACGATGTTAAGCTAAGGTGAGATGTGTACCTTTGCCTCAGTGTCATGCGCAGTATGGACTAGAGAATGAGGAGCCACGTGGAAGCAACCGAAACCAGACAGATGTAAATGTGGTCGTAACAGGTATGCCTGCAGCCAGATATGCGGTCACACTTATTTCCATAAACACAAATTTGTTCTGAGGATGACTAAATCAGGGAACAAAGCAATCATCATGTGAATCTTACAGCTGCAAGACACCCTAGCCACATGGAAAAACAGCATTCAGATGAACCGGGCAGTTTAAGAATGGACAATCTATACACGTGTGTGCTTCTGATCATGCAGCAGCAACCTCTGCTCTCCTAGGTTACAAAGCTCATCGGTCTCCATCTGCTGCCAACACTATCAGTCCCTCTTTGGATTACCTTCCTCTCTTCTACTACTTTACCACAACGAATCCGCATCCTTCAATTCCCAAGCAGAGGTCAATCTTTTTCATGGTTAAGTGCTTTATTTCCCCCAAGAATTTTTGTATTTCAACCATTTCACATTCGTGACTCTCTGCTGCTGCTTTTATGCAGTTTGGATTAATACATCATTCACAAAGCCTTTAAATCTTTGTCCCAAGCTCCGTTTTCCTCTTGGTTCCATGGTACTTGTTGTTTGATTTGCACAGTAAAGGATGTTCAGCAAGGTATATGTGGTTAGTATCCAGCAAAGACTTACTAAAATCCCTTCCTCCAAGTGTGTAGGGGCTCATTAAGGGGCTCCTGAGAAGAAAACACAGACCTCAGAGATAAGGAAAAGTGTGTGTTTGCTTTTCTGTTTTCATTCTTTTTAAACTGCTTCATTGTAAGATCAGACAAAAAAAATAAAAAAAAAAAAAGAAAGGACTCACATGGCTTGTAAGAGTTGCATTTCATGGCCGATGAGATGATGACTCAGTAGATAAAGGGCCTTGGTGTCAAGCCTGAAGATACGAGTCTTATTCCTGGGGTGTGCATGGGGGCCAGAGTGGAACTGACTCCCGAAAGTTGCCCTGTGACTCCATGCTGTAGTTACAGTACACGCCGGTGTGTACACACATCAACTAATGAATTAATTAAAGTGCATTTCACATACGTACAAAACACAGACTACATTTCAAATACCAGCACATATGTACAGCTAAGACAGCTTGTTCACAGGCAACCGTTCCACTTTGTAATTTGTAATACTTTTTAAAAATGTATTATTGAAATGTAGTTTACCTACTTCTTGCTGTTTTCTTCAGCAAGGTGGTCACTTCAAATTTGTAAGTTGCATGGGTGTCTCATGCCTGTGGCACTAATTATATTTCTTTCAGGCACCCCTGGTCTAGTGACAGTACAGGCTGTTCTTGATTGTACGCTGCTCTATAAGAGCTCATCTCAGAACTCTAGTGAGATCAAATGAGATACCCCCTGACAAATATCTGTGATTAAAACTTCTGTGTCTTTGGTGGAAAAGAGAGCCAGATGCTTTAGCAATTAGCTGAAATGAGGGGAGCGTTACCATGCTCCTGGGAGGAGACAGAAACTTCATTATCTCCTGAACCAAATCAAAAGCTCTACCACCTTGCTGAGAGTGAGACAGGGAAAGTAACTAACGTTAATCTGCATGAAGTGGAGTGTTGGCTACGCACCTATGCTTGTATGTAGGCATGAATGACTCCATATGTATCCCCTGCAGCCACATGAATATATGTGCATGCATGGGTATGGATGGATGTCAAGTATGGTCCCATGTGGTGGTATACATGCACACAGATATGTAAATCTGTATGTGTTTACAGTGTGCCCATGTTCATATCTGTATGCAAGCTTGCACATCCTATACCCATCTGAATTCCTATACATTCTAAGCATCTGTGTGTTTTACACATTTGTGAATTTTGTATGCTTATATTTGTGTATTGTGTAAATTATGTATTTGTACACAGTTTATACTTAAATGAGATATATGCTCAAGTGTGTGTGCTTCCGTACAGGCTTGTATACTATTTGTTTGTAGCACACATGAGGAAAGTCAGGGAGAAAGGTTGAAAACACAGAAGGATATGCTCAGAGCCTGGAAGGTGATGATTTTATAAATGAGGCTTGGAATTTATCCTATAGATACCAGTAGAGCCTGGGAATTCTGACAGTAGAAGGAAATATCCAATATTGCAAGTTGTACATACATACACTTTATATAAGTACAGAAAACAATATTTTAAGCTGGCATTCTTACATAGTCTATGGAGTACATGTACTATTTAAAAATCAAAAATGTTAGAAAGGATACTGGAGTCCAGCGGTGGTGGTATACATCTTTAATCCCAGCACTTGGGAGGCAGAGGCAGGCAGATGTCTGTGAGTTCAAAGCCAGTCTGGTCTAAAAAGTGAGTTCCAAGAGAGATTTTTGTCTTAAACGAAAGAAAGAAAGAAAAAAAAAAAGATACTAGAACCAGTCATCTGCATATCAGTCCCCAGGGCCTGATTTAGTATGTCATACATTTAATCATTCAGCTTATATGGCTACATTTCCCTTTCGTTATCTGCACATGCATTTTTGTTATTGCTGTGGGAAGGCCTAACAGTTCTTCCTCCTGAATGAAAGGTACAAAACGCTAATGCCGTGATGAACCTTATCGTCCTCCTACTAAAGCTAGGACTTAACATTGAACTCGGCTCTTAAGAAATGGTGCAGCCCAGAAATCTACCTGCTGCCCTGTGCCTTAAGGCCTGCACATGTGAGTGAGGCCTGGTTTGCAAGGCCCGGAGGGATTTGCCTTCCCAGCTCTTCTGCCACCAACCACTTTCACCTCTGACTCACTCACTCTTTCTTAATCTCCTTAATCTAAGCCATTCACACAAACACAAAGGGCTGATGTCACCAAACATGTAGTTAGTGAATCTGTGCCTTTTAGGAAAGCCAACATCAAAAGACATACTTTTCCTGTTCTTAGACTCAGGGAGTGACTCATTTTGACGACTAGGGCTTTTGCACATTAATAGGTTCTGCTACACCACTGAAGGAAAAAAATCTAGATGAGAGCCAAGGAAATGCTCAGGAATTCGGATCAACCCTCTGGGATCAAGTCAGTACCTGACTCTCCCTCGGCATGCTAAGCAGGCTTTGCAGAACTCCATCCTAAATGACCCGGTCTTCAGACAATAAAACCAACCTTCTTGCTAAACATAAGTATTTTAGTTACTAAGTTGACACACACACACACACACACACACACACACACACACACACACACACACTTGCATGAAGGCTGCATGTACACACACCCACATGCACACACCATCTAAACTATTCAACCAAAAATATTACAGACAAAATCAGCACAGCCCTGCTTAGTGAGATCTGGACTGGGGAGTGCTGTTTGTGTGGTGCCGTGGGTGGATACATCGACACTTTAACATGTGTGTGGACACTAACTAAAACAGACACAACTCATACTAGAAAAGATCCAGGCATCTCATGGATGTCCCAAGTTCAAATTTCCTAAATGGAAAGTGAATTTTGGAAAATCTAAGTAGAAAACACCATGGGGAACTACCAAAAGAACTGAAACAGTTCCTTTGGTTTGATTGAGTCACGTAGGCTGTGACCATTGGGATGACACAGGCAGCTATGAGACAGGAATCCATTCAGATACTCCACATGGGAGGCAAAGCTTCCAAACTGTGGTGGCAGTGGCCAGGAAGAAGACAGGGGAAAAGAGTTAGAGCTATTGACCCCGTTTAGAAACGACTAGGTGTAGCTGGCAGTGGTGGCGCACGCCTTTAATCCCAGCACTCGGGAGACAGAGCCAGGCGGATCTCTGTGAGTTTGGGGCCAGCCTGGTCTACAGAGCGAGATCCAGGACAGGCACTAAAACTACACAGAGAAACCTTGTCTTGAAAAACCAAAAAAAAAAAAAAAAAAAAAAGAAAAGAAAAGAAAACAAAGAAATGACTGGTTGCAGCTCAGCAAAGGAGAGTGAGAATTACTTCATAGTGCCTGAACTGAGCTGCAGTAGAAAGTAAGGAAAACTGAACACTCCACAGAGGTTTGGCCATAATCCCAAACTCTAAAGAAGATAAAGAAGAGTTCACACTGGAAGATTTGTCCTTGCTTGGGAAATCCACTGGGGACTTGTCCAATAAGCTGTCACATATATGGTTGTGCAGCCTGAGGCACAAATCTGAACTTGAGGCACATACAGTCAGTTGCCAGCCAGCAAACTGAGGTAGAATGAACCGTAAATGCAACTGAAATTAACCTTGGGCCTGCCAGTTGAGAAGAGTCATGACTGAGTATAGTGGCAACCACGGAATCTACACCCTAGAACTGGAAAGGATACAAGGTGAAGGGGGCGGGGTATATAATTTTAAAGCGCAAAAGTACAGTGTCTCAGATACTAAGAATAAATGAATTCTTCCCATAGACTGGGAAAGTGCTTGGCCAAGCTGCTTCCCAGCTTAGTGCAGAATCCCGCAGAGGAAAGGGTCCAGGCCGGATGCTGGGAGGGATGGATTTATAAAGGAGACCAGCCTTAGGAGATGTGATGGTTGTATGGATTTGTCACATTTCTCTGCCTATAGCACTCTTCCATAGTGTGATGTTCTGTGCAGAGCTGGCCCTGAGTGTTTTTTCAAATTACAGTGATTTCCATTAAAAGTAATAAAGAAGCCAAATGAGGTGTGTTTGATTGATGGTTATAATCTCCCTGGGTACTATTTGCGTTCACCTTTCTGTTGAGTGGAATACCATCTCATTTAAGCCTAACAGGAACCCAATCTTACAATAACATTACTATCCTTATTTTATATCTGGAAGTAAGGCTGATGACTTGTCTAAAGTCACACCAGGAGAAAAAAAATGGCAGATGAGAGACTTGAGGTTTTGAACTCAGATCCTGTTTCTGTTATATGCTGAGTCTGAAACATCCCTCAGAGGCTCCTGTCTTAAAGGCTTGATCCTCAGTTGGAAGAGCCAATCACTGGGAGGCAATTGGATCATAAATGGGCTCTGCCCTTATCTCTGGATTAATCCAATGCCAGATTTGCAAATTCACAGAATTATTGGGACACAGTGTTCAGGTGTGGCAAGTAGGTCATGGGGGAGGGGAGGGTGCTCTGGAAGGATGCATCTTGTCCTAGTCTCGTTTCCTTCCCTTCTCACCTCCCCAGCTCTCAGGAGCTCCTGTAGCCTCCTCTACTGCCAGCTCATAGCCTCCATATTCTGCCTTGTCTTCTCAGGCACAAAGCAGCTAAGCTAACCATCCTCAAACAGAGCCTCCCCCAGAATTCTGAGCCCAAACGAACTTTTCATCCTTCTATATTGTTTCATCATCAGAGCCATAGATGTCTGACCAGCACAGGTCCTTTGAATTCAAGCCCAGCTCTCTCAGTCGCGTTGGGGTGAGCCCTTTGTTTTGGGACAATACAGGACCATACTCTTCAGCCATATAATATGCAAGTCCCAGCTCTGTTTGACCCCCAACTTGCAGCTCTAGAAAGTGAGAATTGGGCACTGAAAGTCTCTGTTGCCTTGGGGCTGTGTCCCCAAGTGAAGTGAGGTACTCTTGGAGTCCAGTAACCACACTCCCTTTGTTTCTTATACCTAGATCCTTGTCTTCATTCATCATGGCAGTGTGCTCAGAGCTAGCACACCTTCCCAGTCTCCCTTCTTGCAAAGAATGGCAATGTGGATGGCTTCAGGCCCAGACCTGGATGGCAAGCTCCAGGTCCTTTATTTGCTCTTGGCCTTCTCTTTTGGAACATAGACATGGTGGCCAGAGGTGCTGGCTGTCAACATTTATAAACACAAAGACAAAGCAGACTGAGAACGGTGAAATGAGAAACTGTGGAACACTGGAATCGCCACCCCAGCCAGACTGCGCTCCCATTGGTATCTTAGGAGTGGTGCTCAAAATCTTTATTTATTTATGTAAAAGACATAGTCTTTTATGGAATCCTTAGCTGCGGACCAATGTCTCACTGGTCTTAAGAACACAGGTGTTGGGGCTGGAGAAATGACTCAGTGTTTAAGATCACTAGCTGTTCTTCCCAAGGACTCGGGTTCAATTCCTAGCACCCACACGGCAGCTCACAACCGTCTGTAACTCCAGTTCTAGGGGACCTGGCACCTATGGCAAAACACCAATGCATATAAAATAAAATAAAAAATATTTTAAAAAAGAACACAGGTGGCACACTTCTTGACTTCTTCTGGTCTTTATTTTCCGCTTCTGGGTTTGAAATTCACAGAGGCCAACAAGAAATCATTTCTCCAGTTGCAGAATCACACAGGCTACTTGTGTGTAGAGAAGGTCCTTTCAGAGCTAACATTTGTACCTCCTTCAAACTAAGCGAGTCATAAACAAACCTGTAGTTGGACTTTTTCCATCCACTAGAAATAACTACTTGCTACAGAATAATGGTTGAGAACTTTGAATCATGCCAACTGAACTGTGGCATTCAACTCTGGTATTTGTTAGCCGTTTGACCTTGTAGTAGCTGTCTAACCTTCCTAAGCAATAATTCACTTATCTGAAATCTGAAAAGCATGCCAATCCCTTTCAATTGCATTGTCACTGGAAGGGAAAACGTTTATAAAATATTTTAAAGGTATTTATGGCAATCAAAATGTTCACTAATGTCAGAATAAAGAAAGAGTATCTATGCTGCTTTTAACATGAGACACTTTCCCATAAACTAAGTCTGTCCTCACTTCCTGTAGGTGGTCCTCCAGTTGGGAGTGGACTGTAACACGCCAGTTACTATTGAATCTCATCCTCTTAGTAACAGAATGGGAGAGAAACACAGACTGTCTCGAGGTGGTGTTGATGTCAGAAATTAAGCAGAACGATTTAAGCAGGTGGCTTCTTCAGCAGCTAACGAGGGATACGGTGGGAGTGACAGTGATAGGCTTAAACTGTGGACACTATTGGTTGCTTGGTTCTCCCAGAGTCTCTGGTAGAGTCAACTCTCACACTCAGTCAACATAAGCAAAGTGAATTCCTCATCAGCCAAAAGCCCCAGATGTGGGCCACCTCCAAATCTCTTAATTCCTGTTGCTTCTCAAGAAATTGAGAATAAACATCTCTCCTGCCAAGATGCCAAGCTATTGTGCAGTGTCTTTGTGACACTCTTGTGCAAGGAGAAGATAACAAAGGTAAGAACTCTTATTCATAAGCCTAAGGCTATTGTTGTCTCATCCAGTGCTCTTAACCCTTTGGAAGCCTCAGAAATCTCTGAAATCAGATGCATGTTAAAAACCATTCTCTCACAAATAATTCTATACCCTACAAAAATTCTATACCCTTCTAAATTTTCTTATGATGTTAGAAGCTTTGAGAAGGCCCTGGAAATCGGTTGTTGCATATGCTACAGGTTCACAGACTTGGGTAAATAATTTCTCCTCCACAATTTCTTCTTTCTTACTGCCCACTGTGATCTATCAGGTTTTTAAAGCAGTTTGTAGTATGACAAGCTACGTTTTAGTTGCCTCCCATGAAGACTGAGCTTTCTAAACCTTCTCCTATTTCGAGTTTGCTTTCTCAGACCCTAGGTCTGTTTGGATTTTTTCCCTTCTTTTTTAGACTTTTGTCTAGAGTTGTAGAAGTTTGTCAATAGGGTCCTTTGGCAGTCTAACCTAGAGCTGTCTGTGCTCATTATCCTAAGATGGTAAGTGGCCAAGTTAGAAGTTGCATCTAGGGAGAACTTTTCAATAGGGAAGAGGTTACACTACTCCTACCTGGTTCTCGTGTCAACATGACCCATGTCTAAAGCTCTACCACTTCTAAGGGAAGCTCCTCAGTCATGACTCCTTATGTGTTCTGCTCTGATAGCGAAGATGCTCTTAATACAAAATTCTTTTGCTTAAAAACAGTGATGGACAGGGTGAGTTGTAGTGGGGTGGGGAAGGCTAGAGGGGCAGGAGGAAGGAAGAGGGGGATCTGTGCTTGGTATGTAAAATGAATAAAAAAATTTAATAAAAAATAAAATAAAAGGTCAAGAGTTTCAAAATAAAAAACAAACAAACCACAACAACAACAACAAAACCAACGATGGAGCTGATCCGTAGAACTGATAATTGAAGGTGGGTGGTGGTGGTGGTGGTGGTGGCGGCGGCGGCGGCGGCGGCGGCGGCGGCGGCGGCGGCGGCGGCGGCGGCGGCGGTGGCGGCGGCGGCAGCGGCTGCCGCCTTTAATCCCAGTACTTGGGAGGCAGAAGCAGGTGGATCTCTGAGTTGGAGGCCAGGCTGATCTACAGAGCAAGTTTCATAACAGCCACATCTGCACAGAGAGACCCTATTTCTAAACAAACAAACAAACAAACAAACAAACAAAACCAATGATGAGTAGATAAAAATATCAAAACTCCCATATTCCCATGCCCACCCCTTACCACATTGCAACAACTAGGCATATTCATGTAGTTGCTATATTAACCCTGAAATGGGTGATAATAAAATGTGTAAACAGTTGCTGCTATTTTATACCACGTACACTTCTTAACAGATATTCAAATATATTACCTTGTTCAAACCTCACAGCAACCTATACATTGAGTTCTGTTCCCCTCCATCTATGCTAACTGAGGAAACAGAAACACATTTAGACAACAGAGTAGAAGATGAGTGTAGAGGGTGTTACTACTTTCTTTACATTACTGAATTTAGTCCTCATATATTACGAAGAAACTGAACCTCTCTTCGGACCGACCTGAACAGATTATTTTGATGCGTGCATCCAATAGGGGCGGCAGCATACCAGGTATGTACCCTACATAACTGATAGCAGGTGCTGAGGGCTAAGAGGACACGGGAACTCAAGTCAGCTGACACTGTCCTGGCAGGCTCCTCCTGACCCCCTAATCAGGTTTCCCAGCACAGGTTGAGGACTGTAATCTCCCCACCCCCACCCCAAATTAGGACAGGGTCACCTTCTGGTAAACTCATGGAAAAAATGAATGTATTCTGTGTAAAAAGCTGTGTTTAGTCTACCTACCCCACTGTGCATCTCAGAGTGGCAACACGGTAAAGCAGTGGTGGGTGGGCCATTCGTTCTATTGAGGGAGTATCATTTTCTTACCACTGTAAAATGTCAAAGATCATAAACTGAACCCATGAGGATGTTAAGTACAGTGAGCCTTGGCCATAGGAGTCAAGAGATGTGTTCTTCCTGATGCTAACTTTGCCAAATTACACCCATCTCCCAGATCATTTGAATTAGATTTTTATGTCAGCTTTTGTCTCCCTCCCCAGCTTGTGGTTTGCTAAAGAGCGTGCCTAACTTCCCTCAAGTTCTCAGATTGTTTGCGTGTGTGTGAAGGAAAAGCAGAGATAAGTCAGGCATATCTTTAGATCCCTAGGCTATTACCTTCATTGTAATTCCCAGGTCTTCCTACAAT
The DNA here is from genome assembly GCF_049852395.1 of Peromyscus maniculatus bairdii. Taxonomy (NCBI): domain Eukaryota; kingdom Metazoa; phylum Chordata; class Mammalia; order Rodentia; family Cricetidae; genus Peromyscus; species Peromyscus maniculatus. The sequence continues at coordinate 56,734,393 of NC_134872.1, read as the reverse complement.
CCAGAGCCTGGCCCTAAGAGCATGATCAAATAGAAGACCCTTCTGTTTCAGTGGGCACTTTGAAATACACCTAGCTCTCTGAGGGGTTAATTTAACTTTCTTAGTAAGGCAGAAGAAGTGAGTTCCTGTGGAAGATATATGGCACCACGCTTGTATTTGTGTGTCTGATATGAAGCAGGGGACAATTTCTTCTTTGGGTGGGGGCTGTGAAATGAAAGTACAGCATTCAAATCCTTCGGTTTCAGGTATGAACTTTCTAGAAGGAGCTTACATAGGCGGCCCCTGATACTCATAAAAATGTGATTGTCAACCTTTCTCCTGAAGCGCTGTTCTTTAGGGCACACTGAAATTTTCTGCTGGGAAGGAGCGATAAAATGGATTCTCTCACCAAGGGTTCTGCATAAGAAGAGAGCCTGGGAGTGACAGGTACTTCTAAAAACTATTTGGAAATCGTGTCCGCCTGGATTTATTTTCATTTATCAAATATTATTTTGCTACCGTACCTAAGGTGGTGTAACTAATGTCTCCAATTGCACTTCCACACACCCTGGACCTGTGCCCGCCAGCCCTGTTGGAGAAGGGCGTCAAATGACATCGGCCCGGCTGCTCTTTAATAGCCGGCGTGATTTTATTAAGGAAAATTTGTATTGCCCTTTTTCCCTCTCAAATGTGCCAAATGGACAGATTTTGATTTTTCTTGGCTGAGGGAATTAAAGACCAGGGAAGTGGCTTTGCTCCCCCTCTGGCATTTCCACCACAAGTTAGGAGGCGCCTGCTGAATCCAATCACTTTGAGCAGTTAAAATTTCAGGTTTGAATTTCAGCCATCTGAGAAATGCACAAAGTGGGAGAATTGGTGACAGTATCGGAGTGAGGCTTGTTGTCAGCGACGACGTGTTATTCTGTTGCTACTCAGAGCTGGCCCAGGTGTGTTCCCCCCAGGTAAGACAGGAGGCCCTGTGGAATGCCACATCTCTTTGTTGCATATCTTGTTAGTTAAGCTGTCAAGAAAGTTGTCAGCAAAGAGATTGGTGGTGTGGGGTGTGGAGGGACACACAGAGTTTAATCCAATTAAAACTTCACTGGCTCTTCTACATTCCTGATATCCTGGCTCCAACTAGGAAGACTTGATGATTCAGCATGGGGGCATTAAGGGAGTAAGAAAAGAAGACTGTCTTAACTGTTGGTGTTGCAACAATGCACAGTATAAAACATAAGACAAGGGAGAAAGGATTTGCAGTATGGAGATGAAAGGACTCGCTTTTAACTCTGTCCTCTGTGGCCCATCACATCTGCAAGCCAGGCGGGAAGGCACCTAGGAAACGTGTTTTTCCACAGAGTTCTGACATCTACAAAGGGATTTGGTGAGCTCAGAACGACGCTTCTACTGCAGGCTAGATGGAGCAGTGGATTACAATACCGGGTGCCTCCGAATTAAAACAAACAAATGTGCTCAGATTTCAATCCACCCTATCACATTGACATGTATTGACACAGACGCCGCACTTTAGTGCTGAATCTGTTATTTTTCTTTGCTCATAACGGAAGACAAGGCGTGCACACTGGGTTGACAATGAAATCCACATGAGCCACAGACTGGAGGAAGCAATCTCAGAAACACGCTAATGTCTTCTGAAAGGACTTCACTGGGCAAGTGCAGGGTTCTTCCACTCCAGGGTGAATGGAGGTAGGTTGAGGGGCTGAAGACCATGGAGCACAACACAGGTGCTGACTAGAGAGAAGGGTTCTCTTTGATGAAAGCCACTGATTTAGGTGGTCTCACACTGTTTCCATTTCCCTTTGATAGAACAAATACACGTTATGGATGCGAATACTTTCAGAAACTAAGACTCTATGTTCTTCCAAAAGCGGTTTCATGACCTGAAAAGACATATCTAAGATGCAGCTTTAGGTGAGAAAGCTAAATAATGTGTCAGTGTTTTCAAATTTCTAGTTATGTGTATTTGGTAATTTCAGAAGCCAAAAGAGGTCATCAGCCCCTTGGGAGCTGGAGTTACAGGTGGGAGCTTCGTGGCTGACACGGGTACAGAGAACTGAAATTCAAATGCTCTGCAAGAGCATCTGTGCCCTCTTGAGCCGTCTCTCTAGCCAGTGTATTTTTGTTTTTAAAATCACACACACACACACACACACACACACACACACACACACACACACACACACACACCATAGTGGATATATTCACTCTTTCCTGATATAAATTCATTTCATATGGCAATCTTTACACAACAGAGAAGATGAAATGTTGATAATACTCTACTGAAATTGTTTCATTAGCACATAGTTTTATATAATTTTAAGCCTTAAGATTCTAGTTTGTGCCGGGCGTTGGTGGCGCACGCCTTTAATCCCAGCACTCGGGAGGCAGAGCCAGGTGGATCTCTGTGAGTTCGAGGCCAGCCTGGGCTACCAAGTGAGCTCCAGGAAAGGTGCAAAGCTACACAGAGAAACCCTGTCTCGAAAAAACCAAAAAAAAAAAAAAAAAAAAAAAAAAAGATTCTAGTTTGTAAAAGAAAATGAATTATGTTTACGCTGAAGTAAACTTAGCAGTTTTTTTTTTTCAGAGTATTCAGCATTTCTTAAAGATCAGGAGGAAGATAGCTTTGACTTTCTTTGTAGAGGGATTGTGGGCCATACAAAATGTTGCAGCATCTTGGAAGATTTTATTGCTACTGGCTACTATGAATTAGTGTTTTATGATTGAACTAATATGATCTATTTTGTTTATTCCTAACTATTCATATTTATTCCTTTATTATTATTATTATTATTTCAACCTATGGAGCCAAATTAGTGCTGCCCATATGTGTATGGATATAAGGTCACCCACTGGAGCATGGGCAATACCAGTGTCTGTAGTCCCCAAATAACAGTGACTCTTCCTTCCTCTCAAGCTCCTCAGCTAGGGGTGAGTCCTCAGAATCCCCTCCTCCATCTTGTTATGTGGCTTGATCTTGCAGAGGTCTTGTATAACTAACTATAGAGGCTATGAATTCCTGTGTATGACAGACATGTCATGTTCACAAGACAGCATTTTTGCAGCACTCTTCACCATCCTCTGGCTCTTACTGGCTCTCTTTCAACTTCCTCAGTGTTCCCTGAACCTTGGGGGAGGGCAGAGTAGAAGCTGCTGTAGACATCCCACATACAGCTGAGCACTCCCAGTCAGGATGCTGTTAGTTTTTATGTGAACTTGATAGGAGCTGAGGTCATCCGGGAAGTAGCAATCTTTTTTGTTTCTTTGTTTTTCCAGGCAGGGTTTCTCCACATAACATCCTTGGCTGTCCTGGATCTCACTCTATAGACCAGGCTGGCCTGGAACTCACAGAAATCTGCCTGCCTCTGCCTTGAGTGCTGGGATTAAAGGTGTACGCCACCACTGCTCATGGAAGTAGCGAGCTTAATTGACAAAATACCTACCTCAGATTGCTTGTAGGCGCATATATAGGGTATTTTCTTGATTGGTAAATGATATGGGAAAGCCCAGCTCACTGTGGGTAGTGTCACCCCTGGACTTGTGGTCTTGGGTGCTATGACAAAGCAGGCTGAGTAAGCTATTAGAGGCAAGCCAGGAAGCAATATTCCTCCATGGCTTCTGCTTTGGTTACTGCCTCTAGGTTCTAGCCTTAAGTTCCTGCCCCGACTTCCTTCAACAATGACTGTCATGTAGAACCATAAGCTAAAATAAACCCTTTCCTCCCCAAACTGACTTTGGTGTGTTTTATCACAGCAATAGAAAACCCTAAGACAGTTAATATTCCCAGCACAATGAACAGTTACATGTTTCTGTCTTAACCACTACCTGCTACAATAAGCAACTGCTTTGGCCAAGGTCGCGAGCCACACAAATGTACAATTTAAAAATAAATATTTAGGCCAGCTGGTGGTGGCGCATGTCTTTAATCCCAGCACTCAAGAGGCAGAGGCAGGCGGATCTCTGTGAGTTCGAGGCCAGCCTAGGCTACAGAGTGAGTTCCAGGAAAGGCGCCAAAGCTACACAGAGATACCCTCTGTCTCTAAAAGCCAAAAAAAAAATATTTATAAGGCAGTTTTATGACATAACTATCACTCAAAACAACAGTAGGTCCATCCTCTCAGGACCTATGATTTACTTCATCATGGTTTTTCATGATGTTTACAGCATCAGAATTGAGTTCTCTCCTATGAAGCAGGCCTTAGATCCAATCCTGAGAACAAGTTAGTTACCTCCATATAAAATCTTCTCTTAAATCTTTTTAATAAATTTCAGGATTTGTTTAACTAAAAAGTATTGTTAAAATTCTTATTCAGCTGGAAGAAATGCCCAGTGCTCATGAGAAAGGTGTAGCAGGAACCTTAAAAGTTCCTATTAATAAAATCAAACCTGAGGCCAGGTATTGGGTGAATGCTGGAAGATCAGAGAAGCAGAACAAGCCACAGCTACCTCACCTCGTCAGTTCCTCAGCTGATCCTGTTTCCTCAGACTGGAAGCCTCTGAGTCCTTATCCAAATGAATCTCAGCTGAACTGCTTCACGAAAGCCTGAATGCTTAACCAGCCTAGTTCCTGGTTTTCACGCCTTATATACCTTTCTGCTTTCTGTCATTACTTCCTGGGATTAAAGGCATGAGTCACCATGCTGGCTATTTCCAGTGTGGCCCTGAACTCACAGAGATCCAGATGGATCTCTGCCTCCAGAAGGCTAGGATTAAAGGTGTGAGTGCCACCATTTTCTAGCCTCTGTATCTAGTGGCTGTTCTGTTCTCTGACCCCAGATAAGTTTATTAGGGTGCACAATATTTTGGGGAACACAATACCACCTCAGAAAAATAAATTCTTCTGGTGAAGATGTATATTTGCATTGAATCAAAGTGATGACATGAGAGAGCTATAAGAAGCATATTTGGTAATCTGAAACCTTCTGTGGTCCATTTCTTTACAAAAGAGTTAAGTGTCATTTATCATTTGTGAGTGGGATATACATGAAAGTCTTGAAACCTATCAAGGGATCAGTCGATTGTCTAATGATTATGCCAGTATTCTTGTGATTACCTGAGATCTTATCCGAGTCAGCAGAAATGGATGCTCAGCATGAGGACAGGAGACAGGATGGGGTTTTTTAAGACACGCTACCACATTAAGATTGCCAACCTCTAAATCATCACATCTGCCTAGTGAGACTCTAGAATCTTTGATTAAGAATCTTCTTGTCTAATTTTTTTTCTCAATTCCTGTTTACCTCTTCTTTCTTTTATTGAGGTGGCAGGAATGAGCAGCTCGGAGAAAAGGCACTTGGTCTACTGGGAGTGATTCTGCAATCGAGCTGTAAGTGAATGTGTGTCCCAGCGTGACTTCTGTGATCAGACGAGATGTTCTCGGGGGAGTCTTAGGAAGAGCAAGTGTTCAGGTGAGACACTGTGGTAGAACACAACCTAAATATCACACACACACACACACACACACACACACACACACACACACACACACACACCGTGCCCCAAGAAATGGCTCTCTGTTTCTATATGCTACCTTCATTCATACTAGCTAGTCCGGGTCCTTCAAAACCTGAGTGTGGACTGAGTCGGGAAATTTAGAGACTTCAAAGTGTCTCAAACAAGGTTAAAATATAGTCCATGGGGCAGATTTTTTTTTTTACTAAGATAGTACAATGATAAATCTTATTGTCAATATATTTAATCTGAATCTACAACCATGTGTTTCATGATGACATTTCCTATTGTCCTTTACTCATATTTCCCCCTCCATTACCTTCTCTTGTCCCCTTTCTCCTCCTCCTGGTTCATTTCCTCCGCTTACATAGCGTTCTCTCTGCTGCCACATTACATGTATACATACATGTAAATGTATATGGTTAAATCCAGATCCCACATAGATCTTTATTGTTTTCTCTCTCTATTATCTTCCTTTGTTACCATTCTCACTCTAGTCTCCTTCCTCCTGGTATATATCTATACAGTCCCTATCCAATGCGTGTGTGTGTGTGTGTGTGTGTGTGTGTGTGTGTGTGTGTGTGTGTGTGTGTGTTTATATTCTTTCTTACATTTAGATTCTGCATATGAAAAAGTTTAAATCTCTACCTCTTGACCATGTCTCAGACCAGTTAAATCAGTACTGCCAGAGTAGGTTATAGACATATGGTAGTCATTATTGGGTGATCATTCACTTTAATATCTCCAGCTCAGTGAAGATATCTCTACAATATACTTAGAACTCTATAGGCATTAAAAGCTTCACTTAGATTTCACCCATGGACATTTCCCCCACAAGGCATTATGATTTTTAGTGAAGTTATAAAACTGAGAAATCAAAATCTTTAACATTTGTGTAAAGTAAGAAGAAGGGGACTTACTTTATAGTGAGATCGCAACTTCTGGATGAGATGCCATTCTGTCTGTGGGAACCTCCATCCTAACCTACACTAGAATATAGAAAGCAATACCACAATCAGAGAGATGCATCAAAACTGTGGCTTTAACACTTCCACTAACAGTCAGTTACTAGTAGTTAATTATAAGTTGACTGTATCATTCCAAGAAATCAATCAAAATGTCATGATTCGTACAGAAATGTATGAGTTTTAGAATGTGTGGTGGCTGCATTAAACTGTATTAACCAGTTAGCCTCAAGACATCTAGGTTCTATAGGTTCTAGTTGTGTTTGTGGGTTTGTTTGGTTGGTTGTATTTTTTTAGTTGTTGTTTTTCTAAAACAGGGCTTCTCTGTGTATCCCCGGCTGTCCTGAAACCCACTTTGTATTTTGAGGCTGGCCTGGAACTCAGAAATCCACCTGCCTCTGCCTCCTGAGTGTTGGGATTACAGGTGTGGGTCACCACGGCCCAGCCTGGGGTTTGCTTTGTTTGTTTATCGAGTTTGCTTTTACTTTGTTGTTGTTTCTTGATTTCTTCTTCCTTCCTTCCTTCCTTCCTTCCTTCCTTCCTTCCTTCCTTCCTTCCTTCCTTCCTTCCTTCCTTCCTTCTATCCTTCCATTCTTCCTTCCTTCCTTTCTTCCTTCTATCCTTCCATTCTTCCTTCCTTCCTCCCTCCCTTCCTCTCTTCCTTCCTTTCCTTTTCTTTCCTTCTTTCTTTCTTTTGAAACATACATTCATGTATGCTGTACCAGCCATATATTGCTGTACTCCACATATTGCCCAGAATGCCCTCGACCTGCTGATACTCTTGTTTCCTGATTACAGGAATCTATGGCCACACTATGTTCTGCAGTGGGAATGAAGTCAGACCTTCCTAAATGCTGGGCCAGGCAAGCACTCTACAAAACGAGTGGGTTTAAGTATTGAAACTGAAATCGAAACAGTACAACCAATCGACATGACAAAAGCAAAGAAAAATTTGGGTCAGTCGTTCATAGGCCCATCCCCTAGAGTGAAGCATGGTTTGATCGCTGTGATCATGAAAATGTTTCCACCTTTATTTTTTTCTAAAAGCATTCATCTTTTCTCTTCGTTATTTGTTACATTTTCAAGGCCGTCCCATTTCATTTTCTCCATTTTTATGAATCGTTGTCTTCAATCTCTGGGACAGTATATTCAAGGTGAGTGTTCCTCACTCTTCAGGAATCAACTGGCAATCATAATTAACTATCACAGTGGACAATAGGATGGTTTTGGTCACAATAATCCTCTGTTACTAACAAAGGAAAGGATCTTATATTCATAAACAAAACGTGTTATACGCTTTACTGCCCTTGTATAGTTTAACTTTTAAAAAGACAAAAACATAAAATAGAAGTATGTAAACAATTACAGAGTGGCTATTCATATATGCCCATATAAGTACCATTGTTAAAAAATATTACAAAAGCTAGCCCTGAAGGTCCTATATAAAACTGCACTTTCACTTACACTAGAGGTGATCCATATCTTGAATTTTATAGTTACCACCATTAAAATTTATTTATAGTTTTACCATTTCTACCGATTTCACTCAAACTGTCATAACTATTTTTAACTTTGTAGTAGACTCATATATATGTGTATATGATTGTGTTTTAAGATATTTACATTCTTAATAGTTTTTATATGAGTTATGTTTTACTTCCTAGGCTTAACACCACGGTCCATAAGATTCATCAATATTGCCAAGGGCCATGTCTGGGTCCATGGTCGTACTGCAGCTGGGATCTGTGGTGATGTACATGGCCGGTGTTAGCACGGGGGTGTGGAGGGTGTGGGGGGGGTGGATGGTGTGGGGGGGGTGGAGGGTGTCATTAGATCCATGTCCTGTTGAGCTGGATCCACCCTGGTTGACTGGTTCTGCCTCTTGCTGGATACTGCAGCAGGTGAGGTAGCCCAGCTCCTCAAGGGAGAACTTGCGCCCCCCCCCCCCAACCTCTACCCTGTACTCGGGAAAGATGCACCCCCCCCCCCCCCATAGGCGTGCACTTCACCTTGGAAGCACGCTAGAGCTGACCTTGTGGTCAGGGACACAGGTCAACCTACCGTGAAGGCATGAGAGCAGGAGAGCTGACCTGCCTCCCCGCCCTCCAGTCAGCCGAATGGTGGCATGGGTGAGGGAAAGATGCCCTGCCCCCTCTGCCTTTTTCTACCCGTGGCAGGCAAGAGGGTTGCCCCTGGGTCAGAGTGAGAGAACAAACCCTGCCCCACACCAACTGCAGCACTCAGGAGAGTGGAGCCTGCACCACACCTGGGCAGCACGAGCGAGCTGGCCCTGATGTTGGATCACAGGTGAGCCATCCCTGAGTGCCTGCGAGCAAGAGAGCCGACCCCACCCCCTTCGCCTGTGTATGCCCGCTACAGCAATCCGGAGAGAGGGCCCTGCACCTTGCCAGGGCGAAACAGTAGAGCTGCCCCTGGCTGTGTGAGTGAGGGGGACCGGGCTCTGAGGGCCAGAGAGCAGAACTGGCCCCATTTCTTGCTGAAGGCTGTAGTAGGTGAGCTAGCTGAGGCAATGTTGGAGAGCTCGTGGGGTAGTGATGAGGGAAAGCGAAGGAGCTGACCAACCCAGCTACCACTGAGACCCAGAACTAGGGCTCAAGTTGGCTCACCCCAGCATCACCCGAAACCTATGAACTGTTGGAGCGTGTGAAAGGGATGAACCTACAGATCCAAAACAGTAGGATCTCCATGGCACAGGACAAAAACAGGATATCCAAGAGGACCCCCAGTGAAAGCCCATAATCGACGGTGTGGCAGAAACCAGAGGCCTCAAGCCAGACCAATGACTCGTGGTAATGAACACTTGAAACTAAAGACAAATGGACTAAAGAGTAAACTGTGTGTCTCAGTGGGCCACACTACAGCTTCTACAACAAGATTCATCGTTTTTGTTTGATTTTTCTTTTAAATTCGGTTTTCTTTGGGGTAGGAGGTTGGAAGAGACGAGGGCGGATGCAAGGGTATAGGGAGATAAATGGGATCAGAATGCATGCTGTGAAATCCACCAAGAATGGATGAAAGTAAAAATAAATGAATAAATAAACAAATAAGTAAATAAAAGGAAAGTAGCTAAAAAAAGATTCATCAATATTGTCATAAGTACCATTTGCTTATTTTCATCCTCTGTAATGTAAAATATTAGTAGTGTATAACTGATCATAATTTATTTACTTAATCTACTTGTTTGAAATCGTCTCCAACTTTGAGTTTTATTAACAATAATGTTGAGACTATTTCTCCACACAAACTTTGATACATTTTAACATGGTCTGCATCATTTGGAAGCTTTCTTAAAGCACTAGTGGCTGGACCTCCTCCCCAGAGGTTTGGATGTGGTGGTACCCAGGAATTTACATTTTTTTAAAATAAATACCCAGGAGACATTGATGCTTACTGGCCTGGGAATTATCCTTTGAGACAACAGGTCTGGCTCTAGGTACTCAGCCTTGGCCCACAGACTAGCAGAACGGCCTTCAACTAGGAGGCTGCAGCCCTGTGGACTTTCAGATTTTATCCCAGACGTACACAATTAGAAGGTAATTCTAACAAGGTCCTTGTGATTTAGGTGTACATTAAAATTTGAGATAAATCGCTGTAGGTTATGAGAAACCTGAAACAGAATGTTTGAGGTTGTAGAATAGAGAGACCTTTAATATTTCTAGATAATATTGACTTGATTTTGTAGTATATTTATAATTTACACACCCATTGCCAGAAATTGATATACATGAGTAACTATCTCTTAGGTAAAGAAAAATAGTTATCTTTTAATTTTGATGAACTTTCCAAAATTATATTTAACTTAACACCCTCCAAATTTCTTCTCATTGCCTCCTTAAGTGAGGACAGGAGTTAATCAAATCGTGTAAGCTCCTTACTTATAATGTCACCCTTTTAGGTGTAGAGAAAACTATAAGCTCTACAGAGAGTTAAGAAAACAAATAGTCATTGAGGACTGAAAACTGTTCGAACGCAGCAGTTGTCCTTACTTGAAGAGGTGATGCTGACCAGTGGCCAGAACATTTTTTTAAAATATTTTAGATAAACAAAAGCAGGACAAATTTTTAAGAAAAATAGTCAGTATGGGAGATACTTTCAATTTTAACAGAAGAACTTTCCAACAGAAGCAGTGTGATAATTTTTCTCAGATGTAAAATAAATACTTAGAAAAAAATAAGATCTAAAATCAGAAAGAGGACAGTTGGGGAAGAGGAAGGGGGCAGAAGGAGGGTAGCAGAATAAAAGAGAGTATTGAGGGGATGAATAGAATCAAAGTAACGACACACATATACAAAAATATGAGAATGAAACCTATTATTTTGTACAGTAGCTGTCTAACTAAGTGATGTGATCTTAATTTTTCCTATTTGCATAAATTTTGCATACTGAGAATAAATTGGCTTAAGAATTGCATATTAGGTTCAACAAAAACCTTGTTGGCATGCGTGCTTTTACATATATATACATATATCTCCTTAATAAGGTATGTTCTTTTTTCTGAGGTACAAAAAGATGGTGGAGCAAACCCAACTTTCTGATCTCTCTTTCTTACTCTTTTAGATATTCATTTTAAAATCTATGAAAATATCAGCTGGGTAGCACATAAAACAGGAAAAATCATTTACCATAACAAAGGAAGTATAAGCAGGAAAAAAATCCAAACAAAACCACTTCTAATATTTTTGTACAACTTTGGATATACCTTAAATTATATTTCATGCAAGAACAACATGAAAGCTAGTTTTGAAATATTTTATGTATTTAAATGCAAAGATTTAACATTCCACTTAATGTCTTTTTAATTGTACTAATATTATGGTGGTTTGAGCCTACTTAAGGATAATTAAGCATAGAACAATAGCTTTAAAAGTGTAGCTCTTTTCATAATATAATCATTTATGCTAAATGCACTATAAATTGAAATAGCAATAATGTTGGAGACAAAAATAAGCTTGCAAGGAAAGTCTGTAATAGCTTAACATAATGATGTCATTACACATTATAGATACAAATGCTAAGCTTCGCTAATAAGGGGGCTCTGGATATTTTCATTTATTTTCTCATTCAAGTGTTATTACTTTACCACTGATACCTTCCTACAGTCAAAAGTCTAATCAATTAGAAGTCTCTCACTGGTCTCCATTAAGCAGAAGAATTTTTCTTTCTTCTTTGTTTGTATATTGGCTCCTCAAAGACCTAAAGTTCTCACTAGCCAAAGTGAGTGAGTGTATGTACAACTACCCAATTGATCATCACTATGGCAACGTCATGCCTCCTTGATCACCAAAGCTATGCCCATGACCATTCCTAAAGGTTTGCTGAGTTCTACAACATAACTAGACTGATTCAACAGACCCACATACCTCCTAATCAAATGCTACAATAAGTAAGTCATCCCATGATTATCTACCTTCCAATGATTATCTGGCATGCACACTCACTTTGTATTTTTTTCCTTAGTATTTCAGCTTGCTAGGTCACCATCAAAGATCATTACCCATCTGATTGCAAATACCTGTCAAATCTCTGTCTTACCCATTGGTAAATATGAGAACAGAAAAGTTTCAGTACTGCTGACTTCTGTGTAGTTAGCTATCTGCAAGATTGCTACAGTTGTTAGCAGTATCTGGCATAAGATTCCTACCCATTTTAAATGGATTCATTTGCCACAAGCCTCTGGCATTACCCAACATGCTACCAGCAGCCAATTCTTATGTGGCATTATATGAGGAGCTGCCCATGTCTGTGCACCCTCAAATTTATCTTTCACCAGCCTCCTTAACTGATGAAAGTTTCACCATGGGAAACACTTAATACTACAGTTAAGGCATCACCTCCAGGATGTCCTAATAAAACAAAAATAACCAGAACATCAGTATAAGTGAGACTTTTAATTAAAAGACTCCTCTTAATTAAAAGATGCATTAAGAGATCTTGGGGTGCCCAGTCACAATTGGTACTTCACAATTGGTACTTCAATGCAATCCCTATACCTAAGGCTCAGGGAACATCGTGGAAGGGGAGAGAAGATTATAAGAGCTAGATGACCAGACCTTTGCTACAAGATAGTGTCTTCTAGACATGCCAGGGAAGGTGCACCTGTGAAGTCACAACAATATGGTCACTTAAACAAGACCTGGATAATGACAATCCCAGTTGACATACCAATGGGAAAGGAGGAAATTTCCCAATGCTGTATGCTTAGATGAAGGACAACAGGCAGTCAATGGCTGCTAAGGGAAAGGGAATCAGTTTTCTCCAAGGCTGAGAACCCAGATAGGTCATCAAATCCCAAGTGTTCAGCCCTTAGTCCATGTACATTGGTAGATTTGGGGAGGATTTGGGGTGTGTGTGTGTGTGTGTGTGTGTGTGTGTGTGTGTGTGTGTTCACATTAATGCAGGTGCTCACAGAGATTAGAAGCCTTGATCCCCTAGAGCTGATGTTACAGGCAGTTGTAAGCTACTCAATATAATGCTGGGAACAGAACTCCTGTCCTCTTTAAGAACAATGCGTACTATTAATCTCTGAACCATTTCTCCAGCTATGTGACTCTTGAGAAGCCCATGCATATACTGTATGTAAACTATCCTTCCCTTAAATGCCTCTATGCCTTAATGCTTGTACATCTATATTGTTCCTTTTCCTAATGAACATTGGTCTGTAGCACTCAAACATTTGGACACATACGCGTTTATTCTAAGATGTATTGAAACACAGGATGAAATCTGCAGTGGGAATAAGAATATATAAATATGGGGAGAAAAATTAAAGAGCTTTCTTGCTGTTTAATCCTTTCATCCACTAATCCATCTGAGTCAATCCATGTCAAGCCTCACCCTGCTAATGCCATTTTGTCCTCTATTTTGAATGTATCGGTTTCTCACTAATTAGCCCTAATGCCATCCAATGGCTGGGATACAGAAACAAGCACCGGCCCTACCTACGTCCCACCTGTGCCCTTCTTTCTATTCCTAATGGCACTCACTTAGAGCAAAACTGTGACTTTCCCCAGACATCTCATCCCAGTAGGTGTGATGTAAGACCTACCATGACGCTGGATCTATCAACCTGGTGTCTGGTATCAGCTGTGATGTTCCAGGAATCCTTTCCATTGCCTCAATAAGATCCTTGTTTTAAGACGCTTATGGGGGGGGGGGGAGGTAGCAAGAGTTGAACCCTTGCACGAATGTGATCATGAAATTAGCTAACAGAAACGCACAATGATACATAAAGCAGTTTTGATAGAAATAAGAAATAAGTCTGCAGGAAATGGCATTTTCCATAATAGCTTCAACTTTAGGGACATTCTGGACAATCATAAAAAAAAAAAATGTAGGTGTGTGTGAGAGTCCTGAGAGGGGAAATGGGGTCAAGAGGAAGCCTGCATTAGACCTGCATACCAGTTGGTGCAACCTCATCACCCATTTACAATTCCACATGTAAGAGCACATTTACCTAAAAAGGATGAGCCATCCTAAAGCACAATGGGGTAGTTAGTAGTTGAGATTAAAGCTTATGTGTCATCTGACAGCTCCCCAGAGCTTTAGAAAAAGACCACAAAATCTTTCCAAAGCCAGCATCAGCACATGGCAGCCTTTCCTAAGAACATAAAACAGAAACACTCCTTAGGAACGCTTTGTTGTGCTTCTCGCCCTCTCTAACCTGGAATTCTGCCACCCCACCCCAATCCAGAGAACCTGTATGTCCTCAGTGATTTCATCTGCACAGCTTTCGTAGCCTTAGAATCTTAACTACCGCTCCTGTTGGAGCATGTGCGGGAGTGTGTGCATGAATGAGGAGGAGAGAAGGCGATTGGACTCCATAAAAGTTCTGAATTGTGTTGTATTTATTTCATTGCTTTCAAATACCTGTCTGTGTAACTCACACTAAACACCATTTACCTCCCAAGAAGTGGTACTCCTGGGTGCACGGTAACCAGCAGACACTGCTCCTCTATTATTATTAACACTAGTTATTATCTACAGTCTCATTTGTGAAGAAATTTTGATATGAAAATATTTAATATATAAAAATATGGAAAAATCTAGACTTCTTAACAAGGAATCCTAGACTAAAAGAAATACAAGATCAAGAGAAATTATCGTCCTTAGCTTTTACAAACTTTTATTTGTTACAAAATATTGTAGTTCAGAACTCACATATAATTTATTCTGACTCTAAAAGAACGGAGTAATTCTATTCTAAATTTAGTAAAGTTCAAAAGGTAAAAACTGAGTGTAACATTAGCTGAAATAAATGAGTGATTACCAGATAGCAAATATTGCATGACCATTTTTGAGGACTAAGTACAGTGAAAATGAATATGTTACCAGGGATCTATACTGGCCTTATGCAGACTAGATTGTAACAACATAAATTAAAGGTAGAAAAGAGTCATAATTTTACTGTTTTCTTAATAACCTTTTGCAAGGAGATGATGTAACACATTACTGGTCCACAGCAGAGTAGCAACATCTAAGAGTTTATTTGCATCTCATGAAGAACATTGGCCTGCTTTTCAATTTACTAGGGAGGTCCATGATATATAATCTTAGGTGGCAGGTCTCCTGACTTGATGGACATATAGTTCTGAGTTTATCTGAGTGTATGTCCACTTTAGATATATCTAAGTGGGACTGTCACTGTGGAGTTGATAGCCATGGTACTGACTCAGTCATCATGGCACTGAATTTTGAGGGCTGGATGTCATTAGTGGTGCTTCATTTTTTATTGCGATAGAATATAGCATATAAAGATGCAGTCAAGAATCAGGAAAAGGCTTTGGAAATAAAATATTTAGCACAGTTGGGGAGGGGGTAGGGTATAGGAAAAAAAACCAGGCTTACCCTGGAGGCATCAGAACTGGCTAGAGTGGAGTGAGGATGCCCTGGCTAGTCCTTATGTGATGGCTATTTTTATGAGAAGATCAGGAAATTTTAGACCAGATGACACCTGGAGATATGCTCTCATCATCCACCCAACCCAACCTACACCTCTCTGGCTGCCATGGTTACAAGCTGTGAGGGCTCTCTGTGGTCTAGCTTGCTTAACTTGTCTTTAATAGTTAGTAAACTCACTCTCAGGCAGTACCTGTAGGGACCTAAACCCTCTCTGCTTTAGTACCAGAGCATAATGAGGTGGATTAAGAGTTGGAGACCTGACTACTTACAAAAGCCTTTAAATGGATTAGAACGTGTTGTTTTCCTGTGCAGATAGCTTAGGCCACTTTAAACATAATGTAATCATAATGCCAGGGACTTAGCAATCTTTCATTTCTGATCTGAAAGCACGCTATGAACAAAGGCTTATCACCATTTAGTAAAAATGGAAAGGGTGCAGCACAATTATAGTAAAATGGAAGTTTGATTTTGTAGCTGTTCTGCAGGTATCATGTACTTAGAATTGTTGCTTGTGCCATTCAAGTAAAAGGGGGTAAATTTGCAAAAGAAAGGAGTTTAAAACTGGGATATCTACATTAGTTGTCCAGCTGAAGTGAATTTACATGGTAATTATTTAATATTCCAATGTTTTTGCCTATGTGTGCAGAGGCCAATGCTTTATTAGGTTTTTCTATGTATTGCATAGATTCTTATATAGATAATTGCTGGGCTGTCACACCCAGGGAGCAATTATTGGATCCCAACACAGTAATAAAACATAAGTTCAGATATACTCCCAAAATGAGTATATAGAGTAAAACTGAAAGCCATTATTTACCGTTGCTTTTAATTTTTTAATTTTTTAAATGTTTTTGTGTGTGGATGTTTTGTCTCTATGTATATCTGTGCACCACATGAATGCAGTGCCATCAGAGCCAAGGAGATGTGGGATCCCATGGAACTAAAGTTATGGACAGCTGTGAACCACTATGTGGGTGCTGGGAATCGAATCCCCATCCTCTGCAAGAGCAGCCAGTACTTTACCTGCTGAGCTGTCTCTCCAGCCCCTACTGTTATTTTTTGTGAGAAACTAGATGATATACACATTCATTGTATGCATGTTCACTGAGGCCCTAGTATGTATGAAACACTGTTAAGTATTGAGGGTATACTAGTAATAGACAAAGCAAAGAATCTGAGAAAAATGGGTGTTCATGTCATATTCTGGCATATGTTAGTATTCAGAAGGTGAGCACAGGAGAAAAAGCAGGAAAGGAGCTGGAGAAGGAGGCTACAATGTGGTAAAAGCAGCACCAGGAACCTGGAGTCCCACGGGTGAATGATAATGGAAGACACCAAAGCAGGAAAGAGAGTAATTAATTAGACAGGCGCTGGGAAAGAGAAAAATAAAAAGGGGAACATGGCCATTAGCTTGGTCTCAGAGGAAAGCACAAAATCTGAGGGTACTGAAAAGGAAGAATGAGGCAGGGGAGTGGACATGGTCACTACAGCAAAAGCCTTTTAATGAGGTTTTATCCTGAATGAAAGAGAAAGAAATGGGGGTAGTTCAGCTCTCTGGATGTCCAGAGAGTTCTTTAAGTAAGTTGGTGGTATAATCGCAAGCATGTTTGATGATTAATAGATAAGGAGAAAGCCATGACAATTGCTGGAAGGAAAGTCCTAAGACTCTGAAATGAGGCCAGTCCTAAGCACAGGCAAGGGATCCAGCTTTGATGGATGCAGGCACATCTCATGTGTAGAAATCAAGAGTCAGCATGTGGGAACAAACATAGACAGATTGCTGACTTCAAAAGGAGGAAGATGGGAGATTTGTTGGCTTTCTTTTGAATGAACTTTTGAATGAACATTGAAGAGTTGTGGCATAGAATTTATGAGGACTGAGGAAACAGTGGCATGAAAAAGTAGAAACATGGACTTACACTCTTGCTTTTCCCCAGTAATACTCAGCTACTTGAAATGACTTTAAAGATGAACAGGGGTCTTAACTAACTAGTGGACTAAGTGGAATCAGAAAAATAAAGTAATAAGAAGAAATTAACATTACTAAGGGATTAAACATTTAGAGGTAATCAATGTCTGTGGTTATAGAATAAAATACTAAAGACAAGACATAAGTGATGTCATCATCACTGTCGACCAGAGTAAAGTGATGGGGAAAAAAAGACATCTAAGGTGCCACAAGAAAAAGCATGATGGTTTTGAAGAGGCCATAGATAGGATGGGTAACTCTACAAATGGATTCTTAAAAACCTAGGCTTACAATAGTAGCTTCTGCAAGACACAAGTTCATTTCTATCTCTGATAACAGCCTCAATACAAGGAGGAAGTCCAAGGAGATGTGTTGCTGTGATGTGTGCCACAGACACTGAGAGAATCAGAGACTCTGGCCTCTTTCTCTAGCCCCTGTAAGTGGCCCTCATTCACGTGTTCAAAACTGGGTCATCATTTTCATATGCAGGGGGATCGTTAGAAATAAGCTGCTTTCTGCTTTCTGTCCATATCACTTCTATTCACATGCTGACCATATCTTCATGGTATATGAGACACGTGAGGACTCCTCATATGGCTGCACTTCCCAATCAGAAATTATTGTCAATTGACCTAATGACTAGTCATTACTCAAAGGAGTACAATGTCATGAGAGATGGTGATCCCTTCTCCTACAAATGTAACTCTACAAGAATAATGGCAGTTGCTTTTCTTAGGCTGTTTCCTGTTGCTAATTACCACAGGTTGTGTGAACTATATAGAAGAGAGTTTTATTTGTCCCATGGCTTTTCTCTGAGGTTGAATGGGTTGCATTTGAAGAAAACGGGGTTGCATTTGATGATAACTTTTGGGCTGGCAGTGTCCCCAGTTATAGTGGGGTATCACTGTGCCCCAGAGACCTAGCCAAACTGAAATTTATAGCTGACTCATTTTTAAAAATAACACATTTATCCATTTATCTACCAATCAATCTATTAATTAAAGGAATGTATTAGTTCATTCATGAAGTCAAAGCCATAATTAGTTGTTAATGGTCCCATCTGGTCTCACCTCTCAGCATCTCATAATTTAGATTAAAATTCCATCTGTGTTTGCGAGGGACAATCATAATCAAACCATGGCAGTGGTGATGGGTATATGTTCTTTGATCTAAGTTTGGTTTCACAGAAGCAAAACTTAATCAATATCTGTACCTTCTTTATAAGTTCCATCTGTTGAGTGTTCATTATGTGCTAAAATATGAGCAGGAAATACTGATAGGAGTCCTAATGGGCCCTAATCTCAAGGAGTTCTAATTTTCCCAGTGAATATAATGAAGCCAATCAAATATCATTTGATTGGCTTCATTGTATTTTGATATAGGTTTGATATAGGGTGACAAACCCTATATCATAACAATTAGTGCAACAAGATCAATATCTGATATAATAATATATAGTTTACAGATAAGTAAACTGAGGCTGTCGTTTGCGCTAAAGTTGCAGCTATTAAATATTAAAGCTGGATATAGAGTCCTTCTTTGTGATTTATAAGAACAAGGGATTTTTAAGATTGTCATTCTGAATGTCATGAAGAGCCAGTTTGCACAAAATCTGAAAGAGAGTGAGAGGGAAAGAGAGAGTGTGTTGTAGATTCTAATCATAAAAAAAATAACTTTGAGAGCAATTGTTTATGAACTGTGTAGAAATAGGTCAATGCACAGCAGACCACACAAGATGGGGTTCTGAAGAAGAGAGGAAGCAGCCAGCTGTTACATTATTATTCTCATTATTCCTGCATCGAAGTCAATTTACAGTTACATAAGGCACCAATCTCTCCCGAGGCCATAGTGAACCAAAATAGCCAAAAATGACATTACACAGCCTCAGCATTCACTCCGTCTGCCAACTTTAGTTCCCCAAAAGTTCTGCCTGCCTTCGAAAATCTAACAACCTCAGAAAACAGACATTTAGCATGTGGGAAATATTTTTTAAAAATACTTAGAAAAGCAATTTTTGCAAGGAAGCCCCAAAACTGTTGTTTTGAGCAGTGGTGACAGCCCCATGCCAAATGTTTCACTTCCTTACACTATTTAGCAGGGGCATTGGTTTGGGCAGGTGCTCTGGTGTAGTTTAAGATTAATTAAATTCAGTTAATTCAGTGTTTCATCTAGGAAATCACAGAATTCATCCCCCCCCCCATCTTTAGAGGGTTATGTTACTTATAGGAACCATGGGAAAAGGAAATGGGGGAAGAAGTAACATCTAGGTCACAGTGTTTGTCAGATTTTGGGAGCACAGAACCTAGTCCTTTAAACAGGCTTTATGGGGTCTTATGCATTAGAAACAATCACTTGGTCAAGAAAACAGTTCAGGAAGACACAGTGAGTTATTTTTTTTATCAAGTTCACCAAAATAATGGAAAATCTATGTAAAATCTGATGCTGTTAGTAAAAAGTATAGTCTAGCCTAGTGGTGTGCACCCAATGGTGGTAGCCACCAGAGAGGTGAGGCAGGGGAATTCCATGAGTTCCAGAGTGGAAACCTGCATGGGCAGCATACTAAGATTGGCTCACAGAAATAATAAAGATTATAGAGAGTGATTGGGCAAATTATTCTTGCCTAAATGAAGAAATACTTCAGTAGAAACTTGAAATAGGCGATTTTCATTAACTACATAGCAAATGGGGAAGGGTTGTTAACAAAGAGTGATGAGGACAGAAGAGTGTGAAAGGCTGAATCTAGGCTCCCCGTTAGGGGTCCTAAGCAGAGGACTCCATCGACTAACTATACCATGTGCGATGACACAGTTGTCAGACATCATAATTTTCAACTTACAGTCTAAACATACATGTAAATTGCTGCTCTGAGCTGTCTTGAAACCTAGGTTTCAAAATGATGAGAAATGTAAAATCCTGAAGAGTGGAACTGAGTAATTTTCTTCCATCCTGGGCATTATTTTGGAGGAACAAGTTTAGAAACATCTCATGAATCTCTGCTGGTTCACGAAGATGCTTTTAAACTATTGTCCTGAAATAAATTACCCTTGTTGGAAATGGGAAAATCAGTTTTCTCCAATTATCAACCACACTCCAGGTCAAGCCCCATGCCCAGGAGTAGTTGGCCAACGCAAAACATAATCAATGCATGTGTGTGTGTGTGTGTGTGTGTTTTGTTTTGGTACTTTTGTCATGTTGAGTTTTTGTTTGTCTGAGCCTTTTCATTCTAGGTCTTTTTTGAGGAGACTTCATGAAGCATGAAGTTGGGTGAGTAGGGAGGTAGGAAGGTTCTGAGAAGAATTAGGAGAGAAGAAAGAATACGGTCAAAATATATGGTACGTTAAAAAATGTTTTAAATATTTGTACTTTTAAAGAAAATGGTAGAAAAGGTTTAAATTAGTAGGATAATTTACACAACTCTACACTCATTAATGGTAACCTCAGCAGCCTGTGGACAATGAGACAACACCACAGTGTAGAACGATTCTTGCGTGTAATATGGTGTCAATGAAACAGGTGTTAGTTATAATCCTCAGAGTTCCTCCACTAAGTAATCCACCAGACAGTCTCTGCTCCAAGCAAAGGATTGAAACACCAAACTACAGAGCATGCAAGAGCGAAATAGACACCTGTTGGGAGCGAAGACTGCCACAGGCTTGGCTTGGCTTGCTTCCTTTGCCAAGTGACCATTGCCTGCAGGTTAAGGCTTCTGACTGATAGTTCACTAAGTCGTAACCATAACACAGATAAGAGGGCATGTGACCAAAAACCATCTCCACACAGTTTAGTGACATAATTTGTTCCTCTGCTTCTCCAAATATCTAAATGGAAATCTCTAAATGTTGACTCACACCAAATGAAAATGTGCAGCACCATGGTACCTTAATATTACCCGATTTCCCTGAATATCTCATCAGGACAGGGCACAGAGTAATACACTCAGGATAACAAACATTTAAAAGATTTAAAAGTCTATGCGGTACATTAGTTTACTGCATTTGGATGTTAACAAAAAGGAAGATGATTTGAGTCCACCCAGGGATGACAGCCCTTCATTTGGGCCAGAAAGATGGCTCGGTGAATAAAGACACTTGCCACCAAGCCCGAGGACCTGAGTTTGATTCCAAAGACCCAGATGTTCCGAGGACCATTGATCATTTGTCAACCTAAATTTCTCCCTCCCTTTGTCCTCTCACCTCTGTATGCAGCCAGCTCCCCATCCTCCAACACACACACACACACACACACACACACACACACACACACACACAGAGAGAGAGAGAGAGAGAGAGAGAGAGAGAGAGAGAGAGAGAGAGAGAGAGAGAGAGAGAGAGAGAGGCACAGGCACACTTAAGTAACTTAAATAAATGCAATAATCCATCCCCATAAAAGACTACTAACATCATCAGTTTCTTTTGAGGTTCTAAGTCTGAGTTTCCCATAAGGACTGGAGTCTGACTCTGTGATTTGATTCCATAGAGATGCAATAGCTTTCAACTTTTCAATGGAGTGACAGTGACACATATTCAGTAAAAAACTTTCTTTCCAGGTTGGAGTTTCAGTTTCCCTGCTAGGGTACAGGGAATCGGTGTGGTCTTTCATGATGTTGACCGTTCCAGTGTTTTCTTGCTCCTTAGCTTGCATGGGGCTTGGAGTGGAACTTTTCATCCTCCGGTCCCACCTGAGCCAGTTTGCACACTGCATTTCCTCTTGGCTAAAGCTCTGCCTATCTTTCTGCAGCTGCCAAAGATGGGTATCTGTCATTTCTGTTCTGGATAGATATCAAGATCCTTGGGACCCCTCTAAGCTAAGTAAAAAAAAAAAATGAAGTGAGAGTCTGTACCCAAGATCATAGAGCTGGTGGAGGGTAGTGACAAAATGTTTTCCCTCCATAAATACAGTTCCTTTAGAACAAATACTTAAAAACTCCTCCTATTTAGGAGGCAAGTCCACCAGTGAAAGTGTCCCTCAAACTTGGAAAGTTTAACTCAAATTTCCCCTACCTGCTATGACTTCACTGTACTCAGACAGCTTCCTTCATCCGACTTTTCAGTCTTGAGCTTTAGTATTCCTTCCCTCACAACTCTGCTATACCTTAGACCCTTGATTCTGCAGACCACATCATTTTCACTTTAACTCCTGCAGTGCCAAGCCCATCATAAATATGGAATGAAAATGTACATAGCAGCATCCAATTTTCTATAACATGCTAGATCCTAAATACACACATGTCATGACAAACGTGTGTGAACATTCACTAACACCTAGTTTTTGAACACTGAGAATGTCCAGGGATTAATGTTTTATTTAGCTAATAAATAAATGAAGTGAGTTCTCAAATATCAGCTGGCTGACAAAAGGACCCTGACACACAGAACTCGTATTCAGATACATAGACATACCCAGAAGTGGAATCCAGCATGATCCAAGATGTATTTGCATGTTCAGTTATGTGAAAACTAGGTATTGCTAATTATACCAATTTAATATTTCTACCAAATCACCTATATTTGTTTCTAAAGACAGAATGTGTCAATACAGTCTAAGTTTTAAATATTATATACTCTAATTGGCCTCTGACAACTCACACTGAATAAATGATTCCTACAAGCAACCTTCTCCAAATTGATCGATGCTTTGAAAATTGAGTAGGACAATATCACAATAGTATTAACAACTGTTTTCCAAAACCATATATCATTCCAGACAAGAAACAAAGCAAGCCGGAAAACATACACCTTCTTAAAAATGTCTCAAAGGTAAATCTCAAACAATTGTGGCTGTGCCGTGGAACAAGTCACATACTACAGCTTGTTTTGCTATTGGGCATAGGCTCTGAAATCTTCCTTCCAGCTCATGGTGCACAGGTTAAAACTCTGCAATCTGATACATGAATGGTGTCTTGAAGGCAAGAGGGTCATCCTATTCACTATGGATTTACTTGGGAGCAGAGATAGGGAGTAACCAAATGTCAAGTGTCTGCTCCCCAAACAGACTCACCTCCTCAGGCACCAAGAATGGAAATGCACTTTTTCTTAGAATAGTATTTTTTCCAAGTCTGTCTTCCCAAAAATAAGGCTGTCAGTTTCTCCAAACATCATATCATACAGAAACATTCTCTCTTTCTCCCACTCTGTCTCTCTCTCTCTGTCTCTCTGTCTCTGTTTCTCTGTCTCTGTATCTCTCCCTCTCTCTCTCTCTCTCTCTCTCTCTCTCTCTCTCTCTCTCTCTCTCACACACACACACACACACACACACACACACACATACACACATATGAATGACTTGACAGTGGATTCATAACATTATTTTTATTCATCTTAAGAATTCATGGGTAGCCGGGCGTTGGTGGCGCACGCCTTTAATCCCAGCACTCGGGAGGCAGAGGCAGGCGGATTTCTGTGAGTTCGAGGCCAGCCTGGGCTACCAAGTGAGCTCCAGGAAAGGCGCAAAGCTACACAGAGAAACCCTGTCTCGAAAAACCAAAAAAAAAAAAAAAAAAAAAAAGAATTCATGGGGGCTGGAAAGATAGAAAGTGCTTTTCCTTCTCCAGAGGACTATAATTAAATTGTAGTATGCATGGGTGGTGGCTCACAATAGCTTATAATTCTAGCTCCTCAGCTCAAAGGAATCCAATGTGTGTATGTTTGTGTATGAATGTGTTTAAGAAATTCATTTTTTAAACAAAAAATTATAAATCAGTTAAAAGAATTTCTAAGCACAACAACTGAGTCTCTTGGTCTGTTTCAAAATCAGGCACAATCTCCATAGCTTATCTTTGTAGAAGATACAACATGAGAATAAGACCATGCCAACTCCCTCCTAGAAACTGAAGGAAGCTACTATACTGGGAAATAGCCAAAACTTTACTTATGACGTTTTAGTACATTTCATTGTGTAGTAGAATACTGAATCCATATTACTTCTAAAATATTTGAATTCTGCCAATTGAAGGATAATTCTGAGAAAAAATTAATAATTTTCTTAAATTACTTATTCTGGTTGGATAATTTTGACAGCTTGCATTTTGAAAGTCAACAAACCAAAAATGTTTGCATTTTGTTAAGGGGTAGAACTTAGCTATTTTTCAGCTGATGGGGACCCATTTTCCCAGACTCAGTCTGTGCATTTGGAATTTATGAGACAGAAGGGAGCCTGACCTTCAGACTTACAGATTCTTGCTTTAGTCACTGTATGCATTTTCTTTGTGTATCTTTATAGGTGTCATGTCCTAGAACTTGAAATAAAAACAATCAATGAAATTCACTTCTTTATACATTTCACAACCATTCAGCAAGTGATTTTCAAGGCCTGAAAATCCTGTATCCTTATTGCTATTCTTTGGAGATTTTTTTTCCCATTCTGTGGTTTATCTGTATCTTTTCTCTAGATTGTTTCTAAGGTGTCATATTTAAAATCATGCACAGGAGAGTTTTTTAAAACCATGACAATAATGATCCTGAGAAACAGTTGAGAAGTCATAACACAGGAGATGGGTCAAATGTCAGTTTGTGTATATTGTAAAAAGCATTGACTTTTTATAATCAAACCTAAGCCTGAGTGCTGTGGGGTATCTTTCTGTATGCTATGAATATATGCTGTTCCAATTGGTTAGTAAATAAAACTGTTTTGGCCTATGGCAAGAAAGCTTACAGTTAGGCAGGCAATCCAAGTGGAGACACAGAGAGAAGAAGGGCGGAATCTGGGGAGATGCCTACCCACCAAGATGCCAGTAGACCAATAATGCCACGGCCATGTAGTAAAACAGATTAATAAAAATAGGTTAATTTTAGATGAAAGAGCTAGCTAGCAAAAAGCCTGCCATAGGCCATACAGTTTATAAATAATATTAAGCTTCTGAATGATTATTTTATAAGTGGACGTGGGACCCTGGGGCCAGGCAGGACTGCAGGGTGGGCGGGACCAGAGAAACCTTCCAGCTACACCTGAGGAAAGAGAGGAATTTTGTGTAGCTTCATAAGTCATAAGATACATGTAGTACTCCAGACAGGAAGGCCTAGATGCAAGAGGCATTACAATGATGTAATAGTAAGAAAGAAGATGTATGGGTGATGACCATATACAGAGAGAGCTAGCTTAAAAATGGGGAAGCTAGTATTTTGAAATCCATACTGTGTATGTTTCTTTGTGTATCTGTGTATATATAAATATATTCTCACAAAAATTATTTCAAGTAAGCATGCTAAAGGCTAACAGGATGAACTAATAGTTTAATGCCAACTTCAATGACATAGTGAGTTTGAGGCCAACCTGGGTTATATGAGACCCTGTCTCAAAAAGTGAGAAAAGACTCTATGGAACCAATCATAGAGATTAACTATAGATATGTAGATGATGAAGAAAATATCAGAAACCGAACTTTGTTTTTAAGTTTATATGTGTATGAACTAGCCAGAGAGTGAGAGAGAGAGAAGAGAAGACTTGTTGGTGCTGGCATTCTTTTTTAATTACCCCAGAGAAAGATTGCTTAGTTAAAAATGCTAGACTTTATATACTAACCTTTTCTTTGGCATGTCCACAATAAGTTGTCATTAATTTACCCAATTAAAAGCACCAGTGCATGGTAAGATCATTCTAAATGAATAGAAATGTCAGAGAGAGGACTACTTAGAAGAAAATATATGCTTCTGTTCATTCAAGTCCATGTAATATAAAAGTTGCTGGGTACTAGGCTCCTAAAAGAAGAAACTACTAACTCTACTAAAGATTCTTCTAAAAGTATTAATGAATGTAGTCATTAAAAGTAGTCAGTCCAGCATTTAAATTGGTAATGTGACCACTAAATTAGTCTTCCTACTATGTAAAGTTGCCTTTGATCCTTTTTTGCTTTTGTTTTCTTAACTAATATTATGCTAGTGGCTAGTCAACTAAGACTTGCACACACTGACCAAGTTTTACAAACAGGACTACATCCTTAGTTCTGAATGTTGTTGGGACTATAATAATATCTAGAAGATGACACACAGAAAATTACATTTACTTCTATAATATCATATTTTCTACTTTTGGTATTACTGTAAGTTTCTTGAGATTGTTTTGACATTTTTCTTCATAAGAATCATTTTGCAGAATGCCAACAGATCCATAATCTATCACCCTGAACAAAATTCTACTCCAAATGGATCAAAAATCTCAATATAAAATCAGGTATTACTGAACCAGATAGAAGAGAAAGTGGGGTGCAGCCTTAAACTCAATGATGCAGGAGAAGAATTTCTGAATAGAGCATCACTAATGCAGGCACTAAGAACAACAATGATAAATGGGATCTCATGAAATGGAAAAGGTTCTATAAGGCAAAGGACACCGTTATTCAGACAAAGTGGCAGCCTCCAGAATGGGAAAAGATTTTTACCAACTCTATATCCAATAAAGGTATAATATTCAAAATACAAGAGTCCAAGAAATGATATCAAAAATCCAAGTAACTCACTTCAAAAATGGGGTACAGATCTAAGCATAATTCTCAACAGAATTATCTCAAATGGCTTGCAACCACTTAAGGAGATATTCAACATCCTTAGACATCAGGGAAATGCAAACAGAACTACACAGAGATTTCAACTTACACCTGTCAGAATGGCTAAGATAAGTAGGACAAGTGATAGCTCATGACGGTGAGGATGTGGAGCAAGGAGAACACTGCTCCATTGCTGGTGGGAGTTCAAACTTGTACAGACACTGTGCAAATCAATGTGGCTGTTCCTCAGGAAGGTGGAATTGATCTACCTCAAGATCCAACTATACCACTGTATCACTCTTGGATATACCTAAGGAACACTTCATCCTACCACAGGGATACTTGTTCAACATTGCTGCTCTATTCATGATAGCAGAAATTGGAAACAACCTAGATACCTCTCAATAGAATAATGGATAAAAATAATGTGGTACATTTACACATGGAGTATTACTCAGCTCTCAAAAATAATGATATGTCTTTAATCCCAGCACTTGGGAGGCAGAGACAGGTGGATCTCTGTGAGTTGAGGCCAGCCTGGTCTATAAAGTGAGTTCCAGGACTACTAAGACTGTTACATTTCATGATAAATAGATAATGCTTTACCAGGATTTGCTCAATATTCATAGCAATATTTTGTTTCTCCTCTTTAGAGAAATAAAGTTAGGGCATTGAGAAGATAAGAAATTTTCCAAAGTTCTTTGAATAATAGAATTGATACTAAGCCTTGGCATGCAGATCTATTAAACTTTCAACTCCAATCATTTGCTATAGAACTTTTTGTTCAGATTAACTGTGGACTTGGATCACATTACTGTGTTGAAGTTGGCTAGTGTTTTCTCTAAGAAGCAGATGTGCCTTGTGTCATACTATTTTTTAAGGGATATTGTTATATTGGTTATTTGAAACTGGCACTGGTGAGATTGTTTATACCATGGAAATAAGCAAACACAACAGATCAACCTCTTGTTTTCCTCTTTTTGAGTTGGTATTTACACATCCCTGGAGACTGTTTTTCAAATTTGGCAATCCATGAGTTATGAAATAAAGAAACCACTCTTAGGTTTGGTTCACAAGACCAACCTAACAGACTAGACTCAATCAGCTGCTGGTTATTTTTGTTAAATAGAAGCTGGCAAACCCAGCGTTTACCATGTAGAAATGAGAACTCGCTTACTCGAGGGCTGTATGTGGTCTAATATGGCACTTACCTAGATGAAAAGAGTGACTGTGGCTATCAAGAAAGTTCCTGGACACATCATTTCAGTAGATCTACTCAACTTCTACTAGATAAAGCACCAACAGTGATTGCCTTACACTGACAATGTGATTCTCCCTTCTCCTCTGATACTTCTGGGATTTTGCATTGTAGATGCTTGCCGATGCTCACTTGGCAAACATATAGAGAATTAAGCTTGAAATAAATCTCCATCAACAGATAATGGCAAGAAACACATTCTGTTTTCATTAGAACTTGACCTCACAAATACAAAATGCATTCTCTACTGCTCAGAAGGTCCCTCTGGCAATGTGCTTCACACATCCGTAGCAACAATCTATTCAGCAATTAATCTTTGTATTGCCTTGCATTCCATCCCATAGCCTACTGTTCTCCTGTCTCTCACCTTCTTTTCTGGAACAACTTCCTCCACATCAGCCATTTTTACATGTTCTGCTTTTGTAGACACTATGAGCAAACATCTTTCCTTTTTAGAATTTTCATTACTCAAACAATGAAGTCTAAATCTGAACCAAGAATGAGACACAGGTTCATTCTTTCTAGTGTCTGACATATGCAGTACCCTTAAGAAGGCTTGGTTCTTTCAAGCATCTGAAATTCTACCAAAAAAAATGACTATTACACAAATAAGTATATAAATATTTCATTTTTCTCTAATAAATATTACAAGGGATACTAGTCAATTTATTTCAGTTCTGTGCTATGTGAAACCCAGTGATGCACTTCTTTAGTGGCCTTGAAATGCTTCTTTCCACAGAGTGGGACCCTGGCATCCCTTGCCTAAGGCAACAAATAGTCAGCATTAAAATCATAATCACCACACTAGGGTGGCATAGGTCATCCCATAAATACCCATTCTGAGATCACAGCAGCCAATCACAACTGCGCAATCATAAAAAAGAAACAAACCCCGCTACTCAGTGAAATTTCCCTGTGGAAAATACAAATCCCCAATTACTACCCAACATGTGCAAGATATAAAGCCTTACTGAGAGCTGAAGATCTGCATGATATTTTACAAATTACCAGGCTCACAGCATGCTGCGTGGAGATTCAGGACCAGAAAAGGCAGGGAGAAAAGAGAAGAAGAAACCCCACTGTGGTTGCTTTCAAAATCTGGTCAAGTAACTTAAAAAAAATGTCTCTTTCCCCCTGGATTTTCCTGTTGACAGACTGCAAGGGTGCTGCTGCTGATGGTGCTGAAGTGCAATCAGTCTAATTGCCTTAGATGTCTGGTTTTAGGTTTCACTGTTTCTTCATTTTTTTTTCCTCCTGTGGCCTTTTCAATGATAAAGGCATTTAGGAGTCCAGAATAAGAAAAAAATGAAAAATATTGATCTTCTAAACTCTCATATTGGTTTCAGTCAACACTATTTTGGGGTAAAAGAGAACAATGATGCTACAACTTGAATAGACTATGGTGTTCTAGAGAGCCCTCATCCCAGAGACAAATACAACCTTTGCTTTAACCAGTGATCTCAATGAATGTTATTGAATATTTAAAATTATGAGGCAAAGTGACAGGCTTTGAGAATATAACACATAAGCACATTTTTTTGCCATCCACATTTACGTTATAATAAATGGAATATTGATAGTGACTATACAATTATATGACATAATTTTGAATCTCAAGTTTTTTCACAGGCCTATGAGCCTATCTGCTTGTGAGCAATGTGCTTGGAAGGAGTTTAAGCAGAATAACACACTGACAGGTGGAATGCTAGCATGGTATCAGACCTTAGAAATACTCTCACAGATTTGTTTCATTTCAAAGTGAAGACATTTCCCACAGAGGTGAAGCAACTGTTCAAAGATACAATTAAGCAAGTGCAATTAGGAAATTGCTGTTGGTACAACGCTGGTTCTCCTCAAGTCACCCATAGTCACCAGGTACCTTGTGTGCACTGAATTCGTTCATTGAGTGGTTAGTGATGAAAACAGCAAAGATTGTTGTCTGCCATTGGGCATTTCAGAGGCAGTACTTACAACATGTGGTAATTAATATTCTAGATGAAAACAAACAAATTGAACACACCTCTATAATTTTGAGCTTTGGACTCACGAGCCTTACACTTAAGTGAGGAGGCATTTCTGAGCACATGAGCAGAGAACTGAAGAATGTGGACAAAGAAGTAAGTGGGGCAAGAAGGGCAGGGCCAGACAGGAAAAGTAAAGTAAGTTTGGGAGTGGATGGATTTCTAGCGTTGGTCGCAAACGTCGTACAGATGTATAGCCAGGAGACTTAAAGTATCAGAAATGCATTTTCTCATAGTTGTGCAGCCCAAAGCTTTAAAGACAAATGGTTGGCATGGTTGATTGTGTTCTTGGGGCTCAGGAGGGAAAAAAGGTGGCCCCAAGCTTCTTTCTGCACATTGCAAAGCATTTCTGGACATTGCAGGTAATCTTGGATGTTCACCTCTTTTCTGTGATGTATAATCCCCACCTCTGTTTCCATTGTCCCTGTTCATCTCTTACCCAAATGCCTCTCCCTAAAACGACACCAGTCTTTGTATATATCGTCCTGGTATGACCTCATTTTAACCTGAGAAAATCCTGTTTTTGAAAAGTAACACTTACAGGAGGTAGTATGTAATTAAACCCACTTCATGGGAGAAGGAGAAAGCCTTGAAGATGCATATGCAAAGCACCTGAAACAAAACTGAAGGTCACCCCTCTACTGAAGGTAAAGGAAACTAGAAATGTCAAGTGCAGAGTGAGGGTCCGGTGCTAGGTGGATGGGCCTGACCGGGCACATTGAACGTTTGCTTTTCACCCTGAGAAAAATGGGCAGCTGGTGGAGGGTTGGAAGAAGGAAGCAGCAGAGCTGAATTAATAGGTTAAAGGGCTTTCAGGCTGCAGTGCAGGTACAAAAGGAACTTCAAGAACTTAAGGCCTTAATGGACATAGCCTGAGGGTAGGCAATAGATCTGAAAAATGTGTTCTGCAAAGTCATGGTAACATTATGTCCAAATCTCTGCATGATTGAAATAAGTGGGAGCTAGTACTGTAACCTTTTATCTCTTTGCAAAGAACAGCAGTGAATACAGAGACTCAGCAGACTGAGAATAAGGGATTGGTGAAGGCTAAGCTTTAGAAAGGACATCTATGGTGCCATTCTAAAGCTCAGAGAAAATTACAGAACAGAAGAGTAGGTAAGAAATATCCATGAGCCAGAGGTAGGGTGAAGAGTGTGAAAAGTCATTCTTTCATACTTACTACAGCCATTATAATAATGAACACACAACAACAGCTACTTATGACCTGTACAAACTCACCCTGTCAGCAATCAATCATGGAAGGGAAGCGAGTCGATGTGGTCTTAACCCTTACAGCTGACCATTTGGCTATTGATAGATTGTTGGATATGGGGAGAAATGGGAGGGAATAGCTGGTGACATTGGCCAGATGTGTTATAGAAAAGTGTCAAATAACAAGCTAAATTAATTCAGTTGCCAGCATCTCCATGAAAGCTTGTACCTCCCTGTAACAAAAGTTTCATGGGATCTGATCCGTTCTTCTGGACTCTGCAGACATTCGCATGCATATGCTACACTTACATACATGCAGGCATAACATACACACACATACACATAAAATAAAAATAAATCCTTAAACAAGTAAAACAAATTTTTTATTTTGATGTTATGCCTATAACTCCTTACCTTCTATATATCAACATCAAATGTTATATATGACTTCATAACTTCTGGATTGGAGTAATAATTTATGATAATATGAAACCTATTCAAGTAAGAACAGGGATCAAACAGGGATCTAGCTAAAACAATATATTTTATAAATAAAATAAGAAAATAGGATTACAAATCTTCCTTTAAAACCACCTCTTAAGCTGGGTGGTGGTGGGGCACACCTTTAATCCCAGCACTGGGGAGGCAGAGCCAGGTAGATCTCTGAGTTCAAGGCCAGCCTGGTCTACAGAGTGAGATCCAGGACAGGCACCAAAACTACACAGAGAAACCCTGTCTTGAAAACAAACAAACAAACAAACAAAGAAACAAAGCCAAAACCACGTCTTAGATATGGCCATCCATTCATGTAAGTCCAAAGCCTCCCTTAACTCCAGGAATAATCCATGGCTACTAGAGAGTAAGTTAAAATGCTTTCATGTGTCTAAAAAATGTATTGTTGATATAACTTAAGAGTCTTGTTGATATTTCCTTTCAAGATAAAAGTGAATAAAAACATCTAATATGCATAGACTACATATTATTTTATTGAAGCCCCAAAGCAACCACAAGAAATGGTTTCTATTGCTATTGAAGTTCTATAAATTAAAACAAAACAACAACAACAACAAAAAATCCGAAGCACAAAATAGTTAAGAATTTGCCCCAGGACACCAGAGTGGAAGAGCAGGATCCAGGGTGGGAATCTTTGTCATCCAACTACAGAGCTCATGATGAAAGACTGGAGCAGCTCTGAAAAAGCTGACAAATAAAGCTTGAGAATTTGGAGATATAATTTATATGAATTAATTGATTGATGGATTGATGGATTGATTGATGGACTGACTGATTATTTGATTGTGTGTGTGTCTGAGTCTTTGTCTGTCTGTCTGTCTTTCCCCTCCCATGTGCATGTCTCAGCATGCATGTGGTCAAAGAACAACTATGAGTCTTCTCTCTCCTTCCACACTGTGGGTTCAGGGGATCAAGCCCAGGTTACTAAGCTTGGCATCAAGCATCCACTAAGCCAAAGTTGTAGCTGCATAAAAATCCCCAGAAGATTAAAAAACAAATTTAGTAAAAAGATAGAGAGGTCAAATTGAAATACAGGATCTTTTTCAGACCTTATGTGGACATTCAGGTACAACAGTGACATGGAATTTTCCCTACAACGAACAACAGTCTCCTGACTCTTGGGGAAACGATATTTGGTTTATTTCAAGATGGCTATGTGTTAGGCATGCCTTGTTTGGGGAAAGCAAAAGCTTTCATTCCAGAGACTATGGTCACAGAAGCTGGTACTTGGTGCTCAAGCATGGGTCCTTAACTACAGAACTGATCTGTTTGACTCCCTTTCATCTGCTTTTCCAAAGAGCCAATCAACAAGTTACTGCTTTGAGAGTCACTTTGATGTATCAATTAATCTAATTAAATCAAATGAATTAGAAATGACTAATCCAGTACTTCAATTAATAGGGATGTGTGGACAACACAGTAAGAAATATACTTACTAACCTTTTTTTTTTTGCGTATAGTTTGCATAAAGGCAATAGAAATACTTCACAATACACAAATTCCATCTAAGTTTTGGTATTGAAAAATACATTGAACTACCCCAGATATACAAACATTCACTATATAAAATTTTCATTTATTTCTACTTCTCTAATTTCTCCTTCCTATAATTTCAACTAGTTCTATAGATGCAGATAAGAACAGGAAAAATCTATTAAACAAAAGAAGTACATAAGTTAATGGTAATGTATTGGACATGCAATTTAAATTGGAAAAGCAACTTAAATGCAAAGCAATTACTGACACTTTTAATATTAGCCAGACTAATAAAGCAGCAATTAGATCTCATTATATGGCTATAAAATTGGTTTGCAATAGATTGATTGCACCAAATGTTTCTACTGGTTTTTGATGGCCTTATGGACAGGAGCTTTATTATCTTATTTTGTTTGAAGAAGGAAAATTCTAATAGTTACAGTGTATCTCTGAGTCCTTTTCAAGTTAACCACAAAGATGAAACAAACAAATAACAACACAAGATAAGAAAGAAAAATACCAAAGACCCTATGTACTGATGTGTATTTACTTTTCCTAAGGGATGATCACTTGTTTTAGAATCAACTTGACAGAAGCAATTCTTTGAACTCATAGCTGGTTGTCTGTTTGTGTACTCATTCTAGAGTGTACTCATGTGCAATGGTGAATCGATTTCCTCAATCACATGATCAAATAACTATCTGGAAATTCCCAGGGTCAGGTACCATGATCCTAAAGGACAAGAAAATCCTGCATATATCTGCTTCTCTCAAATACCCTGCTTTCCTTTCAAGACAGCAACACCCAAAATGGTAAAATTAACTGATTTGTTAGTAAATAGAGAGAGAGCAAAACATCAGGCCTGCCAGAGCCACGAAGTTCTGAGAAACATTTTTTTTCTATCCAAGGTAGTTAGCCTGACAAAGGCCCGCATTTCCAGATCCCTCCCCCTTCCCCTTTGCACCAATTAGATTAGCCAATCACATCAGATTAACAAACCAAGCTCCAGCCAATGGAAGGAGAGGCAGTTACCATCTAATTCAGGGATCAAAGACAGACCATTTTGACCAAGTGTGCTGCTTGTTAGCCTAGTCTGGGTTCTGGCACAACCCTCTTTACAAACAGTGATTCCCTTACCAAATGACCTTAGCTTTGTTCATGTGTGCCTTTGTGCAATACTGAGATTGTTCTTTTCCAACAGAGTAGCTGGGACAGGATTCCCAAAGCCCTTCTCAAGAGAAAGATTTTGAAATCATTTCTTGCTCTAGAACTCCCTAGAGTGACTGCTTTCTTCTGAAGCCCCGTCCCCTTCCCTGTTCATCTCCCCCCGTCCTGTTCCCAACTTGAAGCATACTTGAAGCAAAGCACAGGTTTATGGGCTTCTGGCCCAGCTCTATTTCTACAGAATATGACCTGAAAGGAGGCTCTTTTATTGATTCTTTGAAGCATTTGTCATTCCCTATTTCCTCCACAATGTCAGCATTGCACATGGGCCCCTTAGAAAATAGGTCGCATTTCCCAGTGTACTTTAAAGGTCAGTGTGATCTATTGCTACACACAAAACTCATGTCCACATGGATCAGAGACCTCAACAAAAATCCAGCTACACTGAACCTGATAGAAGAGAAAGTGGGAAGTAGCCTTGAATGCATTGGCACAGGAGATCACTTCCAAAATATAACACCAGTAGCACAGACACTTGGAGCAACAATTAATAAATGGGACCTCCTGAAACTGAAAAGCTTCTGTAAGGCAGAGGACACAGTCAATAAGACAAAACAGCAGCCTACAGAATGGGAAAATATCTTCACCAACCCAATATCTAACAAAGGGCTGGTCTCCAAAATATGTAAAGAACTCAAGAAACTAGACATCAAAAATATCAAATAATCCAATTAAAAATGAGGTACAGGTCTAACAGAGAATTCTCAACAGAAGAATCTGAAATGGCTGAAAGTCATTTAAGGAACTGCTTAACATCCTTAGCCATCAAGGAAATGCAAATCAAAATGACTCTGAGATACCATCTTATACCTGTCAGAATGGCTAAGATGAAAAACATTGATGACAGCTTATGTTAGAGAAGATGTGGAGCAAGGGGAACACTCCTCCACTGTTGATAGGAGTGCAAGCTTGTATGGACACTTTGGAAATTAGTATGGTGATTTCTCAGAAAATTTTGAATCAATCTACTTCAAGAACCAGCAATACCACTCTTGGGCTAATATACCCAATTCATGCTCAATCATACCAAAAGGGCACATTCTCAACTATGTTCATAGCAGCATTATTCATAATATCCAGAACCTGGAAGCAACCTAGATGCCCCTCAACCAAGGAATGAATAAAGAAAATGTGGTACATTTACACAATGGAGTATTACCCAGTGCTAAACATCAATGATACTATGAAATTTCTTAGCAAATGGATGGAACTAGAAAAAAAATCATCCTGAATGAGGTAACCCAGACCCAGAAAGACAAACATGGTATGTAATCACTCAAAATGGATACTATATGTAAAGCAAAGGATAACCAGGCTACAAACCACAACCCCAGAAAAGCTAAGTAAGAAGAGGACCCTAAGAGGGACATGCATGAATCATTGTAAGAAGGGGAAATAGATAAGATCTTCAGGGTAAACTGGAGGTGAAGAGGGGATAAGAGAGGGAGTAGGGGATGAGAACATGAAGGAACAGGATGGTTGAGTTGGGGGAAGAATGGAGAGGGAGAGCAATGAAAGCGATATCATGACAGAGGAAACAATTATGGGGCTAGGGAGAAATCTGATGTTAGGGAGATTCCAAGGAATATACAAGGATGCCCTCTGCTAAGACTCCTAGCAATAGTGGAGAAGGTGCCTGGACTGGCCTTCTCCTGTAATCAGATTGGTAACTACACTAATTGTCATCCTAGAACATTCATCCAGTAACTGGTGGAAGCAGATGCAAAGGTCCACAGCCAAGCACTGAGCTGAGCTCCTGGAGTCCAGTAGAAGAAAGGGAGGAAGGATTACATGAGCAAAAGGGGTTCAAGATCATGATGGGGAAACCCATAGAGATAGCTGACCTGAACTGGGAGGAGCTCATGGACTCTGGAATGACAGCTAGGGAGCCAGCAGAGAAGCGAACTAGGCTCTCTGAATGTGAACGACAGTTGTATGGCTTGGTCTATTTGTGGGACCAGGACTTCTCCTTGGGTCATGAACTGGCATTTTAGAGTCTATTCCCTATGGTGGGATACCTTGCTCAGCCTTGATGCAGAAGGTAGGGGTTTGGTCCTGCCTCAATTTGATATGTCAGGCTTTGTTGACTCCCCATGGGAGACCTTACCCTTTCTGAGGAGTGGTTGGGGGGAGATGGGAGGGAAGAGGGGGGAGCAGGAGAAGGAGAAGGAGGGGGAACTGTGATTGGTATGTAAAATGAAAAAAATTTAAAATAAAGAAAATTGAACAATTTTTGTTGTTTGTTTTGTTGTTTTTTAAGTAGGAAATAAAAACAGACTTGGGACCTTCAGAAATCAGTTTTCTTGTGATCTGCTCTTCTGCTGAGAATGGGGCCGTCAACATCCTAAGTCAAAAGAGATGGAGAGTTCATCTTAAAGACAGCAGTAGAAGCATGGTGGGACAGTGGTCAGGTTCCCGAGACTTTCATAAAACTCAACAACTAAGCAGATTTGGAATGAATACCTCCAGAAGTTTACACAACAGAAAATAAATGTTGTTTCCTTTAAACCACTGATATTTGGGGTTTCCCAATGGTGGAATGTAATTCTGACTTATTTACGACAGATCTAGAACTGTTTGAATTACGTTAGTTCTTCTGATCTGGTCAACAGACCCAACATAACCAAAACCATGCAGGGTGGGGGTGGGGGAAGAACTCAAAGGAGGACAAACAATGCACATTGCAAATGATTCAGCGATCAGGGAAGTAGAGTCTGTTACTCACCAGCCAAAAGAAGTTACCATGTGGATGGCAACTTAATCATACTGACTGAGCTGTGTGTTCTAACTGGAGGACTTTACCTCAGCAGCGTAGCTTACACTCACATCTTGCAAAGTTGATTGTACTATGTTCTGTAATATACTGTGTGTATGTATGCACATATTCTATTATTAAAATCTGAAAATCATAAATGTTATTCATATATACTGATGCTAAAAAATGTTTTCAATTGTACTTTA
The DNA here is from genome assembly GCF_049852395.1 of Peromyscus maniculatus bairdii. NCBI lineage: Eukaryota > Metazoa > Chordata > Mammalia > Rodentia > Cricetidae > Peromyscus > Peromyscus maniculatus. Next base: position 56,696,949 of record NC_134872.1, on the reverse strand, counting down.
TACTGTTTTGTCTTTTATTTTTTGCTAATGTAAATGCAAAGTGAATATTTAGGTTTACATTTTTTTAGTTCTAAATAACTGAACTATAAAGTTTACAGATGGATGCCCCAGATATGTGGGACAATAGAGATGAATCTGTAATGATTTGTGTGTGAGGGTAGAGGTCCTTTCTAAAGTGCAATTGACTCATAGAAATTGATTGTTAGTTGTATAAGAACACATTTGATGACACATGACTCCTGTAGTCTCAGAAAGCTGTACTTCTCAGACCTGACATTTTAAAGGGAAGTTTCTATGCCTTCTTCAAGGATCTGGAGGACAACTCTCAACACTTGCTGGTAAATACTGGCCTCAAACAAACCATGGCCCCAGTTCCTTTGTACAAGAATAGACTTAGCTGTTTGTTTATTTGTGGGGAGAATAAAATGACTGAAATGACTCATGTGTCTTTTTGATTCAGTAGTTATTTATTATTTTAAGAATTATGTCTCAAGTATGTTCTAATCAACATTCTATGGAATTCTCTTTTCCTTACAAAATGAACCCAATCAAAAACATTGAACACCCACTGTATCCAGTATTCCATTGCATTAAAAAATATTTTACTGTTTTCTTTAACATTCCAATAATTGTGTTAACATTAATGGAAGACAGTGGAAATTTCACCATGTATAGTAAATAAATCTACTTGTCACATTTTTCTTTTCAATGAATTTTTCTCATAAGTTTCAAAATTCTATTTGATCTTTATATTGAACAGCTGTTGTGACCTGTGGAAAACTTTGTAACTGGATTTGTCTTCAACATGTCAACAAAAGTCTCTGCTGCCTTCTTTTGGACTTTTGAGCTGTTTCCTATGTGAGAATTAATAAGTTTTTTAATCAATTCCATGATCTCTGGTTTATCCATATTTTGTGTTATATCTCAAGAGATGTGTTTTAGTTCAAATAATAACTGTTATTTATTGTGTTTATGTAAGTAATATCTCCCTTTTTCCTATTATGTATTTCTTTCATTTGCCTAACATATCTCTAAGTTACATGGAATATTAATAAGAAATTGAAGGACAATTTTATTCTCAAATCAAATAAAAATCTTGCTTGAGAGATAAACAGGATTTTATACTTAGTCAAAGATGATTACATCAAATACTTTTGTCCAGTTTGCAAATAGCACTGCTCTGCAGGTAGGAAGAGTATGAAACTATATTTTAATAAATTCAAATTTTACAAAAAAGTAGATTCTATTTTATTGGAAAATACATATACAAAAGGACCAGTCAGAAATATGCCAAAATTATAATCATTATAGCTATGCATATTCAATGTGCTGAATTTTTATTTTCTTCTTTTGTTTGCTACATTTCCTGATTTTTCTACAATGCATTTACAGTGAATTCTTATTGGAATCTTCCATTAAAAAAGAAAGATACTGAAAAAATTGGAGATAATTGGAGATTATGAGAGGAAGGGCCTGTCAGAGATGGTTAGATTATTTGGTGTCTTGAAGAAAGGCTGTAAACGCTTAAAGAGATGATCAGTGATCTCTGCATCATAGGTAGGCAAAGCTGTGTAAAATAAATAAATCAATCAATGAAAAGGCCCAGGCTCAACAGATAGTTATTAAAGGGTCTTCTGCTACAGAAGGACCCCAGATTACAGAACGCCTCCTGTGGAGAGAGACCCTGTGGCAGGGCATACCTGTCCCCTGAACAAGTTGAGCCCTAGAGGCATGGAGGGTGGCAGCCACAGAAACTTAAAAGGGAAGGAAAGGCTCTCCAGCCACCGCTTTGCCCACCCGATACTAATGTGCTCCTGTCCTCCTCCATCTTCCTCCCTCCTCACCTGCAGAGCTTCGGCCTTGGAAAGGAAAAGATTCTTATTAAAACTGTTCAAAAGGCAGAGAATGCCTGCAACAAAGTAACTGTAACTGTAAAATGTCCTGAAATGCCAATTAGACATTGCAATACTGGAGTTTTATTACAACTAACTCCTCCTTAATTATCAATCAATGAATTCTGCTGGAAAAAAAAAGCTCCATATTCTCTGTTGGGAAATTGATGCTAATTATTTTCTGTTAATTAAGTCTGTTCTGGAATTCAGATGTGCCATACTTCAATTAAAAGATTGACACATCAATGCTAACATAATGTTCAGTGGCCCCTTCTAAAGTCTTTATAAGCAGTGATAATAAATTAGGGCCTGTTATTTTAAACCTCTTGAATAATCATGGCTTTATCTGCAAACGTAAAATGTATGCATAGGCAATAATATGTATACTTTAATATGTTACATAATAGCCTTGCCAATATTTAAGGAAGAGCTGTTTGAAATTTTGTGGCTGTTTTATGACTTTATTAGATGAAAAATTAAATACAGTATTTATAAAAGTATTTGCCCATGGCAGAAAAATTAGGTATAGGATGGTTATGTTTTCTAGGTTCTCTGATATCCAAAGAAGTACATTTCAGGAAATTGTGAGTCAAAGCAACTACTTAACAATTATTTCATCAAATTATGGTTTTCATTGCATATCGTTCTTCTTCCTATAAAGCTTAAAATACAGTAACTTTAAATTTGTAGTTCCTAACCTTTCCCTTATTCTTCAGAGTAAACAAGATTGACTACACAATGGTTCTTATGAGGGACCAGACCATTTGGCTTCGACACACACGGCCCAGGACAGAGTCTCAAAAGGTCCACCACCAACGATGATGAACAGAGTGACTTTCCCAAGCCCCAGAACTGTGAGCAATAACTTGGTTATTTCAGGCTATTTAGCTTTTCCATGGCATTCTATTATAGCAGCCCAAATGAACTAGGCTGCTTATCCACTCACATCTTGATACCTTCCTCAAAAGAGGGAAGAAACTGTGGGCCAAGTACCACAGGACTGCAGAAGGATGGAAGATGCAAGGAGACTGTCGGTGACTATTTGGGATAGTCAAACAACGTAAGTGAACTTACGGCTTTCATGGTTTGATGGTTACTAATGTGAAAGCTATGGTTGCAAGTATTTTGAGTTAATGATTGGTACATGCTGAACTGACCACACTCCCTTGCCGGGGCTCTATCTCAACCGTGTTACTCTTTATAGCCTTTGTCATACCATACTGTGATAATCCACCAAGTTAAGCTCCCTACCACAGTGGCAGTTCCTCTAGGGTGGAAAGCGTGATTCGCTTATAGTAGAAAGACTGAATCAATGCCAGCTCATAAGACCCGGCATAATATTGTTTGGAATCTGTATGGACCTTTGAACTGCCTTAATCCCGAAGCCTACCTCTTCCATTAATTTAGAGAATGAGCCACATGCTAAAAAAAAGAAAAAAAAAAAAAAAGAAAGAAAAAAAAAAAAAAGGCATGCTAGGCTTTGGAAGTACAGCCCCAAAAAAGACCCAAATATTTTCTATCCAAACGAACGGTAACATTCCAATAGAAGGGTGAATTCAGTCAACAGGCTGTAGGCGCACACGGTGTTTTCGCTGCTGCGTTTGAAGGTTTAGTCTCTGTCTGGAACACCTAACAGACTCATACGGAGAAATTCATCCCTGCACTACCATGTCTATTCAAAGCATTTCAAGAGAAAGGGATGCAAAAGCAAGTGTGTGTGCCTCCAGGTGAATAGCTCCTGGGGGAGGCCCCTCAACAGCCCCCGCTGTGCTCAGCTATAGAGCCAAGAGTGGATGGGGCAATATAAAGACAAGTCAGAGCATGCAGCTGAGCCAGAGACTAAGTAAAAGTGAATCAAGGAAGGCTTTGTCGCTGTGTCCTGGGCCATACTGGCCGCAGGACAATCTGTGGGTGTACAGACGCTGTCATCTTTATGGATCATAAGTAATCATTTCAGTGTCCCTGAAAACATAATTCACGTGAAGGAAATATCAGAAGTAAAACTCAGCTTATCATGCAGCAGTGGTCACCCAATCCATACAGGGGACTGACTGCCCAACATCCAGCACCTCCAGCCTTGCTGGTCAAACCCCAAACTGGCAGAAATGCCTTGACTTCATTTTTCCGTCCTTTCCCCTGCAAATACACAGAATCTCTTTTACCTGTGATAGGTGATTATGGGGCTTTCACTCAGCTCTCGTAATTCATTCATCCCTCCCGGCATTCATGAGTCATGGGTCTTTCGCACTTGTCAGAGAAACCTAATCCCTACCCTTCATGGGCCAGCTATCTTAAAGATGGCTGAACATGTAATTGCCTTGAAGTGTAGAATATTTCCCACGTTATTTATTGCACAAGTGCCTGCTAGCACCTCGATGGCTGAGGTTGCGTCAGCATTTTCATTATAACCCCCTATTTCCAGCAGTAAAAAAAATGTGCTCCGGGCTGAAACCCGGCACATGGAAAGTAAGTCCAGAAGGAAAATTTCTACTCCTTCTAAAAAATAATAAATAAATTGGTTAGAGCCTTTTTTTAAAAAGTTATATGGCTGAAGGGGGGAAATGTCATAAAATGAACTTTTAAAAGTTTCCTTTTGTGCTTTGAAGTTGGAAGATTTAGAAGTGGGTGTGGTGATAAATATGCTCACCGTGGCCTTCGGAGTATAACACTGTTCCTTCCCCCCTATCCTTAAGAGGCCAAAGGAATAAACCGAGCCATGCACTGTTAAAATATAAAAACACTCTCAAGAAGTGAGAAAGTCTATTTGCCTGGAAAACTTAACCTCAAATCTAGAAAGCTGGCCATCGTCCAGGGTGACCTGGGTTTGGTATATGGTTAATGGTACCTTCCAAGCTGCTAGTAGGAGTAGTGGATATAAAGTGAGTTTGGGCATAAAATACCCTCATTCCAGATTGGCAATGTATCGCATGTAATTCTGAGGCACAAAGAACATCACAAAGCCACGAGCCTCCATGTTCCCCTTTCAACAGTAGATCACCACTCTTCTGTGCTCACTGTAATTTGAAAGCACTAGTTACTTGGTACCAAGCACAGTGGCACATGCCTTTAATCCTAGAACTCTGAAAACAAAGGCAAGTGGATCTGTATGAAGTGGAGGCCATTCTGGTCTATAAAGGTCCGTGAGGGCTACATAGTGAGGCCCTATATAAAAACAAAAACAAAACAACAACAACAACAACAAAAATAAATGAGTGAATAGATAGAAAAACAGTTACTCGGGAGGTCCTGTTGATGAGGTTGATCATGAGGGGAGAGTTACTGCAGACACACAGGACAGCTCAACAACGACATTAGGAAATGCTTGCACTCTGCATTAGGTAGTTGATGCTAAGCAGCCAAGTGGCACGTAGCTGTCTCTGGTTGTGGAATGCTGTAGTGACACAGTGAAGGTAGAGAGGTACATGGGAATGAGGAGCATCACGCCCAGAATGAGGGACAATGCCTGGGGAACTAAGAAGATGACATTAATGAATTGATGTCAGGGTTTGAGAATTTCCAAACATCATAGTTTTCTCTCCAAGTAGACAATTTTATATGTTATCTAAGGTTACTTAATACTTTAATATGATTCAGCCATAATTAATGAACTCCCCATTGTATGCTTACTACTTTACAAGCAACATAAAGAATTTTAAAAGAAGCATGCCCACCTATCATCATTGTGGAAATACAAACTCATCCACATGAAAAAATAGGAACTGCACAGGTAGGTAGTCCAAAATCTGGACCCCTAAAAGACAACCATATCAAGTCTATGTAATCTGTGGGTGTTGTACAGAGAAAGGGCAGGTGAGAATGTGTTAAATTAGGAATCCTGGTACAAGCAAGCTTAGCCTAATTATCTTCACGGTGGACCTACCTGTCATTACTGGCATCTTTGTAAGAGGATTGAACAGACACATCTCTGAAGAAAAGACACAAAGAAAGAAGAGTAATGTGATAATGGAGGCAGATTGTAAGGATGTAACCATAGGTCAATGAATTCCTCCAACTACAGAACCTGGGAGAGGCAGAATATTGAATCTGTTCTAGACTGTCCAAGCAAGCATTCATTGTCCAGGGACACTTTGGTTTCAGACTACTGACCTCCAGTTCTATGAAACAATCCATTTATGTTATCTTATTCCACCAACTCTGGGTTTTTTTATTTTAGCCACAGAAAACAAATGCTGTGGGGAAACATGTTTCTTTTTCCAGTCGAACTAAATTTTGAGATCCAGGCTACAGATGAGTGTGGGTTGGGGGCTCGAACACAAGGAGCAATTCAAATGTTGATTTCCCCTTCCCCCAATGGGACATAGTGGCACACACCTGCAATCCAGCACTGAGGAGATCTTGAGTTTGAGGCCAGCCTGAGTTACATAATAAGACCTTGAAAAAAAAATTTAAGCCATACAAACAAAATCACTATTTATTTCCAAATTATGGCTAATGTGATCCAAGTCATAGGAGGTGTATCTTGGGGCAGCAGCCAATTTTAATATTTGCTTTTAGGATTGAAACTGTCCTTTGCCTATAAATTACTTCTAAAGTTTAAAAAAAAAGCCCTATATGTTTCATAATAGTCTTTCAAATAACCTTCAGTAAAATAAAATATAATTAAATGTCGGCAAAAATGAAACTGTTCCTCAAACAGATGTGTTGTCTAATGGTAAGAAATAACATTTTGGTCCAAAAAGAGAGACTGTGGTAGGGATGAATTCAACAGTAATGCTCGCAGGTAATATTCAAAACCAAAGCTTGAAAGATGATCTTTTCTGCTCATTATGATGTGTGTCCAGATGCCAAATATTACCTTCATAACAGCAAAAGCTTCCAACTTCTTCAGATGATGCCTGGATCATTTAAAAATATATATACTAAAATTTAATTAAAAGGCAAACAAAAAAAATTCATCTTTCCTGAATTGTAGCATTTTTCAGCCATCAACACTCCTCTCTGGAGAAAAAGCAATACCTTGAAGCAATTCAGCCAAAAGTTAAAATGGTGAGAGAACAGTGGGTTTTGGCAAATTGAGTTTTATATTAACTTAATTAATCATAAACCTTTTCCTATTCTAACTTTTGTTGTCAGAAGTTTTTTTCAGAGCCCATTAATTGTGCTCTTTCTTAATTTAATATTCAGTGTTCATGAATTCATACAGTATGTCCGTATCTAGTCCATCCCTCATTTTCTCCCCTCTTATTCCTCTGCTAGCTCACTGCCCCCAACTTCATGTGCTTCCTCTCTTTTGTTCTCAATACTCACTGGGTCTATTTGATGCTACCTGTATGTGCATGGGTGTGGGAGCATTTCCTGGAGCATGGGTAGCATCTGAGGGCCCACATTTCTGAAGAAAAGTGACTCTCCCATTGAAGTAGCCACCAACTAACAATAGGGCTTTGTGAGCTCTTCATCCATTCCTGCTGTGATTTTAACTGCTGGGATTTTGACTGGCTTGATCTTGTGCATGCAGTCCCAGCTGTGATGAGCTTATATATGCAACTGCACAGTCATGGCTGGCAAGTGCTCTTTTGATACTGACATACCTATACTTCTTCTTGTGTAGCTATAGTTTTCCTGGTCCTGCCTGGCCTACGGTCAGGACAAATCTCTCTCACCCGCCAGTCACGCAGCCGCTCAGACCCAACCAAGTAAACACATAGAGACTTATATTGCTTATAAACTGTATGGCCGTGGCAGATTTCTTGCTCTCTGTTCTTACATCTTAAATTAACCCATTTCTATTAATCCATAAGTTGCCATGTGGCTTGTAGGGCTTACTGGTATCTTAACATCTGCTTCTCATCATAGTGGTTGGCAGCATCTCTCTGTCTCAGTCTTCCTCCTCCCAGAATCCTCCTCTCTCCTTGTCCTGCCTATACTTCCTGCCTGGCTACTGGCCAATCAGTGTTTTATTTATTAACCAATCAGAGCAACACATTCACAGCATAAAGAACATCCCACAGCACTCTTGCTCTATGATCTTTCTACCCCATCTTCTATAATGGTAACTGACCCATGGGAGGAGGGTCTATGATATAGATGTCCCACTTAGAATTGAGTATGCCATAGTCTCTTATTTTCTATGTATTGATGGATTGTTGGTCTCCGTGTTAATAGTAGTCTACTAGAAGAAGAAGAAGAAGAAGAAGAAGAAGAAGAAGAAGAAGAAGAAGAAGAAGAAGAAGAAGAAGAAGAAGAAGAACAAGAACAAGAACAAGAAGAACAAGAACAAGAAGAACAAGAACAAGAAGAACAAGAAGAAGAAGAAGAAGAACAAGAAGAAGAAGAAGAAGAAGAAGAAGAAGAAGAACAAGAAGAACAAGAAGAACAAGAAGAACAAGAAGAACAAGAAGAACAAGAACAAGAACAAGAACAAGAACAAGAACAAGAACAAGAACAAGAACAAGAACAAGAACAAGAAGAAGAAAAGAAGAGGATTCACTGAAGAGGGTTGAAAGATGTTCTAATCTATGACCATAAATATAAATATTTAGGGAGCAGTTTATTGCTACATATATCTACAAGAATAAGTTTTCCCCTAAGCCCTATAACATAACCAGCAATATGTTTTTGAACAAGTCAATAGTGTCAGTCATGAGGTCTATCTCCGACAAGGCATTAAATCTAACCAGAAAATAGTTACTTGCTCCATAACACTAATGCCACTATTGAATTAGTGGGCATTTGTAGCTTGCATGATTCACAGCTGAGTAAGACAGATGATGACTTTTCTTCCCAAAATATACATAGAATCTTCCAGCACTATGGAAGCTTGCTAGCAAGAATGAATCTTCTAGGTTGTTACCAGATATATTTTTCCACATTCTATGATTCAGATATATAATGTCTTCAGGTCTAGGGTTTTATCACAAAGTTTGGAAGGGTAACTCAAATCAACAGTAATAGTTTCTAGTGTTGGAGGGCCTATAGAGTCCATTAACTGGAAAAGAGGTAACATGTATCTGGTCCTGGGCATTTTAAATAATGTAGCCAATGGTGTCTAAGGGAAACTAAGGTAACTCTGTCTGTATGTATGTGTGAGTGTGTGTGTGTGTGTGTGTGTGTGTGTGTGTGTGTGTGTGTGTGTGTGTGTATGTATAATGTATATTATATAATACATAGTGTTATATAATATATATGATATATATTAAAACATCTACAGCAGTAGGTTTCTAGATGGCATTCTCAAAGCTCAAATGTTATCTTTCCCATACTCCTTCCTCCCCTCTTCCCTTCTTTTCCCTACCCTATTTATCCCTTTTTGTTCCATTATTATTCTTTATCCTTCCTTATTATCTGTATTATATTTCTCTTTCCTGAATGTACCTACCTCTCATGGTTGCATACAAGTTTCCTACCTTCTATATGTACTCCAGTGTAAACATACAGATCTAAAGGTGGCATCCACATATGAGAGAAATCATGTTGCATATATCTTTATTTGTCTAGGTTACCTCACCCAGAAGGATTGTTTGCAGTTCAATACATTTAATGATGAATTTCATGCTGTGGGATATCATTCCGTATGCTGTGAATATGTGTTCCTCTGATTGGTTGATTGTAGTGGGTAGCCATTCGGGCTTTGATCTGGAAGTTCCAACCCCCATTGAGGCTTCAGTAACTGTCGCACCTACAAGGCAGGGCCAAGAGACGGCCCTGAAGACCCGAGATCCAGATGCGCCGAATGCTCTCTGTTCCTGGACCCTGGACGGTGAAGGTTGACTAAGCAGAGTTTTTCAGAGAACACCACCAGGTTACAACACACCTTCCCCAGACCATGTGACCTACCTATCCCTTCATTTGTAAGTTACACCACTAATAAACCTCCCTTTTAACTAAAAAAAAAAAAAACCACCAGAGGTTCTGGCAGTTACCAAAGCCTCAATGGGGGTTGGAACTTCCAGATCAAAGCTGTAATGGCTACCCACTACAGGTGATAAATAAAGGTGTATTGGCCTATGGCAAGGCAGCTTAGAGGCAGGCAGAAATTTCAAGCAGATAGACAGGAAGAAGAAAGGAGAGAGAGGAAGAGACACCAACTGCCACTGAAGGAGAAGCGAGATGCCAGGAGACCAGTAAAGCCATGGAACATGTGGCAAAACACAGATCAATAGAAATTGGTTAGTTTAAGATATAAGAGCTAGCTAGCAAGAAGCCTGCCATGGCCATAGTTTGAAAATAACAGCCGGGCAGTGGTGGCACATGCCTTTAATCCCAGCACTTGGGAGGCAGAGGCAGGCAGATCTCTGTGAGTTCAAGGCCAGCCTGGTCTCAAAAGCAAGTTCCAGGAAAGATGCAAAGCTACACAGAGAAACCCTGTCTCCAAAAACAAAAAAAAAGAAAATAACATAAGCCTCTGTGTGTTTACTTAGGTCTGAGTGGCTGCAGAACTGGGTGGGACACAGAAAAACTTCCAACTACAACTTCATAATTTATTTTTTCTTTACAGTTAAATAATTTCCTGTTGTTTATATGAACTATATTTTCAATATTTGCTTACCCATCAACTGACACATGGTTTTTTGTCTCCAATTCCTGTCAGCAATGAACATAGGTAAGTGTGGAGATATATAGCCCTTTTAATGAATGTATGTAGTCATATGTCAATTTTTTTTTTACAGTGCAAGACTTTCCCCTAAATGGCATGACCATTTTTCAATGGTCATGGCCCTATAAATCCTTATGCATTTGATGTTATCTCCAAGTACATCTTTACAGCTGAGTAACATCCATTGCAAAGAACATAAACAGTAGAATGTCAGAAATCCCATGTAAGTGACTCACAGCAATGATTTCATCAAAAGTTGGGCTTTTAAGCACATATGCTAAGAATACTCAAGTAGACTTACAGACACAACACTGACATGCTGGTATTATTAGCAGGACTGATGCATGAAGGCCAATGGTGATATGATCAGCATGTCACAGAAAAGGTGAGTGTTTTTACACAAACTAGTTGTCTATGTCTCTCTTTAGCATCTAGGACAGTTCACAGGAGTGAAGAAGTTTTATTAATCTCCCTGCACCATGGATCTCTGGATTGCTACTGAGGTGGTCATCATTCTTTCCCTTAGGAAATCTATATTCTTGTACCAAACTGAGATATCCCTAGAGACTGGACCAACAACTAGCAATTAACTACCTAAATGGGACAATTACTTTGTAGGTCTACCCCTGTTCAGTCTCTGACACAGTCAGTACATATTTGATGAGATCACCTACTTGGCATATAAGTAAAGAAATTGAATTACTTTCTTGATTTATGGCTAGTTTGCCTATAACAGTAACATCACATCTTTACTCAATTGCGTGAGAATAAAATGGTTTATGTGATATCCAATGTGGCAGCTATTCCTGGTTGTCAACTTGACAACATCTGGAATTAACTATAACCAATGAGGGATTTTTCTTAAATCATTTGAGGTGAGAGGACACACTTCTAATCCAGATGTTTTAAGGTGGGAAGGTACATCTTTAATCCAGATCTTTTGAAGTGGGAAGATCTACCTTCAATCTGGGCCATATCTTCTGCTGGCATCCTATATAAAGGAAATGGAAGAAGGAAACTCTCACTCTTTTCCTACTGCTCTTGTTTACAGCAAGTCTATTTCTTCACTGGCATTTCAGCCTACTTCTTAGGGATTCTGACATATACTGAAGACTAGCTGAGACAACCAGCTACACAACTGGACTAAACATCTAACAGATTCTTTGAACTTCTATTGGTGTATAGTCATTGTTGGACTAGATGGACTACTATCCTAATTAATCTTCTCTTGCTCTCTCTCTGTCTCTTTCTATATACTTACATGCACACACATATACATGAATACATATATGAACACATGTTATTTCTACAAATTCTATCCTTGTAGATAACACTGACTAATATATCTGGTAACAGCAGAAGTGTATTTTCACAAAGGTTTGTATGGCATTAAGGGTGACTCATCAAAATTTCTTCAACACAACCAGCTCAACCTTATTAATCTCCCTGCACCATGGATTCCTGGATTGCTACTGAGGTGGTCATCATTCTTTCCCTTAGGAAATTTGTATTCTTGTACCAAACTGAGATATTCCTAGAGACTGAACCAACCAAGCTGGTGTTTTCTATCTTCCAACAAAGAAACATCTTAGCTTATTTTGACTCTGTTTTTCTTGATTACTTTTCCTTCGTCAAATGGACAAGTTGAGCCTACCTTGAAGCATACATATATCCTTTCTTTATCTACCTTTTGCTGAACCCCTTCAATACATCCCTCATGCAATTTAGCCATAACAACAATTATATTCCAACTAGAAACATTTTATTGAGTCAAAGGTAAGAAATTTCCTTTCTTCAAGATAATTTATGAGACATTTAGAGTCACCTTGAGAACAGGATCAGTAACTTATCTATATGGTCTTTAGTCTTGTCTCTGCCTTGAGTGAGATCAGGTGCTTATTCCACAGTTCCTAAGTGTGTACAGATGATGAATTTCAGTCTATGAGAAATAACTACAGTACCTACCATCTCTTCCAATGTGGAAAACCACAGCTCAGAAGGGACGGTTTTGTTCACAAATGACTCATTTAAAAGCAACCCCCATACCTACCATGAGCTCAAGTGTAAAGGTGTGTTTGGTTTGTTGTTTCACCTGCCTCTCAACTCTAAATTAAAGGAGTATTTTCTTTTTCATTTGAACTTGACTCTCTTTTGGTTTCATAAAGCAATGATTACATATGTAGCCCATGGTTGGGACCTACTTCAGGACTTCAAAATCTCCTTTGCTTTTGATGTGCAGCCAGGGATAAAAAAACTCCTGCCTTAGAAAAACATTCAAGAATCTGGAGGCACTTGTAAAAAGGAAACCAGACTCGTGCAAGTATGTGGGCCCAGCAGTGGCTGCTGTGGAGATACACAGGTACATTCAACAGCACATTGGTATTCGCTGTTGAAGAACTCAGCATGCAGAAAAAAAGCTGTTTTGCTTACTTTTGGCTAGATCACAAAACACATGGCTTTGTGTTGCTATAGCAAAAATCTAGAGACTGGGGAGCTTACAAAGAACATACATTTATTTTTCCCAGCTCTAGAGGGTACGAAGTTGAGGTTTCAGATGAATTTTCTACACTGGATGACTTTTTTTTTTTAAAATACCTAGTTGAAAAGTGAGGTCAAAGCATGAGGCTCCACCAGGGCACCCATAAGAAAATACAGGTGGTTCCAATTTCCTGACGAGTAGGCTGTGTGAATGAAAGTGGCTGGAAATAAGTTTGAATGTTTGGGCTGACCTGGACTCCCTGGAATTATAAATGTATGGGTAATGGTCACTCAGAATTTCTTATGAACTAGTAGCTGGGAACACAGAGGAAAATATTTAACTAAAGAAATCTTTAGAGTTTGGCAAATTATCAATGAATTTGAATATGAGAAACTCATCCCTTTGTGTGAGAAAAAGAAGCATTAAGAAGTTAATAACAAGGATTGACATTTACAGTACACATCACACTACTCTGTGCTGACTTTACATATACGCAGCTGCTTCTTTCAACATTCTAAAATATTGTGATTCCTGGCAGTTTACAGATAAGGAAACCAGGATTTATTTGTCTATGGTCACTTTTCTAGCTCAGGCAGATATTGGGACTTTACACCAGATCTCCCTATATCCATTCCTCTTGTCTTTCAAGCGTGTGACACTGTGGCGGAGACATACTCCACTTTATTCTACCTTCTGCACTCTTTCCCTCTGAAACATCACTCTCAGGTTCTTTCTAATGCCATCTCTCTTCGTGTCACACAAAAATGCATGATCATTGCCACCCCCCCCCCCACTTTGAAACCATGGATTCAATTCCCGTTCCTCAGTCATATTCTTATATTTTTATTCCAGGAGGTAGAGTCTAGTTATTTCCAAAAAAAAAAAAATGGCATGAAGCAATCAAGAATTTCTTTTAGGGTCGGGGAGAAGGACTAGGAGGCGAGGAGGGAGGGGAAAATGTGGCAATGATGTAAAATTAATTAATTAACTAACTAAAAAAGATAATTTCTTCTATCATTTGGATTCCATAAAAAAAAAAATGTACACAAACACGGTTAGTGCTTTCCATTTTCTCCCAGAGCATAAAATCTACGAGAGTATATTGGGATAAAGGATGGGTTCCCTATAACCTTGTCTGTGTATGCCTCTTTAACTGTTACCATCAGCACTGTCTGGGAAGGTAGTACAGATCACCCCAAGATGGATCTAAGGTGAAGATCTAAGTGAAACTTGTATGCCTAGTTGACCATGATAAACCCTCTTAGAAATGTCATACTTGACTTGTGTGTCTTTCAGGCTAAACCAATCCATGCATTCTGTCTGTTGAGCACCTTGGTCACAGACCCTGCATCAATAGTCAGAAAGAAATACGTGAAGGGATACATAAGGAAAATTCACGAGAGAGAAATGCTACTTCCTAAAACTTGGTCTTGGGACACCAGCATGAAAATCCATTTTCCTTGGTCTTCCTCATATTTCCTAGTAAGGGTTGAGGTGGGGAATGATATTTTGTAAGTAATATCTCAGTGTCTGATTCCTTTATGTCCATCAAATCTGTTTTCTGTCTGTAACCTAAAGTTTAAGGGAGGGAAGGAAGGGTAAACAAAATTTAATCGGAGAAGAACACAATTGTCCGGAGAAAGGCAGTCATTTAAAACTATCAGCCTTAGAGTTTGTGAACTTTGCCCTGTACCATAAACAATTAAATGAACTAACAGTATTTCACGTTTACATTAGAGGTAATGATAGTGTCACTTAGTCATAGTTATTGGACATATTTAAATAAGTTACATCCATACAGTTTTTAAAGATACTTTGCTGACCACAATGGTCACCACATAATATGCTCTGTTAGCTTTAAACCCTCACTGTTACCTGCCTAACCTGTTGCTCTTCTGCAGCTTCTCCTTCTTCCTGCCATTCCCCATCGAGTTCTAACATCCTCCAGCACAGGCATCTGGATCTGTGTGCATGCAGCCCGGATGTTCTTCCTCTGGTATTCTCTATGGCTCTCAAAAGCACCCCTCAGCGGTCTGCTTGGACCTCTCTCTCACATCCTCCTCTGTCTTCACCCCCCCCTTCAGGCTGCAGTACACCAGCACATGCTGGACTGGTCATCTATTTGCTATCACCAGTACCCCTAGAATGGAGGCTCCATGAGAACAAGTGTTTCACCTCTAACTCCTGGGTGTAGCTCCAGAAAGAGATAAGTGTAGAGCAGTCATTCTAGACACTTGCTGAGAAAATGGCTATTGACAAAAAAAAACCCGTATGTTTCTCAAATATAAGAAGCACCACTACTAAAAATGGCTAGTCTTCCTGAAGAGTAAGCAAAAATACCTGTAGGCAGGTTATGTGTGATTAAGTAATTACCTAAGTTATTTAGTTAATATAGTCAGTGCACGTGGGTGGTATGGGGAAATGTATTTTCAAATTTGACTTCAGTTTTCCTCCTGAAAAGAAATCTGACTTACGAACAAAGTAGTGTCAGCCCCTGACTTTGAGGGGCTCCACATCTATTTCATTCTAAGAATCTTTCTATATATTTCATACAAAGACTTTTACCAAAAATATGTAAAACTATTTGGAAGCAAAAGAGTTCTTTTGCTAGTTTTTATTTTTAATTTATTACTTGATAACTTATTAATAATAAATGAATTTATCATTTGAGAATGTATACAATGAAATATATTCATATCTAAACCCATTTCTCCCCTTCCCTGATTCTTCCCAACACATCCTTCTGCCAGAAACTATACAGTAGTCATGGAACTGAGTCTGCAAGTTATCAGTAATACACATATGCCTGAAAATAACGGCTTTGACAGGTGAAGCTGAATTAACATGCACTTATTAAGATTTCATAGGCCACTGTCATTATTTTCTTGCACATAAAATAGACTTAAGAAATGATAGTGCTCACAAGCAATTGTATTAGTCAGTTTGCTGTAACTGTAACAAATACTGAGTTAATCACCTTATAGAAAGAAAAGGTTGATTTGGGCTCACGGTTTGGGAGATTCTCCTCCTGGACTGATTGTTGCTTAGGGGCCTGGTGTGAGGCAGTATATCAGAGCAGGAGCTCATGTTGAGTATACTGCTCATCTCACGGCAGTGGGACATGAAAAAAAGAAGAGGACAGGACTGGAGTTCCTTGGAGGTCATGTTTACAATGACTTAAGATCTCCCACCATGCTCTGCCTCTTGATGTCCCATCATCTTCCAATACGATCACACACTGGCTACCGACTTACCACATAGGCCTGTGGGCTCACTTAACTCATATTGTAACAAAGCATGTAGCTCTTGGCAAATCCAAAACTCAAATGCAAAACAATTACCAGACAAGGTGTAAGGGCTAAAGTTAAGCTGTAAGGCCCCCTTGCCCAAGGACAAAGAACTTCTTGGAATGGACGGGGTTTGGTGCTTGTGAGATATCAAGTCACGTGTTTTCACCTCCATAAACAAGCTTGGTTGCCCCAACTGCACAGGATATGCTTGATTACACATGTAGGCCAGAGATATGGAGGCAGGAAGTATGTCAGGATGCATGCTTACCCCTGATTGGATGAAGGGAGAAAGTGGGTGGCCTTGAGGGGGTTTACCTTTATGAGCACCTGACTTACCTAAATTCTGGGCCATACTCTGGGAATTCCGGGTATGGACCTGTTTCAGTGCCCATTTTCCTATCTAGTACTAAATAAAGCTTGTTTTAGTCAGATAATTGTGGAACTGGTCTTTCTCCTCGGGATTCTCACTCAGGTTTAACTAAGGAAGGCTACCTTACAATAAAGCTTTGTATTTCAAAACATGCTACTGAAAACTACGCCTTTTTGGCATGCGTATTATTTTGACCTAATTGTTTTGAGAAGCAGTAGACACAGAAGAAACTGTGACAAGGGTTGCTGTTAACCAGGAAATTTACCTCTCTGCAGAGAATCTTCACACAGCAGTGTGTCTCCTTCCCTAATAGCGTGAATAGGAGGATGGATGACTTCCAAGAGGTTTACGTCTGCAGTACAAGCCTTGTTTTACCTAGTCACATCCCCATAACCTGCCTCCCCCACCTTCTCTTTATTTTTAATATTTACTACAGAAACCTGAGTTTTAAGTCCCACCATAAATAGTCACCACTTCCCTAAATCTCCTCTGTATATATTAAGTTTACACGCTAACAACTTCCACTTCTTTTGCTCTTTCAAATGTTTGTTTGTTTAACTATGGAAGTCAAGCCAACAGATCAGAAGAATGAAGGAAAATATTTTGTTTTCCTTTACAGGTTCACATGTTAATGACCTGTTTCCAAAACTTATCCAATCAGAAGAATAATCTGGATTTCTTTCATAAAAATATTTTTTCCAGATCCAGTTGCAGAAGATTCTAATTTATGACATTGCACTACAGCCCCAATATTTTTATTAACTGCCCAGTGGTCAGACAAGTGTAAAAATGTTCTTCTGAAAACGTGTACAAATGCTTCTTTAAACTGCAGAGGGTTTTTACAGGAAGTCGGGTTCATTGTGAGGGGACAGCACCAATCAAGATTTAATAACAACTTGTATTAGTTACTTTTCTATTGCTGTGACAAAACACCATGACCAAGGCAACTTAGGGGAAGGAAAGGTTAATTTGGACTTAAAGTTCAGAGGGAGAAGAGTCCAGTCACCATCACAGGAGGAAGTGGCCATGGTGGTTGGAACAGGAAGCTTAGAACTCACCTCTTAAAATACAAGAAAAAACAGAGAGTCAAGTAGAAATGGCAAGACTCTTCAACACCTGCCTACAGTAACTTGCTTTCTCCAAAAACATTGTCCCTCCTAAGCCTCCCCAAATAGTGCCACCAGCTGATGATCAAGCATGGGGATGCCTGAGACAATAAGGGCCATTTCTCATTGAACCTATCTTACATAGACCTTTCTTGTTTTCTCCTCTTCTGAGCTTTGGAAATGATCTTGTGAACAGTCTGGACATCTCTTCTCTGCTCACCCTCTAGCAATCTGCATGTGGCTCTCTATAGTTCTCTTTTGGCCATTTACTCTCAGAACACTCATTTCTCATCGGCATTGCTTTTAGAAGCATCCAACTGGGAAATCTCCAACAACTTCATTTTTTTCCTTGACCCTTTATTGTCCTGATCCATCAACCTCCAACCTTTTGTTTTTAAATATGTTCTCTAAAGCATCAAGCCACATTTGTATGTAACTAAGTTTTATTTTTGTTTTGTTTTGTTTTTCAAGACAGGGTTTCTCTGTGTAGCTTTGCTCCTTTCTTGGAACTCACTCTGTAGCCCAGGCTGTCCTTGAACTCACAGAGATCCATCTGACTCTGCCTCCCAAATGCTGGAATTAAAGGTGTGTACCACCGCCCAGCTAGTAAGTAAACTTTTTTGAGGATGTTTCAATAGCACTAACTAAACCCATTGCAGTATTCTTCTTCACAAATGTCTATAACTTACTCTTTACTGATTTTTGAACCTTTTATATTTAAAAAAATTAAAAGATTTCTTTATTACATTTTAAGTGTATAAGTGTTTGTGTGCATGTATATGTGCACCGTGTGTGGTTGATGCCTTGGGAGGCCAAAAGAGGTCATCTGGTCCCCTGTAAATGAAATTACAGACAGATGCAGATTGTCACGTGAGCTCTGAGAACTGAATCCAGGCCCTCTGCAAGAGCAACACGTGACCTTAACTGCTGAGCCATCTCCTGTGATTTTCAAAATGCTTTCTCTATTATTTAACCAAGAGAATATCCATCACACATTAAATAAATAATCGTTGACAAAAGAAGTGAAATTTGATGCATGGTAGAACAGCCACTGCTCTTTCCTGTGATAGATACATTGTTGAAGTGAGATCTATAGTCTTGAGATACATACTTACTGTGCTAACAAAAACATAAACACAGCATATATTTATACAAACCAAACTAGTATTCATATTCCATATTATTAATTTATGCTCAATATTACTGATTATAATCTATGTATCAGTTCATTTGCTGAAGCTTTTCTGATAATTTATCTAATGTTTTAACAAATTGAATTTTAAATTAACCCTTGTTGTCAGACATGTTCCATAGGTCTCAATTTTTATTTACATATGAAAGTGAGTTACTAGCAACCAATTAAATATTGTTGAAGTTTTCTGTATAATAATTAGTGTTACTAGAGCTCACTAACACACTTAATTCAGCATTTTGTAACTACACCTGGATTTCACACATTGGTTGGCTCTTTTACTTATGACAAGGCCATAGACTTGGAAGGGAAAAATGGTTCGTTACCATGACATCCATCAATGAAATTTTGAAAGGATGTATATTTTTATAGCTGTTTATAGAATAAGTGAAAATTCCGAGTCACTCGTAGTTTTTATCTTGTTTATTCTTTATTCCTAGGTAATGTCAGTTGTTATTGCAGGGAGTACATGTGCCATTTCTAGACATAGGTGATCCCGTACCTGGGAAAGCAGCAGGATCCATAGAGTCAGGGAACAGCGCATGCAACTTGGAGGGCCAGTTCAGGACATGCAGCTTCCCAGCCTGTGGACAGTTTTATCACATCTCTCACAGGGCCAGATGTGCCATTAACATCCCTAGAAAGAACACTGGAATTTATGATGCCGAGTCATGGTAACAACACTGCTGAATGCAGCATGGAAGGTGTGTGGAGTTTTACAAAGTGTGTCTAATCAAAATAATCAACCGTTGGGAAAATAAAGATGCTGCGTTTAATTCAGTGTTGTTTGGGTTGTTTTCTTCCTTTCTTACAGAACTTCTTTCATTTTGTTCAAGAGAAATGATAAAAAGGAATTTTAAAATCAAGTATGCCCGAGTCTTCTTAGCATTGCCTTTCTCGGTCAGCCCGAAGCAATTCCTCACGTGAACTAAAGTTATGTGATGCCGAGTAGCTGTGACCTGCTCCTGGGCCTCTGCAATCAAAGATACTTCTGATGAATGCCTCCACCACCAATGGGAAGTTTCAAAAGGAATTAAAATCAAATCACAAACGCAGCAGGGGGAGGAATCAGATGTGTAGGTGCCAAAATAACCTCCTTCCTCCTTTGTGAAGGTTCACTAACTGAAGATTATAAAACAAACGGAGCAGACTTAGTCACAGGAGGAAAGACATGCATTCATGCTAACATGCGAACATGTGGGAGTCACATAGATTGGAAAGTCAAAGGTTGAAGCTTAAATAAGGTTTTTATAGAGGAAGGGGAATGGAGAGTGTTGACAACTTTAGAGAGATAGGAAATGATTTTTAAGAGAGATGGATGGGCTCAAGGAGCAGATAACCTGAGACAAAGGTCCTCTGTGCTGTGAGGGAGGTGGTTCCAAATTGTGGGAAGGCCAAATTAGCATTGCACTTCCATCAAAGGCCTTGTTATGCAAATAAAGTCCCTCAGGTAACAGCCCTGAGAGGAACAGATGAAGAATCTGGCCAGGTGGACATAATGACCTTTAATTTCTTCTCCAATGATTAATTTTCTGTTGTTAATGAGACAGTGGGAAGGGAAATGTAAGGAAATGGCATTTATTTTAGAGGAACTCACTTAGAAAAGGGAACTTCAGAGGAAGATCGGAAAGACTATGCTCAGTAGAGCAGTCGTAGTGAGTAGGAGAGAAAATCAGGGCACTTTCTTCAGTTCATAGTACACACCATAACCACACTGTACTTCTAAGTACCATTTTCTGAGTCCTAAAGTAGTCACCAAACAAGAAAGAGGAAGATATTTGTTTAATGCTTTGGCATAGTAGCTATTTGTTGTACTTTTCTTCTTGCCAAAATGGCACACCTTCATGGCATGTTGGGAAGTA